>NC_137344.1:6720448-7320448 GCF_965287045.1 Carcharhinus amblyrhynchos
CACAGTGGTATTATCACCAGAACAATAATCCAGAAACCCAGGGTAATCCCACCAAACCCCACCAGAGAAAATGATGGGATTTGAATTAAAGCTAATGATGACTGTGAAACCACTATCAATCTTCATAAAAATTCATTTGGTTCACTTAATGTCCTTAGGGAAGGAAATCTGCCCTTATCTGGCCTACATGCGACTCCAGACCAATGCAATGTGGTTGACCCTTAAATCCCCTCTGAAATGGCCTAGCAAGCCACTTTGTTCAAGGGCAAATACGCATGGGAAGTAAATGCTGACCCAGCTAGCAACACCCTCATCCCATAAACAAGTTTCAAAAAAGGTCTGATCTCCGTGTGCCCTGGAGGCACTGGGGAAGCTGCAAAAGAACATTTAAAAGCATGATACCAGAACCAATAAGTTATATTTATCAGGAAAGATTGATCAGGCTGCAGCTCTTTTCTCTAGAGAGGAGAAAGCTGAGGGATAACTTCATAGAAGACTTTAAGATTATGAAAGGCATGACAATGTTGTTTCCACTAATGGTGTGGCCAAAATTAGAAGATATCAGATATCTAATAAACCCAATAAAAGAAATTTCTTAGGTGTGAATGTGGAACTTGCTACCACAAGGCTTAGTTGGAATTAAATAGCACAGAAGCATTTAAGGAGAAGCTAGATAAACACGAGGGAGAAAGGAATATATGGTTACGCGAATGGGGTTGAATGAAGAGGAATGGAAAGAGATTCCTGTGAAACATTAATGATGACAAGGTTGGGAGGTGAATAGTTGGGAGTTGAATAGCCTATTTCTGTGTTATAAATATTGAAAGATTATATATACACCCTTAAAATGCCTTTATGTTATTGCAAGGGTATCAGAAATAAAATAGCGGGATTTTAGTTAAGTTAGATTAGGATGGAAGAAGTTTCGGTGGTATTTGGCAATGAAAGTTTAACTGCTGTAGAGATGATTTTAGCATACCAACGACAGCTAAAACTTTAGGATTCAATTAGTTCAAGTCAATGATCTGGAATTAATCATCAGTACATGTTATAGACATTCAGGACAGTGAGTCTATTGTGGAGAAGCATTTTCACCACAAATTACTAAAGTATGTGGATTGTGACTATTTGGAATGGGACCAATGCCATCAGGATGAAAAAAATAGTTACATGAAGCCATAGTTCAATCAGACTAACATTAGTACAAGTAAAACATGATCGAGTTTCTTTCATTATACAGGTTTTTTTTATGTGAACCATCAGAGCAAATCAGCTGAAGGAGCCACTGATAATATAAATGATTGTTTCCTATCAAATCATCTTAATTAATAAACTAGATTTCCTAGGTTGCTTATGTAGATTTAGCAGTGGCTCAAATGAAGCATAAGGTCTCCATGTTGGGGAGCATCCACGCTTAATTAGATTGAATTGGATCACAATGTACCAGCCTATTGCGTAGCACACTCCCACTGCTTGACGATCCAACTCTCGAACTAGTTTGAGGAGAATGACATTAAAACAGAAAACAGTAAATAAACTCAACAGGTTTGGCAGCATCTATGGAGAGAAACAGTTAATGACCCCACTGTGATGAGGAGACATTTCTTCCCCCAGTGTGGTCAGCCTATGAAATTCGCTACTGCAGAAAGCAGTTAAGGTCAAAACACTATGTTTTCAAGACGAGTTAGATGTAGCTCCTGGGGTGAAGGGGATCAAAGAATATATCAGGGGAAGCGGGGGGGATGTACAGGGTCAGGCTATATCAGCCATGATCATAATAAATGGTGGAGCAGACTTGAAGGACTGAATGGCCCACTCCTGCCCCTATTTTCTATGTTTCTACAGAACTGAAGAAAGGTGGAAATAATTCTAAGTCAGGTTAAAAACTAAATTTCAATATCCCTTGAGAAGTAGGCTAATGCAAACTTCACTGAACTACATGAATAACAAAGTTTTTTTTAAAAAGGCCTACATGGTTTGAAATTTAGGATGTTAGGAGCACAGGGCATGAGTATAAACTCACGGAAAATAAATTTTGCACCCACACACGAATTTGCCAAACAGGTGAGTAGAGGCAGCACGTTTGATGAAAGGGAGAGAGAGCTGAAGTACTAAAGAATGAATCTCCTTTACATCTCATCCTTGATTTTCTCACTGATAAAGCCAAGGTTAGCAGCAGCTACTTGGAGCATTGTCTGTGGAATTACAGATTGGCACTGCACCTATTGAGAAAAATGTGCTTTTGTGCCAGTTCTGCTGTGTATTCAGTATATCATTCCATATATATTCTGCACAATTACATTTAACCCTTCTTTGAAGTTAGGACAGTGTGTTTAAAAACACAAATAAAATTCTCCTGTTTTCATGAACTCAAACAGCAGAGATGATGAAACTATGCACTTCAGCTGTGAACATTAAAACATCAGTGAGATTACACTTTCAGTAGCAAAATTAACTACCATTTCAACAAAATGCTCTGGCTGGATGGAAAAGCACAACTGACATTACACAGGAGTGAAAATGCAGACTTGATCACCCCCTGGTAATTCTAGTTGAGCACTTAAGTAACTGGTATTGGAAGCTTTTTTCTTTTTGTGCAGAGAAATAAAATGATGATGACAACTTTCACAATGCATCACTATCATCTTTTTTACAAGCTCAGATGTGGGCAGGGAAATATAAAATTTAACAAATGCTTTTTCCTCTGATAATCGCAACCTTTGATGTTGTCTGTCATGAGAAGAAAGTGACATTCACGTCACAACTTTTTGTTCTCTCAAGTCAGTAAATAAGGAGTGAGGCTTACACACATTATTATGCATGTCATGTTACTTGCTGTACATAGTGCTTTTAAATCCACTGCTTCTTTCTCTCATCTCATTTCCCGGAGTCCAGTCCTATTGCCATTATCCACCCTCTGCCTCTTGCCTCCTATGTGGATCCAGATTGCAAGTGTTATGAAGCCTGTTCCATCTTTGAACATAAAGTCCTGCCCAACAGTCTGAGAAAATATCTCCCTATAAACAAGACTTATTGAATAATTTGAGAGCTGGTCCTGGTCAGTCTCAATGAGATTATTCATTGTTTGCAATTGTGTTTATATAATAGCAAACTAAATGCTATAAAAATTCAGTGCGTCTGGCAGCATCTGTGGAGACAGAAACAGAGTTAACATTTAGAGTCCAGTAGGATTCATCTTTTGAACTGATTTATTTTAGTTTTCTGGTAACTGTGTTCTCTCCTCTTTACCATTTCTCCAAAGACTTGTTATAAGATGAAACAGAAATCCAATTACAGTTTAAAGCTCTTCAATTTTGTCAAGATGACAGGAGAAGCTATTTGGATCTTATCATCTGTGCTTGTGTTGTCTATCACTAATTTCAAGTCATATCTCTCTATACTTTTGTTTGCGATTGGGAGATGTGGTGCAAAGTTAAGGGAGTCAGTGCTGAGACCCAACAATTCGTACTTTTTTTTTGTACTAAGCTTCACATTGAAGCAGGCTCAGGCCAAGTCAAATGTAATGACAGTTCCTCAAATTATTCTTGATAAAACACTAATCTCTCTTCTAGAAGGAACCCCTTTCAATTCCCTGACATTAAGAGACTGTCACTTCTTACTAACTCTGCTTTTATGGTGAATGAAATTGGAAAAATCATCAAAAATGAATGTTCAATTATAGGTATCTCACTGGTGTGACTTTATTTAGTAACAGGACAGAAACGACACAAATATTTCAATTGCACTTTTGGTATGAATCTCCCACTAAGGCAAGGCATACATGGCATAACGAGGATGGTTTACCCAGGCGTTGCAAATGAAATAACCATACACAATTTCAAGATTTTGCACCAAAGCCACTCAAATTATGAATTCTTGGGTGTGGTATTACCAATATTCCTACAATTGAGAGAAAGAGTGAACAAGAGCATGCGGGGCAGGAGAGGGTGACCAAGAATATATGGAGGAGGAGAGAGCAAACCAGAGGATGTGGGGAAGGAGAGACTGAAGAGAGAGCATGTTGGTGGGGAAGGAGAGTGGGGTAAGAAGTGTGTGGAGTGGAGGACTGAGCACTTCATGAGTTTGCCATTTGGAATTATCTCAGCTCCCTCACTCACACGTCTTCCCGAATTTCACTACCTTCCCACATCTTTGCAGGAGTGTTATTTTTGTTAATTTCTGTCTACGCCAGGCTTTTCATGCAATTTGATTTCTGCTCTGGACCAGATAAAAATATGATTTACGTTAGCAATGAAGTGATAAACTGCACAGCTTTCTTTAATAAATTCACTGTGATACTAAAACAAATGGGCTGAAAAATTTCAAAAAGTCAATGTATTAACCTTGTCTACAAAAGATAGATAGATCAGTCAACCATATAATTAATCTTGGTATTTCCATATTTGAAACTTTTTGAGCTTCTCTGCACTGGTACTGAACTGCATCAGAAGTTGTATTTCAAATACAGATAGTTTAAATGCATGACGTAAAGACTGTTCTACTGAAGCATTATATCTCATTTCGACAATATTCTCAACACTGGGAATTTCTTCATATTTTAACACATTCAGAACCAGGAGGGAGACAATACTGGACCAACTGAAACCAGTATTGATAACATCCTGACGCTACAAACAACCTAGCAAACCATCAGAAAGCTCAAATTTTCTCTCCCACTCATTTAAAAAAATTATTCATCTCAGTTACTCCGCAATATTAAGAACTGCTAAATTCAGAACGCTTCTTAGCTGTCTTTCCATTCTGTTTCTGATGCTCCTAAATCCTAACAGTGAATAACTTTATAGAATCTATTCAGTTGTGTTATCTCACCAACGAAGCCATTCTCTATTCTGAGCATTAGCAGGGTGGTGGACTGGTGATGTGCCTGACAATGGAGTCGCGTTATTTCCCCATCCAATCCCAAGCCCATGAATTTCCAGTTAGAAATGGGGGCTTATCAGATGATAGCAACTAGTGGGAACCCCCAATGATCTTTTCTCCCACTTCCCATCACAAGTTCAGTTCAATTATAGCACAGTACAGCACAGAAAGAGGCCATTCAGCCCATGGAGTCCACACCGACTCTCGTGAAGAGTGATCCAGTGAGTCTTACTCCCCTGCATCAAGTGCGTCAACAATTATTCTTTGGAAGCTATTACTGAATCTGCATCCACTATCCTATCAGATGGTGCATTTCAGGCCTTAACCACCATTTTGCATGATAAATGCTTTTCATATCACCTGTAGTTCTTCTGCCAATCGCCATAAATCTGTGTCCTCTGATTATCAGCCCTTCAGCCACTGGAAACAGTTTCTCTTTATCTACGCTAAACCCTTCACGATTTGAAATGCTTCAATGAAACCTCCTTTTAGTCTCTGCTGCAAAAGAATCAACACGAATTTGGTCAATCTACCCATGTCACTGCAATCATCAAGACTTCTTCGATAGTGTCTTCCAAAACCTTGACTGCCACTATCTAGAAGAACAAGAGCATCAGGCACATGGGAACATCACCATCAGCAAGCTCCTCTCTTAGCTATTAACAATCCAAACTTGGAACGCTCCCTCGCTGTTGATGAATCAAAATCTTCAAGCTCCCTTCTCTAACAGCACTATGGGCGTACCTACAGCATGCTCTTAAACATTTACTGATCAGGAGTACAACATTCGGCTTCTCATATTCACACAGTCACACCAATCCCATTTTCCAGCATTTGGCCCATAGCCCTGGAGTTATGGCAGTGCAAGTGAATTTCTAAAATCATCTTAAACGTTATAGGAGTCTCTGACTCTATCACTTTCTCAGGCAACGAGTTCCAAATACCCACCACCCCTTAAGAAAAGACGTTTCTCCTCCACTCCCCTCTTAGCCACTTACATCTTACCTTAATAGAATAGTGTTCAATTCTGGTCGCAATACTACCAGAAGGATGTGGAGGCTTTGGAGAGGGTACAGAAAAGATTTACCAGGATGTTACCTGGTATAGAGGGCATTAGCTATGAGGAGAGGTTGGAGAAACTTGGTTTGTTCTCACTGGAGCGTCGGAGGTTAAGGGGAGACCTGATAGAAGTCTACGAGATTATGACAGACATAGACAGAGTAGATAGTCAGAAGCTCTTTCCAGGGTGGAAGAGTCAATTACTAGGGGGCACAGGTTTAAGATGCGAGGGGCAAGGTTTAAAGGAAATGAACGAGGCAAATTTTTTTTTACACAGACAGCAGTGGGTGCCTGGGACTCATTGCTGGGGGAGGTAGTGGAAGCAGATACGGTAGTGGCTTTTAAGGGGCATCTTGACAATTACATGGATAAGATGGAAATAGAGGGATATGGTCCCTGGAAGGGTAGGGGGTTTCAGTGAAGTTGGGCAGCATCGTCTGTGCAGGCTTGGAGGGCCAAAGGGCTGTAATTTTCTTTATTCTTAAATCTATGCCCACTGTAATTGTCCCCTCTACAAATGGATAAAGTGCCTATCGACCCAATCCAAGCCCCTCAATTTTATACAGGTCCCGTGAATCTTTGTTGCTTCAAGGAAAAAAGCCCCAGCCTATTCAATCTTCCCTTCCAGCACAGGCAGCATTCTGATAAGTCTCCTCTGCCTATTCTCCAGTCCAGATGGATTGCAACTGTCCGAGGTGGCAGCTCACCACTACCTCCTTCAGGGCAGTTAGGGATGGGGAATAAAGTTTATTTGTCAGAAGTACAGAAGTAAGGCTTACATTAACAATGCAATGAAGTTACTACGAAATTCCCCTGGTCGCCACACTCCGGCGCCTGTTCGGGTCAATGCACCCAACCAGTACATCTTTCAGACTGTGGGAGGAAACCCACGCAGACACGGCGAGAACGTGCAAACTCCACACAAACAACGACCCAAGCCAGGAATCGAATCGGTGTCCTTGGCACTGTGAGACAGCAGTGCTAACCAATGTGCCACCGTGCTGCTCCCTCGAATAAATGCTGGCCTTGCCAATAATACCCACATCCCAAAAATTAATTTAAAAATATTCTCATCTTGGAATCATCCTGGTATATCTCTTCAGTACACTCTCCAAAGCCAATATATTCTCCCTAAAGTGTATGGCCCAGAACTGGTCAATACTGCAACTGAGGCTAAGCCAGTATTTTCTAAAAGTTTATCAAATTTTGTGCCTATTATACTCAGGTCTCTTTTAATAAAAGCTCAGAATTTCTTGTGTTTTATTAACTGCCACATTCATCTGGCCAAAAGAAGGTGACTGTGGCATCTCCACTACAGCTCCAGTTACAATTAGAAATCTCAAGACAGAGTAGGGAGCAAAGCTTGGCACTGTTCCGATCTCTATAGATTAGTATTGTATCCAAAACCATTACTGCTTTTTATCTTCTCATTCCAGCTGGACTGCACTAGAAAGTGATTGTAAGAAGTACATTAATAATTCCATTTAAAACTGGATCTGTGATAGATTGAGATACGTATCAACCAGAGCTATCTATAATTTTCTCTGCAAAATAATATACAACTTCTTCAAATGTACATCAACTGTCCTTCCTCTCACAAAATAGTGCCTATATTCAGTTAAATGGTATAAACTTGAATAACCATGTACTCATGTAACAAATTATGATACATTTCAAGAGCTTTTCAGATTTGCTGTACAATTTATCACTCAGTTTCTATTGTACAATGAGTTGCAACGCAAGGGCACAGGTACCAACACCTGGCTTCAAGTTCAGCACATGCTGATGGAACTCAAGTACTCAAGTACCCAGTGTTTGCTGGCAATGACGGTGCTTTGTGAAATGAGTTTGAGCAATCTCCTCCCAGCACTGAACGTGCACGAGTCCACAGCACAAACCTGGCAGTTACATTCTGCCGAACTGGTTCAAGAGCAGGAACGTCTTTCTAAATTGTTCTTTTCAGGTATTTTCCACACATTACCGAGAAGTAGGGGAAGTTTTATCCTATATGTGATCTATTCCAAATCAGGACAGTCAATGCTGACATAATGAATGCTCAAAATTGTAGATGTTCCAAATTCTTCTGCTTAAGTGATGGCATTTCACACACCTTACTGGAACCAGAATCATCAGATTCCATAAAATTCCAAGGATATGAATTAAAAACATTTTAACACTTTACTAAACTTTACATAACCTAGGCTTACACTGCAGGACTGAGGAAGCACTGGTTTGTCAAAGGAGTTATCTTCTGGCTGAGATGTGAAACTGAAGTCTTGGCTGTTTGTTCAAGCAGATGTAACAGATTTCATGGTGTGAAGCAGGCAGCTATCTAACTGTGCTGGCCATTACCACCAAAAACAGATTTGCCACTAATCTATCTGCCGCCGCCTTGATCAATGAACTGCTGTACTATCAGGGGAATTGACCCACTTTATCAAGGGAAATTAGGAATGGGCAATAAGTAATCTTTTTCAGTAATCCATCCATCCCATGAATGGCATAAGAAAGAGAAATATTTAATAGTATCAGACAACACGCAAATCTGTGCCTTCTTGCTTATCTGTGGTTGAGCAAGAAATTGAAAATTATCAGTGGGTATATTCATATTCTGACGTGACACTGAGCAGTCTAGGCAAATACAACTTAAATTCAATCCTTGGGTAGGGGTGGAATGAGTTAGGACAGCAGAATGTATATTATCGGCCCCCGTGTTAAGTAGGTTAGGGAGGCCCTCTAATTGTGAATGCTAGCTAGTGACCCTTGCTCGAAGGAGTCTAAACGCATCTGTTAAAGCAGGAGTCACAGAAGCAGCAGTGGCATAGTGATATTGTCGCCAGACTGGTAATCCAGAGACCCAGGGTAATGCTCTGGGGACTTGGGTTCAAATACCACCAAGGCAAATGGTGATATTTGAATTCAGTAAAAATCTGAATTTAAAGATCTAATGATGACTGTGAAACCATTGTTGATAACTCTAAAAACCCATCTGGTTCACTATCGTCCTTACCTGGTTTGGTCTACAGTTGCCCTCAGGGTGCAATATTTGTATGAGGGCTTCCAACATCCTCTACCCAATGTGACTCAGCAGCTCAAGGGAGGTGCTGGGGTATGGCGTGATGGGGAGAGCATAGGAGTATGGTGTTGACATAGAGAATCAGTGATGATCATACTGCGTGGCGCAGCAGGCTCGAAGGGCCTACTCCTATTTTCCATGTTCCTAAAATTAAACTACACTTCCACTAAGTCTAAAATTCAAAAAGCTTCAAACATTTGCTGCAGCAATTCCTCTGTGCACTACTTTAATAAACCATTCCAGCATGAATATTCTGGCATTACACCATGTCACTTCATTTTTCAGTTTTTCAGATAAGACCTGCCACACTACATCAGTGTAAAGGTAGCCTGCTGTTGAAAGAACCAGGCTCTGCAATACTCAAAGGCAATTTTGCTTATTTTAGAAAGATTTTCTACTTGACTTTGAGTCGATGCATCAGCCTGTAGCTTTGTTCAAATGCTTCAGAAAAATCTAAAATATTTGGGCTAATTTTGCTCCAGAATTCAGGAATACAGATGACATTCAAGAGTAGCTTATTATCCTACAGCTCATGTGGTGCTTTCTTTAAAGGTCCAAATCCATTCAATCATTTATAAAGCAATTTGTTGACAGTTTATATTCCCTCGGCTACAATTATAAATTACAATACAAATGGTTCCGTAGAACTTACATTTCTGAAAGCCAAGTCAATGCTCATGAAGTCTTGGATGGCCTTCTGCCTCTTATGGGTATCACTGAAACGTGTTTCAGTTGTTGCCGTCCAGATCACAGGGGATCTGGGCACAAGATACCAATAAGTGCTTAATAATTTGATAATCCGACATTAAGGTACCAAAGCAAGTGTAGAAAATCAAGGTTTAATACTGGTGCTGAAGGAAATCTGCCAGAGAATGAAGTCAGCACCCCACAGGAATCTTTTTTTTTGTTAAAGCAGACCTCATCATTCCTGTGGAGAACAACTTGGAAAAAGAATGACAATTCTATCCCCATGGTAATTATCCCTTCTCCGAGGACAATTATCCCTTTTCTTAAGTAAAATCAAGCTGATGCACTTCACTGAAATTACAACCATAAAACAAATCAACTCTAATTCAAATAAATATTTTCCACTGCTTCTACTCATGAGCTACAGTTATTGGCCAAAGTTGATAGTAGATAGTTGATACACCATTAATGGGAACCTCTGTATAAATGCACAGGTTAGAGAAGCACCAGGATTAACTCACTGGTTAAAATATAATCTGTATGCGTCAATGGGCAAGCTGAAGTGGAATATAAAACAGCCTGAGGTGTTCCTGCTGGAATACGTACATATATGGCAGAGCACTATTGGATGGGAGACTGGGTAAAGAAGTGACAGATGGAATACACTGTGGAAAAGTGTGAGGTTGTGCACTTTGGAAGGAGGAATGGAGGCATAGACTATTTTCTAAATGGGGAAATGCTTAGGAGATCAGAAGCACAAAGGGACTTGGAAGTCATTGTTCAAGATTCTCTTAAGATTAACATGCAGGTCCAATCAGCAGTTAGGAAGGCATTTGTAATATTAGCATTCATGTCGAGAGGGCTAGAAAACAAAAGGTGGGATGTACGTCTGAGGCTGTATAAGGCTCTGTTCAGATCCCATTTGGAGTATTGTGAGCAGTTTGGACTCCATATCTAAGGAAAGATGAGCTGGTCTTGGAAAGGGTCCAGAGAAAGTTCACAAGAATGATCCCTGGAATGAAGAGCTTGTTGTATGAGGAACACTTGAACACTCTGGGTCGGTACTCGTTGGAGTTTACAAGTATGAGAGGGGATCTTATTGAAACTTACAGGGTACTGCGAGGCCTGGATAGAGTGGACATAGAGAGGATGTTTCCACTTGTAGGAAAAACTAGAACCAGAGGGCTTCAGACTTCAGACTAAAGGGACGATCCTTTAAAACAGAGATGAACAGGAATTTCTTCAGGCAGTGATGAATCTGGGAATTCTTTGCCGCAGAGGCTGTGGAGGCCAGGTCATTGAGTGTCTTTAAGGCAGAGATAGATAGGTTCTTGATTAATAAGGGGATCAGATGTTATGGGGAAAAAGCAAGAGAACGGGGATGAGAAAAATATCAGCCATGGCGGAGCAGACTCGATGGGCTGAGTGGCCTAATTCTGCTCCTATGTCATATATTATGGTAACAGACCTTGCTGACACTCTTGACTCAAATCATGTGCATTGGTTGCGAAATCTTTGTTACCAAATCTCACCTTGGCCTGTTGCCCTACACATTCTCCTTTGAGGACCTCACCGTATCCCATCCCATTCATCTCTCCCTTGCCTGACAAAATTATCAATAAGACCACTGCTTTCCCTTCAACTTCTGCATCAAGCAGATTCTCAAGGATTTCACTCTAATTGAATTGCTCTTGTCCTCTTTTCCACGTTTACTCCTCTTCTGTCTCCCCTCAGCCTCTTGTTTCAGTAAACTGTCCTGTCCATACTTGCGGTTACCCTCTCACGACAGTGCCATGTCACAAGGCCTCTGTATTTCCATCTCTAATCACTTCCTTATATCCCTCAAAACTCACAGCCCATTTTTCCCCTTCTAAGATAACATCCATTTGCAACTGCTCCTCATTCATTGCCAATCTTCGTAACTTCCTCAGCTCACCTGTTACTGAAACCCTCTTCCTCTCCTCCCCGCCTGGACAGCCTCCCAATTTCCACCTTCACTCATCTAAAATGCTGCTGCTTCTGTCCCAGCTTGCATCACCCTTGCCTGTGCGCTCTAATCGATCCAGTGTGGACATATGCAGGCCCCCAAATAAAGCACTGTATGTGGTAAAAAATCTTTGGGGTCAAGAATCAGACTTCCAAAGGGCATTTTCGAATCAGTATTAGTGTCCATTTTGGGGGCTTAAAGCTCTGGGAAAAACTGCAAATCTATTCTATAATTGGAGCTATTGTAAATTATCTTACCCAAGTCTCTTTAGTGGACAGCAATATTTTTGGAAGAGAGGTGAAAGACAATTTTAATGGCTCAAGTCATTTATCTATTTTAGCATACTATATAAAATGAAGGCATCAATAAAATTGAAAATACGATTTAATAGAACACCTCAATGGGTAACTGTATAATTAATTTTCATCCTATTCATTTCATGCTTTAACATGAAATGCACTTTTCAGAAATTCATTTGGGCGTGCTTAACAATTCAATCCATCCTCATGCCTGCCACAAGACATGCTTTTCAGAATAATCCTCAGGCTCCATTTCTAGTCCTCCCTTACTTGAGGCTCAGAATTCATCTGTACTGCTTCCTACTGATAGCACCATTGACAGCTCTACACAGCAGTCTGCAACAATGTGCCACCTTTCACATCTCTGGTGGTCTCAGCTCAAATCAATTCAAAGAAACTGTCAATCACCACTCTTTCCAAGGCTACGTGTCAGGAATCTAAAATGAGGATCAACACTGACTAGATTTTTAAACAGTGTTTGAATAAAATATATCCTCGTTTCAGACATATACACCCTATTTACCCAACCAAATGATCACTACATAAATATTTTAAGATGAGAATGCTGTACTACCCATGCTCTGACAACTGGTGGAGTTTGAGATTAATTCAACAAAAAGTAAAATTGAGGAACGAGAAAGAAGAATAAATCACATTTTGATTACAAAGCCATATGATCCATACGTTTAAAAAAAACTTACTGGCAAAGGCACAGACATCACCATGTTTCCACCATAGACAGCAGGCACATATAGGATGCTAGTACCAGTGTGTGGATCTATCCGTTGGACAGGGCTTGGAGATTTACCAAGGGAAGGATGAGGACCAAGAGGTGGAGTATAGGCTCTGATGGGATTCCCAATTAATACTGTAGGATTGGGTTGAACTGAAAAACATTAAATTCAAATAGATTAATTCTGGACGGTCAGCGAAAACATAAAATCTCACTTAATCTTATTTTCCTCGCCTTCACATTATCTACGTTTCTTCACCTTCCTGTTGTCTACGACAGCCCTGCAGGAAGAGGGCAAAGTGTTCACAAGCTTTATATGTAGTGATTTAATGCATTATTGGCATTCACAAAATATGGAAGATGCATATGATACCTGCTGTTCAAGTCTGAAGCAACAAGCCAAGGTTACAGAAGACAATGACATTAAAATGAACAAGTTTGCAACACTCAGTTCATTAGTTGATCAGCAATAACTGACAGCAGAATAAGAAACTCATATCCATCAGTGAAAGCAAAATTCCTGTCTCTCTCCACCCTGCATGGGAGGTGAAGATAATGCAACCTACTACATAACTGTTTCCACATAAAGATTGTGAACACCATCAGGCAGTTTTTTATCTTTAGAATCATAGAAACCTCATAGTGGAGAAAGAGGCCATTCAGCCCATCAAGTCTGCACTGACCACAATCCCAACCAGACCCCACCCTATATCACTACATATTTTACCCACTAATCCCTCTAACCTATGCATCTCAGGACACTAAGGGGCAATTTTTTAGCATGGCCCATCAACCTAACCTGCACATCTTTGGACTGAGAGGGGAAACTGGAGCACCCAGAGGAAACCCATGCAGACACGAGGAGAATGTGCAAACTCCACACAGACAATGACCCGAGCCAGGAATTGAACCCAGGTCCCTGAAGCTGTGAAGCAGCAGTGCTAACCACTGTGCCATCGTGCCTGCCCTTCAGATTTCTAACTAGTGGATTGTTGAAACCAAACAAATCTCAGTTTTGAATGCCTGGTTTGAAACTTAGAGAAGGATTCAATTTTTTTTTGATGGATTTATGTTTTGTTATGAAAAGACGATAACCATTCAAGATTAACTTACCAAATCCATCGGTTGGAAAGTGGTCGCCCTGGGTGTGATGGTGACCTTTATTCTACAAATAATACAATACGGAAAGGTCACAATCAATATTATGAGGTTAAGAGTAAAATCCACTTCATAAAGAGCGGTTTTTATAAAACCATTTCGTAGCAGTTCTGTAAGTGGATTTTGTCCCATGCAATTCTGGAGTTGTACTTTTCAGAGCTGTTATGTACATTTGTATGACAGGGAGAATTAAGAATCATCTATTTGCGGAATCTGGATTAAATGTAGTCTCTTGCAATGCCATCAAATGCACTCTAGAAATTGGCAAATTTTGCGCTCAGGCTAAAAAATTAAGTACTTAGCTATTGATATAGGAGATACGAGGCACTGCAAACGTAAAATGTGAATCCAACTTGCAAAGGCTGCCATGGAATTAAAGTACCCTTCGCAACAACCACTGTGTAAAAATTGCAAGTGTAAATTATTCTCTTATCTTAGCACTTTGTCGAATTCTTCAATTCAGTGAGGTGCATCTTCTTTCTCTCTCGCATACCTTGTTATGATTAATAAATTCAAAAAGTGACAACCAGATTGTGGGCAGCCACATTGCTTTTTGTGCCCAGTTTTTACATGCATTTTCAGTGATCAGATGAAACAGTGCAATATTGAAATTTATTTGATATTAATAGGAGCAGATCTGAATTTGGAATGGGCTACAAATCCACATCATCCTCACGGAAGATTCAAATGTTGACCTGAGTTTTCCAAGGCATTCATAAAGGTCTTTTTCAGATCAAAAGAGTACCTGCAATTACAGTTCTGCAGCCATTAGGGAGTAAAAGCAGACAATTTCTTTGATCTTTCAAATAACAGGCAGAGTCTGAACTCTAAACTAAAGAGCAAAACGTACTTATGACATTGCTTTCAATAGGCTTGTAAAATACATTCAGTAGCAAGTCAAAGTCTGAGGACGCATACCAACTGACTCAAGAACAGCTTCTTTCCTGCTGCCGCTAGACTTTTGAATGGATCTACCTCGCATTAAGTTGATCTTTCTCTACACCTTAGCTATGACTGTAACATTAGATTCGGCACCATCTCCTTTCCTTCTCTATGAACGATATGCTTTCTCAGTATAGTGCGCAAGAAACAATATTTTTCACTGTATACCAATTCATGTGACAATAATAAATCAAATCAAAATCACATTTAATCTTCAGGTTCCAAAAAAGTTAACTATTTGGATTATGTAGGAAAAACTAGCTAATAAAAAGCCTTTTTATATTGATAGAACCACTTTTACTTGGTGCAAGAATCATAGACTCCTGACAGTGCAAAAGTTGGCTGTCCATAGCCTGCTCCAACAAAGCATCCCAGGCCCTGACCCCCTAACTTCACATATTTACCCGACTAATCCCCCGAACTTACATGTTGGGGGAGGGTGTGTGTGTGTGTGTGTGTGTGTGTGTGTGTGTGTGTGTGTGTGTGTGTGTGTGTGTGTGGTGGAAATACTGTGGAAGCTGGAAACTTGAATTAAAAACAAAAATAAATTCTGGAAATACTTGGGTCAAGAGGCATCTGCAGAGAGAGAAATCAAGTTACCGTTTCAGGTTGATGCCCTTTTGCTAAAACTGGTATCTGCCACTTTAAATCAATATTACCTCAATAAACACCTTCCCCTTAAACGGCTAGAACCACAACAGAAAGTTTTTGGAAATGCCCAGAGTTTAGTTCTGTGCGTGGTCACAGATAAAGTGCAGAAATGTTTGCTTGCTAAATAGAGACCCAGGTTCTCCTTCAAGGTCTTTTTAAAAATGTTAGGATTTCTCAGTGGAGTTTAATGAGTTACACTGGAAACAGCACTGAACCCCAAATTCTATCGAAATATCTAATGCAGCAGGCTGCAAACTGTAACCCAAGATACGAGCATCAATGCTTGCCAAGAGCCACAGGTTAATGACATGCAGACTCCTCTGGACTGCCCCCCAGGTGGCTGTTCTTTTTTGGGATTCTTTTGAAACTAGCCAAATTACTCAGCGCCAACATGGATGCAGCAATCATTCTATAATTCTATTCTATTAAATCTCAACTAGAACTGACTGCGAGGATACCATTTCCAGACTGCTTCACTGTGATACTAACTGTGAAGACACTGTTCCTAGCTCAGTTGTAAATAATTGGTTTAGTTATGCATAAAGTCGCAAACCAGAATGATCAGCAATCATCACTGCAATGCTAAAAGTTATCTGCAACTCAAGTCAGCTGAAAGCTAACCTGCTGGTCCTCTGTTCAACATAAACATTACTTACCGTTAAAGAGCTGAGAATTGGTCTTGGAAATGATCCTTTACGGTCCAAATAATATTTTTGAAAAAATAGCATCTGTACAGAGGCACTCAGGTAGAGGAAACAATGGCCAAGAAACAAGTTCTGCCATTCTTTCAGATGGTGTCAACTTTCATTTTAAACAAAACTTATCATTAAGTAGCAACTGTACTCTGAAGGCAGTTCATGGGACAAAAATATGAGGCAATACGAGTAATTCATTATCAAAAAATTAAGAAGGGCAAGGAGAAATTTCTTTCTAAAAGCTGTTGGATCATGTCATGCTTTGTCACAGTGGGTGGCTCAGCTGGTAGAGGTGATGGGGTAAGAATGCAGCAGGGATATCAATTGTGGATTCCTGTGGCTAAGAACTGGCACATAGGCCAAAGAGCCAAATGTCTCTAACTTCTGGAAACATTTTTTTAAAAACCCATAAAGTGGGTCCTCATGCTGGACCTAGATTGCAGTGTTGTTAGTCAATGGGAATGCAAAAGTGCTTTGTACTTGAGATGTAACATGGAACTGTGTGACCTTCTCTCATTCACCCCTTAAGGTGTGGCTGATAGAAATTGAGGCCAACTTTTAAATAACCTGTGCATTACAACTGAATTAACTCCACAACAGAAACTAAGAGAATGCACATCAAAGGGATCGAAGATTAAAATAGAATAGTTTTGGATTAGCGAATGTACTTCTGCCTCCAACTGAGATGATTGTGGTATCAAGCTCTACTCCAGAGACTTGAGTACATATCTCAGCTGACCTGTTCCAGTATTAAATACTGGTGGAGCTGCTCATGACATTATAGGTCGAAGCCTGTTTGCCTCCTCAGGTGGAGTGAACGATTCCGTGGCAATGTTCAAAGAGGAGGCGATTGTTTTCTCCCCAGTGACTTGGCCATTTATCCCTCAGTCAATATCATGAAAATGGGTTACTTGGTCATTTATCTCGCTGCTGCTTGCAAAAACTTGTGCAAGTTGGCTGCACATTTCCAACATTTACAGCATTGATTACACTTCAAGTACTTAATTGGCTGTGAAGCACTTTGGAATGCCTTGAGGTTGTAAAGGTGTTACATAAGGCAATTTATTATTTTAACTGCTTCGGGTAGAGAAGGTTCTGTAAAATAATAAATATTAACTGCTCAGCATTAAGTTATGTTTATTTAAGTCATTGCTTCTGACAGATTCCAGTCAAATTTAGATGTATTTAAAGTCAACACTCTTTGGCTCATTAACTAATCAACAAGACTCTGCATGATTTCTGCCAAGCACAGACATCTACAGTTTAATCAAACCTCTTTCACTTCCTCCAAGATGCAATAGATCCAGACCAGAAACTGTCAAATGAAACCCTTTAGCCTGTTGCTTTTTTCCAAGAGCAAAATATTTAAGCACAAAATTTTAAATCTGTCTCAACCAATTTCACTCACAACGACATCAAAACAGGGTCAAGCTGGAATAAACGGAAAGGGCATCTCAACAATCTTTAATACTAGAAAGATACATTAGGTTTGGCATTTAAAAAAGGCTCAAATGCTTAATACAAACAGAAGTAACAAAGCGCGTATATTTTGAACAGCTTCAACAGATGACCTAATACTCCAATTGTAAACCAAGGAAGAATGATCTAATCTGTGGAACATTCTTTTTTCTTAAATGCCTGTGTCTCCAAACTTTTCTGTCAGAATTTATTTTTTGCACAAATGTTCAGGTTATTTGGAGTATCTGAGTCAGCTTCTCGATTGAAGTCCTATAAGAGTTTGAGATCCTAATCTAAGAGTACAGGTGGAATTATGCTGTGTTCTTGATGAGACAGTCTGCTTGTTCAGCATGCTCTCCAAACATACGCCTATTACATCACAGAAAACAGTGGATGTGGTCATTCATATATTGTTTGTGAGATCCTGCCAGCAGCTGCTATGTTTAACAAACTAATAATCACTGCGTTTTGAAGTGATTCAGCATTTATACTTGCAATTCTAAAATGATCCTAGAGTAACATGTGGCTCCTCCTCTCCACAGTAAACATCTTTGGAAAGCCATTTGTCTTGCTCCTCCAATTTCAAGCACAAAGAACTCATGGATGCTTTTAGCTCTGACTACAACCTCTCATTATTTTACATCCACCCAAAGGCCTGAGATATTATCATTTTACAGTTTCTTTTCTATTTTTCCTTCCAAAATCATACCTCAATTAAAGTTTATTTATTAGTCACATGTAGGCTTACATTCCCACTGCAATGAAGTTACCATGAAAATCCCCTAGTCACCACACACAGGCACCCTTTCAGATACACTGATGGAGAATTTAGCATGGCTAAAATACACCTAACCAGCACGTCTCTTGGACTATGGGTGGAAACCGGGGCACTCGGAGGAAACCCACATAGACACTGGGAGAACGTGCAGACTCCATAAAGACTGTGACCCAAGCTGGGAACTGAACCCAGGTCCCTGGTGCTATGAGGCAGCAGTGCTATCTATTGTGCTGCCCAAGACCCAACGCCTGCATTGTGAACAACCATTCCTGACCTCTCACCCCAATCCACAGCTCTATCATTACTGAACTTGTCCTCTTGGCCCTTGCGGTGGCTGACATTGTCAATGGCTCCCTTTGCTGTGGTCCCGGTGGTAGCCTTCAAAACCGAGCATCATCCACATTCAAAAAACTCACCTTCAAATTAACTATACAGTCTGTCAATCACTGTTAATGACATTTTCCTCTCTAGGCTCTTGAACTATTACCTCATCCAGCTCCACTCTCATCTTAGTTTTCACCCATCTCATAGCATCAAAACAACCCGAGAGAAAGCTATGCAAGACAATCCCTTCAACTGCATGATGGGCCAAAGGGCCTCTTTTCGTTCTGTAAAATTCTGACTAACTGTGATAATAGTGTCTTATTCCTTTTTGTCCTCCCTCAACTCCCTTAAACATCTGATTACATAGATTTCATAGAATCCCTACAGTGCAGGAGGCTGCCATTTGGCCCATCGATTCTGCACCGACCACAATCCCACCCAGGCCCTATCCCCGTAACCCCCCTGCTAGCCCCCTGACACCAAGGGGCAATTTACCATGGCCAATCCACCTAACCCACACATCTTTGGTGATGAACATGACCATATCATACATATTCATTGACTCTCCTCTGTTGTTCAGCTCAGATGTGTGAAAAGTCAATGCTGCTTCAGCAATTGGTCGTTCCTCTCTACCTGCAAACCATCACCTACCAGGCCCATCAAGGATCTATCCTCATTTTCCCTTTCTTACAGGAACACAGGAATCAGGAGCAGAAATAGGCAAATTCAGCCCTTCAAGCCTGTTCTGCCCCATTCAAATCAGATCATATCTGATCTCTCCCTAGTCTTAATCCACCTCCTTATGTGTTCCCCATATCCTCTTCACCTATTTTTAAAAATCAGAAACATATCTATCTCCTCCTTGATGTATGCATCATCATCTTATCCATACCCTATCCCTTGGTAACATCATGAACAGGCAAAGGATGAGTTCACAGTCTTAGATGAGGTCAAAATGCCTTTAAACTGAGCACTGGGAAGAAAGAAGCCTTGTTTTTACCACTAAGCACATTACATTGTCAATGTCTTCATTTTAACAGAACCATGCACAGCTATCATATTTGATTATTCCAACAACCTCCTTCCTACTTTCCAATTTCACACTGCACAAACTCTTAAGTTGTCCAAAGGACACTGACCGCATGCCCCCCTTCAACCTGACCCACCCACTATGGTTGTTCACAACTCCCCCAATTTTGGTGACCAGTAGGCTCTCTATCACTCAATTTCTCATCTTTAAAACCTGTTTACAGCCTTGCACCTCCCTTCCTTCCTTCTCCAATTCTACATTCCGCCTCCCATCCACTGGAGCACAGAGAAGGCGCATCAGGGTTGAAGATTTCAACCAAGTACAGCAACTCTTTAATTCTGCATTGAAATGTCAGTTTAGATTATATGCTTAAATCCTGGCGAGGCTCTAATTCAAGACCTTCTGCTATGAATGCCCCATTAGATTTATCATCTTGGACTTGACTCTTGGGAGAGCAGAGGAATGAGAGGGAATTGTTAGACATCCCAAAAGAATGAAACGTGCAATAAAATACAAGCTCATTTAGCCTTTGTTGACCATGTGGTTTTTCAAAGTTTATTGAGTTAATGAGAGAGGCTACACTGACTTGTAGTCCCAGAAGAGCTCAGCCTCTTAGTTCAGCTGCAGCTACTAGGAATGGGAAAGTCACTGACCCAGATTTTGTGGTAGTAATGCTGGCAAACTTTGTGTCCAACATCATTACTGCTCTGAAACTGACAACAGCTTCTGGAATCTGCACACATGGAATTTAAACATGGAAATCCAGAATTTGCTGCCAGTGACTATGTTTTCCTTTGGGGGCCTTGATTACTACAATCTAAGTACAACCAAGTAGACATCACTGAACTGTTGTCTTTTACACAATTAGACTTAAGATAGAAACTTCTGAAAAAGCTATACCTTGTTGAACTGAGTGAAACAGGATTTTTAAACAGCTTACCAAGTTCATAATTGCTCCTAAACACCCTCACTGGCCCTGAAAATGGATTTTATATTTGCAAGTGTCAATTTTTTCCATCGTGATAAAAGGAATCACACATTTTTAAAGTAATTGTTCTTAGAATTTTATTTATGGTATTTCAGCTTCTATCATAATTCCAAGTGTATGATTCAATCATTTAGCTTGCACTCAATAAAAACATAAATTAAAAAATCAAGGATAATTTATTTCTGCGATTGCAATCTGAGAATACATAATTGACTGGCTGGTTACCCTGCTCAATGATATTACTGTTTCTTGATGCCTGTAGAGTTCCTTGACTTAGCGTCAGATTCGAACTGACATCAAGAAAGGAGGAAATCCATACCACAGAGATCATGAGATCTTTCTGATGTGGGGATGCTGGTGTTGGGCTGGGGTGGGCACAGTAAGAAGTCTCACAATACCAGGTTAAAGTCCAACAAGTTTATTTGTTAGCACAAGCTGTTGGAGCACTGCTCCTTCATCAGATGAGTGTTTGCCTGATCACTCACCTGATGAAGCAGCAGCGTTCTGAAAGCTTGTACTACCAAATAAACCTGTTGTGAGATTTCTTACTAGATCTTTCTGGGCAGCTTGATGGTCAGGAGAGAACACTGTGGCTTCACAGTTAACTGTAAAATCCGAGCGAGCGTGTTTACTACAAGTTTATTTATTATTGTCACAAGTAGGCTTACACTAACACTGCAATATAATAAATATCTTCAAAGAACAGAAGCAGTCAAAGGAGAGATATGTGCTCTGGGAATTACACAGGGCGACAGGCAGCGAATACAAACTAGAGCAGAAGTATGAATGATACAATTTTATACCAAGGAGAAATAACAGAACGCAAAACTGATGGTGATAGCAGCAACGAACAGTAGGTAGTGCAATTAATTCAATGCTAGGATCTGAATGTTAAAGTTGTTGGGGTTACCCATGATGCTTCACCAGTATGTGTAAACTGCTGTGGTCTTGCTGTGCACTGGGTCTTCAACAACAATGGAGATATGAAGATCCTCAGTAACCAACTAGGTGGATTCTGTTCAGCAAGTAATTGCAGAAAGAAGATACAGATACATGGGGTAAGGGGAAGCTATCACTATCAGAATGCAGCCATTAATTGAATCAATTGAAATTCCCACTAGCTGCAATGTCTAATACAGTACTCCTGGTTTTACTGATGGTGAGAGGTAAAGATCTTCTTTCGACTTTTGTAGGCTGACCACAGATTGTGAATCTCAAGTGCCACATGCAACAGTGGGCAAAGTAAAGCAAAGCATCTTTCTTGTAACTGAAATCTCTTCTGTACTCTGAGCCAATGGGCATTTGCTGTGAAGAAGACTACATTACAATGATTACTCATTTAAATAAACAGACAATCAAAGCTATGCATCAAGGTGTCACAAGACATGGCTTTATATTACGTGATACATCAAAAGCAAGTTCTATTCTCAAAAATTTCATTCCATTCCTACGCTTAGCTACGTCACCTAGACTATTGTCTGGGTGCTAAGTGACCATCTGACTCTGGGCCAAGTTTTGGTGAAGGTCAGCTAAAGAGCAATGTGACAGAAGCATTTATACGTTAATCATTATTAACTTGAACGGGCAATGTAATATTCAGCAACTGAGAAATAATTACAATTTTAGATGTTTGGATTTATGAGGCTTTCAGATGTAGAAAGCACATCGAAGTTAAGAGTCATCGCGATGGCATTCTCTGGATAGAATGCTTTTGTCAACTCCATTCTCTTAGTTACACAAATCTATAAACGTCCGCAAGTGCTACTGAATCAATCATTTCTTTATTCAGTTCACGTTCTTAAAGCTCAGCAATCACATTTAAAGGAAGAAAGCGCTGAAACTAAGTACTACAATTTAGCAAGTTCAAACTCATCAATACTTGTATGTAAACATATAAATATTAAATATACGTATACGAAGCAGACTAATTTATGTGCTTTAAAAGCAATTTCTAAAGATAACATGGATAAAATTAATCCTTTAGAGCTTCTAAATGACATATCTGTTCAATTACCAAGTGAGAAGCTCACTCTGCTTGCTTGAACTCTTCCTCCTTCAAGTCAAACTAATAATGGGTCCAATGCAATGTGTAAAAAGAGATCTGTCCCATCAGTACCCATCATGTAGGTTTCCATTCTGCAAAGCAGAATCAATTCCAGGAGGATGATAACACTGGTAACAAAAAAAACTGTAAAACCATTGTCAAGTCACGTGATCCAAACAACCAGGGCAAAAATCTCAGATTGAACGAGAACACCGATACAGCCAAGGATTGGTAGCGCTCGAGATGCCATTAAATTTAAAGGCAATCTTAACAATGGACAGATTTCTGAATTAAAGGACGGCCTGCGTTTCCAAGGTGCTGATGACGACAAATTTCTAATTTGCAGCTGGAGACCCAATAAATCATTTGACGCCATTCCTACCACATCCCCATTACTGCCAAAAACCCTAACCTATGTTTCAGTCAACTCCTGTTTCAAATTCACTAATTCTCACCTCGGTGGGTCCCACAACTACACCTCATACAAAGTCAAGCATAGACGAAAGAATTCTGCCGACGTCCTCTCTGCACTCTGCGTCCCTCCTGATTATCAATCTTTTTATTGCTGACCTCCAGGGCTTTGCCCTTTTCTCAGTGTATGGATTTTGAAATTTATATTGTACATTTCAATAAATCTCTCTGTTCTGGCAACTTTGTCAGCTATGTCTCTATTTTACTGCATCAAATCTCTTTCCATTTTCAACCAGCCCTACAACATTAGACCATGGTTTCAGTCACATTGCCTAACTGGCTTTTATTCCAACTCTGCTGTGAAACATTTGGGGTGTAAGTGTTGCTAGCATGCTCCCATTAGGCCACAAAACTTAAAATGAGTTAGCACCCGTTTTAACAAGTGGCCAAGAAACAAGTGAAATAGTTAATATTCTGCTTGCCAATTAAGTACTAATCACTGTTAAGATGACTGAAAGCAACAATTGTAATAAAAGGAAATACATTTTAATTGAACTCAAAAATCTATAAATGTGGTCACTGAAGTTCAAATATTATCCAAAGTTTCTAGTTTCTAAAAATTGCTACTGCTCCCTCTACACAGCCACCATCAGGTTCAACTGCAAAATTTGAAATGCTGGCCTAAATAACCCACAAGTCCAGCAATTGCAAATAGTAATACTTGTCAGCTGCTATCCATGAGCTTTTCTTGTAAGTGACTGAACACAACCCTTAGAAAATAGGAAAGAATCATTCTTTACTCTAGTGTTTTGAGTTAACTAATCTCAAGAAGGACATTGTTAGCATACAGTTTACTCCACCTCCAACCTGAACCAAAGTTGGGAAGGGGGTGAGCATGGTGATCATGCTTACTGTTGACTAATTATTCCATCATCAATGTGGAGCTCGACCTGACTCAACCTGTCAGAAAATTATTTTAAAATTAAACTCAGCTCTTCACTTTCAGCAAGCTTAGTTACTCCCATTTAGGGCATTACACTGCCCCGTCAATCAATCTAAATCAAGCATCTACTCTGGAACCCAAGTAAGGAAGGCGAATGGGATGCTGGCCTTCATAGCGAGGGGGATTGAATATAAAAGTAGGGAGGTCTTGCTGCAGCTGTATAGGGCATTGGTGAGGCCGCAGCTGGAGTACTGTGTGCAGTTTTGGTCGCCGTACTTACGCAAGGATATTTTGGCCTTGGAGGGAGTGCAGAGGAGGTTTACTAGGCTGATACCGGAGTTGAGGGGGTTGAGCTATGAGGAGAGGCTGAATAAACTAGGCTTGTACTCGTTAGAGTTTAGAAGAATGAGGGGAGATCTCATTGAGACGTATAAGATGATGAATGGGATGGATAGGATAGAGGTGGAGAGACTCTTCCTGCTCAGAAAGGACAGTAGGACTAGGGGGCACAGCCTCAAGATAAGGGGGGGGGGTTTTAGAACGGAGTTGAGGAGGAACTTCTTCACTCAAAGGGTGGTGAATCTCTGGAATTCTCTGCCCGTTGAAGTGGTGGAGGCTGCCTCGCTAAATATTTTTAAGACGCGGGTTGATGGGTTTTTGATAAGCGAGGGGATTAAGGGTTATGGGGAGAGGGCGGGAATGTGGAACTGAGCCACGACAGATCAGCCATGATCTTATTGAATGGCGGGGCAGGCTCGAAGGGCTAGATGGCCTACTCCTGCTCTTATTTCTTATGTTCTTATGTTCTTAAATGCACTCACTCCGCTGAAACAAACACTGCATGTCTAAAATGAGTACTTCTCTTGTTCACCCAGCTACTAAGTTAAAAGTTTTTTTAAACAACCCACACCCTGCAAAACAGAGCTCAATTTTAAACACACCCCTCCAAGAAATGTGCTAAATATATTTCTTAAAGGCACAGCATCATTACAAACATCTGCAAAGCAAACTGGGGCTTTAATATGACCAGGAAGGAATAGTTTGGACACTCTGCACTGTATTCTAATAATTAATTCTTTGCTCATAGTGAATAATTCATACATGTTGCCATGCAAACAACTGCGTGAACTGATGTTAGTGTGAACATGAGCAGATGAAAACAATAAAAGAGAGAGAAACAGTTGCATTTATATGGTGCCTTTCATGACCTCAGGACTTTCCAAAGTCCTTTAAAACTAGTCAAGTACTTTTGAAATACAGTCACTGTTGTGATTTAGGAAATGAATATACTTTGCCCTGTATAAGCTATAGTATCAGAAAAACTAGAGATAATGCTAAAAGTCTAAGAGATCTCCATCTTAAGTTTTAGTTACAACCTGCTTAAATGAACTTTATTTCAAAATTACTTTGGCTGGTTTTGTACTTGCATCAAACCAATTAAGTTCTCAGTCTCACACTTCAACAATCACAAGATGGCCAACATGAAGCCAATAATGTGTGAATTCTCAGCTGATGCAGTGAAGTGTTAACAAATTCAGATGTGGTAACTACAGGATCAAGTGTCTTCTGTAACATTTAAAACCCATTCTAAAGGGCCCAAAACTTATATTGTTCCAGTTTATTGAATAAAAGCTTAAGTAGCTTGGGACACAGGGGAAAAGTAGAATAATGAGTTGCAAATAACTAGAAGGATTCATAAACAGTACAAGAATACTCTAAAAAGAAAGCATTGCTGTGAGCTAAAATGGGCAATAAATACAATTGAGTTTTCGTGTTCAAATTTTAAGCATTGTATATGAAAGCCAATATTATCATTAATATTGAATAACAATACTCTCAATATTATTGGTCCTGGAAAACCATTTAGCTGTAAGGTATGAACAATGATCTCTATCTTGCAACATCTTTCCCCAGGGTTTGCTAACAAAATAATAACAATAATTAAATAATAGTAATAATGGGAGCGGCACAGTGGCTTGCACTGCTGCCTCACAGCGCCAGGGACACAGATTCGATTCCTGGCTTGGGTCACTATCTGTGTGGAGTTTGCACATTCTCCCCACGTCTGTGTGGGTTTCCTCCAGGTAATCTGGTTTCCTCCCACAGTCCAAAGATGTGCAGATTAGGTGAACTGGCCATGCTAAATTCTCCCTCAGTGTACCCGAGCAGGCGTTGAAACGTGGCAACTAGGGGATTTTCACTGTAACCTTATTGCAGAGTGAATGTAAGTCTACTTGTGACACTAATAAATGGACTTTTTTTTTAAATAGTGAGGATAACAGCACTAAAATCACACAGCATCAGGTGTGGTCAGATATGTGGTTACGTGTGGAAATCCAGAAGTTGATGTACGAGCTTTATAAGCATGATGATTGCACAGTTTGCCTCACCATTCAAATACATTGATTAGCATGAAGTTCCTGCATTTGTAAGTGAGCATGAAACTCATTAGAGAAAGTTAAATCAAGTCAAATCAAATTTAAATAAAGGAAAAATACTGCGGAAGCTGGAATGTGAAACAAACAGAAAATACCGGACGATCTCAGCAGGTCTGACAGCACCTGCAGAGAGAGAATAGAGCCAACATTTCAAGTCAGGATGACCCTTCATCAGAGCTCTGGCAAAGGGTCACACTGGCTCAAATTTAAATACTCATTTAGTGTTAATTAATGACAGTCAATTTCTCTGGCACAGAAAATTAACTGTCAATGTGGAATCTCATTTCTTCAGGTTTTCATTTTCTTGAGAGCTTTTTCGCTCTTACTCCAACATTTCTTTCCACTTTTTTTAAAAATCTGATTTGCTATTGAATATACATTTGAACAATTCTTCACTTCTCCTTCCTTCTCAGTCCTTGCACTCTTCATTTCACATTTCTTCAATTTAATTGCTTAATGGTCACCTGGATCATAGACACCATGAAGAGAGCACAGTGTTATAAGGCATTTTACAAATGTGTGAAGAGTAAAAGGATGAGATGTGAAGGAACAGGACCTGTAAAAAGGTGAAGGGGGAAAAAGTTTGTGCGGAACCGGTAGAGGTGCTCAATGAATACTTTACCTCAGTATTCACGGTGGAAAATGATCTGGATGGTTGTACTGCAGGTGTGCAGCAGACTGAAAAGATTGAGTATGTGGACATTAAGAAAGAGGATGTGTTGAAAATTTTGAATAGCATCAAGATAGATAAGTCACCAGGACCGGATGAGATGTACCCCAGGTTACTGTGTAAGGCAAGGGAAGAGATTGCAGATCCCCTGGTGATGATCTCTGCGTCGTCAAAGGAGACAGGAGAGGTTCCGGAGGATTGGAGGGATGCGGATGTGTATTCCTATATTCAAGAAAGGGAACAGGATAGCCCAGGAAATTACCGACCAGTGAGTCTAACATCAGAGGTTGGTAAATCGATGGAGAGGGTCCTGAGGGACAGGATTTATGACCATTTAGAGAAGTTTAGTATGATCAAAAGTAGTCAGCATGGCTTTGTCAAGGGCAGGTCATGCCTTATGAGCCTGGTTGAATTCTTTGAAAATGTGACTAACACATTGACGAAGGAAGAGCAGTGGATGTGGTTTATATGGACTTCAGCAAGGCGTTCGATAAGGTCCCCCATGCGAGACTTCTTGAGAAAGTGAGAGGGCATGGGATCCAAGGGGCTGTTGCCTTGTGGATCCAGAACTGGCTTGCCTGCAGAAGGCAGAGAGTGGCAGTGGATGGGTCTTTTTCTGCATGGAGGTTGGTCACCAGTGGACTGCCCCAGGGATCTGTGCTGGGACCCTTGCTGTTTGTAATTTTCATAAATGACCTGGATGAGGAAGTGGAGGGATGGGTTGGTAGGTTTGCTGACAACACGAAGGTTGGTGGTGTTGTGGATAGTCTGGAGGGATGTCAGAAGTTGCAGCATGACATTGGTAGGATGCAAGACTGGGTGGAGAAGTGGCAGATGGACTTCAACCCGGATAAATGTGTCGTGGTCCATTTTGGCAGGTCCAATGGGATGAAGGAGTATAATATCAAGAGTAAGACTCTTAGCAGTGTAGAGGATCAGAAGGACCTTGGGGTCCAGGTCCATAGGACTCTTAAATTGGCCTCGCAGGCGGAGGATGTGGTCAAGAAGGCGCATGGTGTACTAGCCTTCATCAATTGAGGGACTGAGTTTTGGAGTCAGGAGATAATGCTGCAGTTTTTTAAGACTCTAGACAGACCCCACTTGGAGTACTGTGCACAGTTCTGGTCGCCTCATTACAAGAAAGATGTGGAAGCTATTGAAAGGGTACAGAGGAGATTTACAAGGATGTTGCCTGGATTGGGTGGCATGCCTAATGAGGATAGGTTGAGGGAGCTCAATCTTTTCTCCCTGGAGAAACGAAGGATGAGAGGTGATAGTGGTTTATAAGATGTTGAGAGATATAGATTGGGTGGATTCTCAGAGGCTTTTTCCCAGGGCTGAAATGGTCGCTACAAGTGGACACAGGTTTAAGGCGCTGGGGAGTAGGTACAGAGGGGATGTTAGGGATAAGTTTTTCATTCAAAGAGTGGTGGGTGAGTGGAATCGGCTGCTGTCGGTGGTGGAGGCGGCAAACTTGTTGGAGTCTTTTAAGAGACTTCTGGATGAGTACATGGGATTTAATGGGATTGAGGGTTATAGGTAGGCCTAGTAGGTGGGAATATAATCAGCGCAACTTGTGGGCCAAAGGGCCTGTTTGTACTGTAGTTTTCTATGTTCTATGTTATTTCCATCTCACACTTTCAGTGACCATAGAATTCCCACAATGCAGGAGGCCGCCATTTGGCCCATCGAGCCTTCACTGGCATCAATCCCACCCAGGTCCGATCTTCGTAGCCCCATATATTTATGCTAATCCCCCTGAAATTAAGGGGCAATTTAGCATGGTCAATCCACTTAACATGCACATCTTTGGACAACGGGAGGAAACCTACGTAGACAAGGGGAAAAAAATGCAAACTCCACACAATCACCCAAGTCTGGAATTGAACCTGGGTCCCTGGCACTGTGAGGCAGCAGTGCCAACCACTGTGCCACCATGCCAGCTATAATTCTGAGCCATTACTTTCTTAAACATCAAACATTCAGAACAAAATACTAATAAGTTCGAAAGAACCACATCAGACTGATGAATGCCTTATCCCCCCATCACATGAGCTACGTTTACTAAAAAGGCAACGTGTGAGAAAAAAGTTGGACAAAGTTTGCAAGTCTTTCATTACAAAATAAAGAAATCAGATAGGATTTTATGAAAAAACAAGTGAAATTCTTCTCTAAAGTTTACTTCAATAATTTCCCCTATTTCTTTTGAATTGGTCAATAGGAGATGGTTGAGCTGAACCGGCCTCTATTTTTGTTGCCTCTTGGAAAGTACCTCACCTCCTTTCAAAGCCTGCTCTTGGATGGTTGGGTAAAGGAGGACCTGACTTCAGTTGCTAAATCACGTGTGCGGACATTGTCACTATGTGGCACAGTGCATCAGTCTGTGTCATGAGAATTTCAAACATACTAACAATACCAGTGGTAAGACTGACATTTAAAAAATATATATTTCAAGTTCAAAATTAGGAAATTGTGCTGAGAAGAAAATTACAAAATAACTGGCACTGTACCTTAGGAGGGGATGGCTGCTGCTGTTGTTTATTAGCACTCGCTGGCTGCTGAAGTCTGAGAGCTCTTGGGATGAATTCTGGAGCTAGAGGATTAAGGACGTACGTCTTCTTCAACTCCAGTGCCTCCAGCTGTGCCTTGATTTGCTCAAATGTGATGCCATGGAGACTGTTGTTCTCGTGGCAGATATCAATGAAACTTTCCCAGAATTTCCTTGGAGAAACAGCAATTAGAGAAAGATTATAAGGAGGTTCGGGCCCTGTCTGCAACAGCTCAGAGTAAAGAGAAATGTATTTTGAAGCCAGGTAAAGAAATGCAATCTTATTAGACATTCATTCAAATCAGAAATCATTAAAAAGCACAGGTATAACATATATATAGATGCTTCACATTTTCAAAATGCAGAACTGACATACTGTGACATAAAGCAAATGATAAAGGCATACAATAAACATCACGTGTATTCTGAAATATAGAAATAAAGAATGGGACATAGTTTGTAAGGAACTAACAAAATATGGTACCAGCACACACACTATTCAATGTTTTCACATCAGATGTGCAAACACAGTCCTCCATTTGTTGAGAGTTATGTCAATTCTACAAAAACAGAGTTTGAGCACTGGCAGATGATGTGTAATAGGTCTATTAACACAAAACAAACCCAACTGGTAGATGCATCTCAAAAACAGAATTTTAAATCTTTGAGTTAATGAAGTAGTTTGTGTGGGGGTGGGTTGGCAAGCATATGTTAAAGGCTTTATAGCCAGCATTTAATTAATGCTTTATATAGCATGAGGTCTCAGTTCATAATGTGACAGATCTGTGTCTGCAATTTCGCCTGTACCAAATGCCCATCTCTGCTGTATGTGGCAGCTGGAAAGAGGTAAAGAAAACAAAATAAGTTGCTCTGGAACATCTTTCAGACAATTTTGCAGGATTATTGGTGAAAGGTTAATAAGAAGTTATCAGCTTGCTGTACAGTGGCACAGTGGTTAGCACTGTTGTCTCACAGTACAAGGTACCCGGCTTGAGTCGCTGTCTATGCAAAGTCTGCACTTTCGCACCTTTTCCGCGTGGGTTTCCTCCAGTGCTCCAGTTTCCTCCCACTGTCCAAAAGATATGCTGGTTAGGTGTGCAGCCATGCTAAATTCTCCCTCAGTGTACCCGAACGGGCGCAAGAGTATGGTGACAAGGGATTTTTCACAATAACTTCATTGCAGCATTAATGTAAGCCTACTTGAGACACTAATAAATAAACGATTTATGGAGATGAACATATCAGAGAAAATAACTTGAAGGGAAGAGGAAAAGAATCATCACTTATAAACAAAACAACTGCAACAGGTACAAACAATTTGTTCTTCTAAACTTCAAGACAAAATTATTATGTAAAATGTTATTTCTAAAGAAACTAAAAATTGCTGTAGAAAAGCAGTGCAGCGACTTTGCTGACTAGTATTAATGGCAGCACTGATGTGTCCAAACAAGACTGAAAGCTTTGAACGTGCTGCAATAATACAGGTGGAGGTGCGGGAGGTGGCTTGTTTGTGCTTCAATCTATTTAAACAAGCCACCATCAATTAATATATAATGCATATTTTTATAATGGACTTCCAATGAAACTGGATTTCTCAAGAGAACATGACTTTATTTTCTCCCAGTAGTTCAATGAATATCTTTGCCTTGGGGAGTAGTTCTGACCCATAAAGATCAGTTTCAATCTGAATTAGTTGATCTCAACAAGAGTGGCACTGGGAGATCTATGGTTGGTTGCAATGCTCCAGCAAAAAGGTGATGTGCAGCAAGCACATCAAAGGGTGGTGAGTCTCTGGAATTCTCTGCCCGTTGAAGTGGTGGAGGCTGCCTTGCTCAATATTTTTAAGACGTGGGTTGATAGGTTTTTGATAGGCAAGGGGATTAAGGGTTATGGGGAGAGGGCGGGAATGTGGAACTGAGCCACGACAGATCAGCTATGATCTTACTGAATGGCGGGGCAGGCTCGAAGGGCTAGATGGCCTACTCCTGCTCCTATTTCTTATGTTCGTATTATATTCTTATGGGTTCCTGATCCTAGCTGTGTTAGTAACCGGGGAAGATTTAAGATCACTTGCAAAGAAAAAACCCAGAAAGGTGACGAGGAGTCTTATGTTTCTTCTGCAGCAAGCTATGATGATGCAATGCTCGAAAGGGTTGTGGGAACAAATTTAATCGCAATTTTCAAACAAAATTGGATATGTTACTTAAAAATAAAAAATTTGTAGGGTTATGGGTAGGAACCAGGGAATGAGACCAACTGGTCAGCTCTTCAATGAAATTCCACAGGCACAGTAGACTGAAAGGCTGCCTTCTGTACTCTGTGTGATCACTAGGGACTTTTGATGGAACATGCACGTGAGGACATCAATTAAGGATGAGAAAAGGCTCAATTGCAATTGCCAGAATTGGTAGCCTGTAGGCATCCACTGGTTAAGCTCAACACAAACCACTGAAGGCTACTAATGTTCTATTTCAGGTAGCCAGGTGATAAAGGAGGGCATCAAAGCCTAATCTTTCCAATCCTCAATGTTTTTATTTTCCAGGACAAACATGAACCTCCTAGCCCCAAAACAGTTTCAACTTGCGGCTATTTTTGAAGTCCAGTTAATGCCCACCACCTGAATACAGATAAATTCTCAATTAATACACAATTAACAATCAACACCACTGGGACATCTGCAAGCGAGAGTTGAAAAGGAGAAAGCTGTGAAAAGGATATGCATTTTATACCACTCCCCATCAATGTCTTCATAGACAAATCAAACACTGTCCATGGTTTTGACATGTGCCTGAAGCTGTATATAAATAATGTCTCATTCAATCAACATGACTGAACATCTTTTACAATCTACAAATACCTACAACAGTTTTGACTGGAGGGAAAAGCTTTCAATTACTACAGATGCAGAGCACTCAAATACATTTTATACTTCATGAATATTGTAGCTTTGTTTTTCTCTAATTTTAGTAAGGTGGCAGATAAGGCTTTTGCATTGAACATGTTTATGAATTAAAGAAATAATCACTTTTTAAAGATCAAGAACCCCAAACTGTAAGGTTTAACCAAGAGAAAGTCAGTGCTATATAAACACCAACACACAACACTCCAAAATCGAGCAATGAAAAAACGCCTCCTAACAAGCCCTGTTATCAGCTGCCTTATGCAGAGGCCAGGCACCCATCTTTGCTGTTTATCACAGAATAAAGGGAAAGAGACCAAGAGGGAAAGCTGAAGAGTCATTGAGATGCTAACTCTGACTGACAGACACTGAAGGGAAGTCTGGGCAAGTTGTCCAACCTTTAAAACATGTATCATGACCCAGATGAACTTGAGTGGCACAATATGATCAAGTCCTTCAAGTACACAAGAATAATTAATACATTATTACATTAAATGATTCAAGTCAGGAGTGTGATGGAACATTCATTCCTGGAAGATGCAATATTAAACTAAAAAATTGAAAACATTCAGACACAGGCAGTCCAGTCAATCAATGTCACTGATGCTGGACTCTACTACCCAATTCACCATTGGAATGCTATAGCTGCAATGTAACTATAGGATGTCTTATAGCAAATCACCAAGCTTATTTTGACATACTCCAAGACCTCAGACTTCTACTGGTACAAAAGACAACCAGCACAATTTCATGAGAGCCCCATAACCTCCAAGGCACACATTGTTTTGATGAACATACTGCTGTTCCTTCCTCATCCAAAATCATTGTGCAAACACTACCATCACAAGGCCTACTCAAGGAAGAAGGTCCACCATTGCATTCTCAGCCTGGTTCAAGTTGGGAAAAAAATTGCCTTTAATGATCAAATTGAAAAGAACATACAAGGTCAATATTGGTGCTGTATATCTCTCTTGAGAGGCAAAAAAAAAAATCAAGTTGAGTACTTAGAAAATGTCCATGAAATAGCAAAAGACAGTCCAGTCGGTTTGTACAAGATAAGGTAAACAAACCTTTCGGTCTCCATTCTCCAAAACTAAAAAGATTGGACAATCATGTTAACCTTCTCAAAATCAATGTCAGTACCTTGGATACATTAGATTTTTCTCTCAAGGACCATGCACAAGCAGTTCAGCATAACAGTCTCATTCCCAGCTACATTTACAAGCATAAGCCTTTGCTCATTGTTAGTCTGAGTCAGAAGGGTTCAAGTCAAACTGGACTTAAGCACATAATCTAGGTCAACATTAAATTGCAATATTGAGGACTTACAATGTTGGAGATACTGTTCTTCAGGTGGTATGTTAAACTCAGGCTCCATCTGACCCCTCAGATGAGCTTCAAAAAACCATGGCTATTTTTGAAGATGACAGGAGTGTTCTTATTGTCCTGATCAAAATTTACCTTTCAATTAATATTACCAAAAATAAACTGGTGATTTATCTCATGATTGTCCAGAGGGCTTTGTTATGTATACCAGCTGATACATTTCTTGAAATTACAACACTGACTACGTGTCAGAAGTACTTGATTGGCTGTGAAATCCTCTGGGACATCTTGAGATAGTGAAAGGATGCCATACAAATGCAGGTTCTCCAGACAGCCAAAAAGTGCAAAATTTCATCCTTTATAGGAGACCAAAGCACAAATATAACGAGATAGATTCTGAGCCAATTCGAGTAAAATATCAATGCATCTTTTCAAAACACAAACTTCTTCATTTTTACTGGGTTAGATTTTTTGCCCATTGAACATGAATGAGTAGGAATCTAGCCGACTGAACTTAGCCCTTGTAAAGCAGCTGTTCATTCATTTTAGTATGGAGTGTTTTTCACAGGCTGTGTGTTGCAATACTAATGCTGATTATCTTGCTTATTGATTCAGGTTTAATTTACACAGCTATATGAGAATTAGTCACGCACATATTTTTGGACAGCTGAGCTTTAGGCTGTATTTAATGCATTTAGTCGCTGTTGATGATTGAAGTAAAATTTGCTGACAAGCACCGCTGGAATGGTTAAGGAAAACAGCCTGCACAGAATTTATTCAATTTGCCACATTAGTGGACTGAGGAATAACAAGAAACGGAGGGAAGAGCGTGTGTAGAGTAAGGGAAGCAAAATAAGATCAGTAAGGAAAACTGAATAAGACATTTATGCAAAAACAAACCAAAAACAGGATTGCAGAAACGTAACAAAAATGAAAATCAAATGAACCACAACTTTCACATTAAATGCATTCAAATGCATTTGTTTACTCACAAGTATTTACATTGAGGTCATGTGTAAAGAGATGCAGGGATGTTTACATTCAAATCGAGCACAACTGTTGTGTGATCTTTGGTGGCGTGATATGCCGGACAGACTTTGGTTAAGAATGAAGCGAGCTTTATTAATGGTGTGTGATCTTTTCCATGGCTGTCTGCTAAGTCTATTACATAGTTTATGGTGCACACATTAATACAGCATAGTTCCAATGAGCCAATAGAAATAACTAGAAATACATAACATTTCCTTTCCCCCTTAAGTTGGACGTCCCCAGACAAATTCAAAACAAGTTCAATATGAACAATGGTCAATAAATAAGCTAGTCACTATTAATAAGTCAAGTGGTCTGGCAGGAGTTGCTCACAAAATGATTGACAGTCTACCTCTGACATCATCATCTTTGCACTGACATCATCAGTAACTGTGTTAACTGGTGTCGACATAGGAACAAGAGGGCTGAACAAAGGTGAGGTGTTGATGCCCTCAACAATGTTTGGTAGTGAATGGATTGTCGGAAGGTTCAAGTCAGGACTTGTAAGACTGATCCTGACTTTTCAACAGGCTCCAGGTTTGGCAGATTTGTTCTTCCAGCCAATAACTGGTCTGCATGTCTCCTCCAGATAATGTCATCTCTGGTCTGGACAGTGTAAGAGACAAGTCCAATCTGCACAAGAACAGTGGCAGGAACCCATTTTGCCCCTGTTCAGTAGTTCAGAGCATTAACTTCCTGTCCTTGGTGGAAAACTCTTTCTTACTTCACCTTCCCGCCGTTCCACCTGTGTTTGTTGTTGCTGTCCCACAATCTCCTTAATTTTTGAAGATTTTAAAAGATTGAATACAGAATGCAGCTGCCTTTTTAGCATGAGCAAGGTGGAGAGGTCGTGGAGTGTGTGGTACTCTGGTAGATCAGATGGAATTTAAGGCATTTCAGAAGCAAATTTTGTTCCTTGATTGCTTTCAAAGTATGTTTCAGGATTTGGACAAAGCGTTCTGCTAATCTATTAGCAGCAGGGTGAATGTGTCAAATACTGTTTTCCTGTAGGATGTTCTCAAGTTCCTCAAATTGAAGTCCGTTGTCACTTACTAGCTATTCAGGAAATCAAAAATGATTAAATATTTCTCCTAGCTTCTCAACTGTCTTCCCAGTTGAGGTAGATGTCATCACAGCAATCTCTGGCCATTTGGTGTGAGCATTAACCTTCACCAAGGACATACATCCTTCAAAAAGATCCCGCAAAACCCACATGCACATGTTGTGAAACTCTTCAGGTCATTTCCATGAATGCAGCAGTGCTAAGAGCGGCAGGTTTCTTACCTTTATGCAGTCCAGGTCACCAGAAATATCCTTACTATCTCCTTTGTGCATATGACTTTGCAATGACCCTTGTGTGGCATCTCTAACATCTGCTTCCTTATTGACAGTGGAATAATCATTGAACCCTCATGAAGGATGTCTTGGCTGTACTGACAGCTCCATTCTCCTGGAGTAGCAGGGTTTCAGGTTAGGTATGAGCCATCTAGTCTTTCTTCGTAAAACCATATCCAATATTTCTGGGAGCATAGCATTGCTCCGAGTATGTTTTCTCACTTGCCGAGAAGTGACAAATGTGGGGTCCACTTGTTCAAAGTTGAAGATATTCTCTGCTGAGTGGTCTGACAAGCTGTCTGGTAGTGGCAATCTTGAAAGTCCATCCATGTAACAATGTAGACTTGTCAGCACTTAATGGTATAAGTATGTGCAGACAAAAGCAATGCCCATCTTTGTATTCTACGTGCTGCAAGGACAGAATTCCTGTGCGTGGCCCAAAAATGGTCCAGAGTGGACAACAAAGTAAACTCTCTCCCATACTGGCACTGATGGAATTTCTTCACTCCAAAAATGAACCTTAATGCTTCCTGCTCAATCTGGGCAAAGCTACTCTCAGCTTTGTTCAAGATTTGAGAAACAAAAGCAATAGGTCTTTCTTTACCCAATGGCATAATGTCCAAAACCACTGCTCCTGCACCATAAGGGGATGTATCACAAGCTAACTTAAGGGATAAAGTAGGATCAAACTGTATGAGAACTTCAGAATTACGCACTGCTCTTTGGCTTGCCTGAAGGCATAACTGCATTGATCTGACTAATTCCTGTTCTACACAAGGGGCAGTGGTTTCAGAACAGTTGCCAGGTTTGGGACAACTCTTACATCATAAATGTAACAATTCCAGGAAGGAATGTAACTGACTTATATTCTGAGGTATAGGCCCCTCTGCAATGTCCTTAACCTTAGAAGGAGATGTGCGAAGGCCAGTGGCATCAATCACAGGCTCCAAATACTCAAAATTGGAAGAGCTCACTCTAGTCTTACGGTCTCGGACCATGATCTTCCAATCTCTGGAGAGTGGTAGCCAAGTTAAGTACCTCTTCATTTCTTCCAGTGACTAGGATATCTGCCAGACAGCACTGGACTCAGCTCAGGCTACTCATGACCTGATCCATCGCCCTTTAAAACAATGCAGGAGCAGATGTGATACCAAACAGTAATCAAACAACGTTTTGCGTGTCATGATCATCAGAAGTTCTTGTGGCTTAGAGTTATAGAGTCTGTGAAATTTACAGCATGGAAACAGGCCCTTCAGCCCAACTTGTCCATGCTGCCCTTCTTTTTTTAAAATCCGCAAGCTAATCCCAATTGCCTGCATTTGGCCCACATCCCTCTATACCCATTGTATCCATGTAACTATCTAAATGCTTTTTAAAACACAAAATTGTACCCGCCTCTACTACTACCTCTGGTAGCTTGTTCCAGACACTCACCACCCTCTGTGAAAAAATTGCCCCTCTGGACACTTTTGTATCTCTCTCCTCTCACCTTAAACCTCTGCCCTCTAGTTTTAGACTCCCCTACCTTTGGGAAAAGATATTGACTAGCTGATCTGTGCCCCTCATTATTTTATAGATCGCTATAAGATCGACCCTCAGCCTCCTCCAGAGAAAAAAGTCTCAGTCTATCCAGCCTCTCCTTATAATTCAATCCATCATGTCCTGGTAGCATCCTAGTCAATCTTTTCTGCACTCTTTCGAGTTTAATAATATCCTTTCAAAATAGGGTGACCAGAATTGCACACAGTATTCCAAGTGTGGCCTTACCATTGTCTTGTACAAGTTCAACAAGTTGTCCCAACTCCTGTATTCAATGCTCGGCCGTGAAACCAAGCATGCCGAATGCCTTCTTCACTCTGTCCACCTGTGATTCCATTTTCAAGGAGTTATGAACAGGTACCCCTCGATCTCTCTGTTCTGTAACTCTCCCCAATGCCCTACCATTAACTGAGTAAGTCCTGCCGTGGTTCAATCTACCAAAACGCATCACCTCGCATTTGTCTCATTAAACTCCATCCACCACTGGCCCAGTTGATCAAGATCCCGTTGCAATTGGAGATAACCTTCTTCACTATCCACTATGCCACCAATCTTGTGTCATCTCCAAACTTACTAACCATGCCACCTATATTCTCATCCAAATCATTACTATAAATGACAAATAACAGTGGGCCCAGCACTGATCCCTGAGGCACACGGCTGGTTGCAGGCCTCCAGTTTGAAAAACAATTCTCTACAACCACACTCTGGCTTCTGTCAAGAAGCCAATTTTATATCCATTTAGATACCTCACCCTGAATCCCGTGAGGTTTAATCTTATACTACAACTTACTGTATGATACCTTGTCAAAGGCCTTGCTAAAGTCCATATAGACAACATCAACTGCACTGCCCTCATCTACCTTCTTGGTTACCCCTTCAAAAAAAACAAACTTGTGAGGCATGATTTTCCACTCACAAAGCAATGCTGACTGTCCCTAATCAGTACTTGCCACATTCATCTTCTTGTCCATATTCATCTGTAAGCAGGCCTAACTCAGGACAATTTTGCTGAAATATTGGCCTCTTGCTAACCCCGCAAACAGGTCTTCAATGTGAGATAATGGGTACTGTTCAGCATATAACACTGGATTTATGACGAGCTTGAAGTCCCTGGAAATTCTTTTAGATCTTTCTTGATGTCTGAAACCACAGGTGTGACTCATTCACTGATGCCTACAGGTTCCAGAACTTTAGTCTTCACCAATCGCTTCAAATCAGCTTCCAACTTGGGCCTAATAGCATAAGGTGCTGTCTTTCCCTTCAAGCATTTTGCTTGTCTGCTATCTTTAATTTTTAGTTTGACTGTAATGTCCTTCATGCTTTCCTAATTCTCACTGAAAACAACAGAACACTTCCTTCAAATTTTCATGAGGCCTGCTTCTCCATTCGTCATATTGACTTCAACCCAGTTCAGTCAAATCTTCTCCAACCATATAGGACCCATCAATGCTGGATAGTTTCCTTTCACTACTTGTAGAGGCAAATCTGCTGTTTGCCCATTGAGTTATTCAGCCTTTTTTTCATTTTATTTGTTACTGTCACATGTATTAGCATACAGTGAAAAGTATTGTTTCTTGCACGCTACAGAGACCAAGTATTACCATACAAAGGAAAGGAGAGGATGCAGAAATGTAGCATACAGCCATAACTAGGGTATTGCAATATGGTCCTTCAGGAAACACTTCACCTAAGTATGTTTTCAGCACTATCCTTAAGGTAATGTGTTGGGAGTTTTTCATTGTAGATAGTCTACAGCAAGACTGCTGCCCCAATGTCAACTTTCATCCTTACTGGTTGTCCATCCAACACTGGAGTGACCCAGTATCGTGTGTGGTACCAGTACTAGCTAGCACATGTGGTGATAACTCCTCCTCTCAGAGTCTCTTTGTTCTTTTCGACCCGGTTGTATAGCATGGACATTCCCCCTTTCATTTTGTTTAAATGCTGAGTTGGTTTGTTCTTGCTTCTCATTTTTATTCATTGGTTACTTTTTCTTCCTGCAGGCACTCTATGTGCCTTTTTCCCCGCACAGCTTCAACATTCCACATCTTTACACCAGCATAAGGCAGCAAAATGCCCTGACTTTGCACACCAGTAACATGTATCAGTTTTGACGGCTTTGGGTGTTGATTCAGCGGATATGTACATTTGAATACAAAAATGCAGGTGCTAGACTTCTTTTGCAGCCAGTTCCATAAAAACAGCAATTTCAATGGCCATCTGCAGAGTAAGATTACTCTCACCTAGTAGGCATTTTGTGTCACTTCACCATGTAGACCACAAACAAATCTGCCCCAAATAGTGTCATTCAGCACATGTCCAAACTCTCAATATTCTACAAGGCTTTTAAGCACTGCCACAAACTGCATGACTGACATCCTCTCCTTGATTTCTTTTATGGAATCTGAAGTGCTCTGCAACACCAGTGGTTTTGGTAAAAAAAATGTGCTTGCAGAATGTTTGTTTCTATGTTTTAGTGCCAGGTTTGTCAGGTTGCACCAAACTATTGGAGAGATTAAAAATTCCCCCCTCTTCATGTTCAGAAAGTGGGCACCATAATATCTTTCAGCTATTTTGTTTGCCTGTACTAAATAGTCAAAACATTCAGTATTAGAGCTCCATTGCTCCATATTTTCATCCAAGGGTCCCATAATGCCAAAAACTCCTGCCATTTTTTCCACTCAAGCAGTTTCCTGTATGCGTGCTTCACAACTGCATTTCTAGAAACTACCTAGATTTTCTTACACACAGTGAGAGCTTCAGCCTCTAATTCATCACAGCCAGCTCTATAATCTGTTTGTAGAGTATCATTTACTTATGTCCACAAAGCCCATTAAAGATTCCATAGCATATGTAAACTCTTTATCTTCTTTTATTCTTACATTACTTCAGTTAATTTCTTTCGCACGCCCAAGTCCTTGTCACCAATTTTTGTTGTGCATTTGGAGATGTGATACACGAAACAGACTTTGGTTGAAAATGTACCAAGCTTCATTAATGATGCGAGATCTCTTCCTTGGCTGCTTCTTCTCTGTTTCTCATGCTTTGTCTATTAACTAATTTCTGGTGCATACATTAATACAGCAAATGGGCCAATGAGAATAAATACAAATACATAACAGTAACTACCTGAGCTTTGTTAAATCAGGAAGAGCAAGAAAAGTGGTAAAAGTCTTACTGGAAAATGAAAATACAAAACAGCATTAGTGAGTTGCCATGTGTACTGGGCGAAAGTTGGTGCTAACAACGGCAGCCACAGTGAACAGCTCAACAAAAAAAACCTTTCAGGCTGGTATGAAACGATCATTCTCAGCATTGTCCACAGCTATGAAAATATCTTAAAACCAAGAACAATTGCTAATCATGTAAGTCATTTTCCTTAAAAGTTCATCATTTTGCACTTAAGCAAGCTCGGTTACCAACTAAATTAGGGCATAGATTTCTAAGAGAACATAAACCATTAAAAACTCAATCTCACGGTTGATGAATAAATCAGGACAACTCACTGAACGTGAATAAGTAAGATTGACAGGGTTAAAAAGGAGCCATAGGTTTCTGATGCACAAAAAACTAAACGAATGACAAAAATACAGCCATATTAAAGATTGAATTCAAATATTTTTCTACTGAAATTACTTTGCAAACTGGATGGTAGAAAGGAAGTCCTTCATTTAGATTTTATACATAGTAAAATGGAAGAGGCTTTTCATTTCTTTTGAAAGTAAAAATACTACTCAGGTTCATACAAAGGCTACAAATAAGGAAGGTTTCCAATTCAATCACCTGTCTATACTGAGCTGATCTCAGCTACTGGTGCTGTAATTTGCCTCACTGTTCTTGGGTTGGGGGACAGAGAAGATGGGGATACAGCAATGGTTGCCATTCTTGATCCCCATCCAATGACTGCTGCTGGAAAGCATTCAAGAAACTGGATGTACTGTTCAAAGTTTCATTACTTTCCTTCTTTTGTGCGTCTGCCTGTATCAAATCAATTTTCAATTCTGTTTCTTCTCCTTCTGGGGAGAAACCGTGGGTGCAAAATTCACATCCGAGCTCTCTGTGGCACAGTTCTCAAGTTATGTTATGGAAAGCAGGCAATTTACGATTTCTGAGTACTATTGAATAAAATTCTAACTGTTCATAATGAAAGTGTCACAATTTTGTAGTAAACTAAAAAAAATCTTCCTTTGGACATATTTTTTACTGCTCATTATCCTTATCTTCTCCAGCCATCCCTACGTCCTCCAATCTACAAGTTCTTGAAACCCCAAGTGTAGCAGTGGGTAATCATCACTGCCTAACATGCTTCCTCTATCCAAAAGTACTTGTCCACCCTAGAAATCAAAGCAGTATGAGCTTTGATTTCCAAAATGAATACATTGATGCTTTTTAGCCATATTCAGTTAATCCTTGGGCATAAATTCAAACCAAGCCAAAGATGATTGAACAGTGTTGGCTTCATTCCTGACAGTTTGCAAAAGAACATCCACAACTTAGTTCAGTCAACCAATCACTGATGTGTTGCACGTCACTTTGCTGCCTGCTTGACTTCCCAGCAGTCAGGCTTAGGGATAGAAACATAACCACAAAGGCAGCATTTACAGAAACAACTTGAATTTACAGAGCACCTTTAACATAGCAAAACATCAACAGTAGCTTCATCGAACAAAGCCCAATTCTGAGCCGTGGAGCAGATCTTAAAACTGTTGACTTGGTCACAGAGGTAGGTGTTAAGGAGCATATTGAGGGGAGGTGATTCCAGAGGTTAGGGTCCAGGCAGCCAAAGGCATAGCCACAACAGTGGAGCAATTACCAAGACTTAAACTGACACCATGGAGTATGAGGCAGCTTTGAAGAGTATATCTGTCACAAACCATGTATGGTTTTCCTATTTTCAGGTAAATTCACGGATTGACTATTTTTTCTTAGATAGAACTCTTCTCCCCACAGCTAAAACAGCGAGACCCTGTGGATTTTGGGCTTGACCTTGCAGAGGACTGGAGGAAGCCTTCTTAGGGTCAACTCCAAATCATCTTGCGTTTAGTTAAGTTTAATTCAATTTAAAGTTTTGTACAAAATTCACTTCACCAAAGCAAGACTCCGCTTTTTATTCCCCCAAGCATAAACAACAAATGTGTCAAGTGTTCATTTGCCCCTACAGACCATACCTACATGCTCTGGTCATGCTCACATCTGGCTGGTTTTAGATGATTGTTCTTTGACTCTTTGTAAAATTCTGGACACTGACTTGCGGTCGTGTCCTTTGGTAGCCACATTTGGAGTCCCATCCGAACTGGCCAGTCTCACTAAGATCGAGACAGGTGTCATTGCATTCACTTCACTTATAACCCACAGGAGGATTCCGTTAACTTGGAGATCCCCCAAGCCACCTACTGCTTCATCTTGGTTAAACATGGTGTCTTTTCTTTGTTTGGAGGAAACCAAATATACTACAAGAGGATCTACTGGAAAGTTTTAATGCAGAAGGCAGCTTTTTGTTTCTTTCTTGAAACAGTTAATTACTGTTGTCTTTTAATTTAATTTTATTTGTACATAGAACATAACAGCGCAGTACAGGCCCTTCAGACCTCGATGTTGCACCGACCAGTAGAACCAATCTAATGACCCTCTAACCTAAACTAATCCAATGTTATCCATATGCCTATCCACTGACCATTTGAATACCCTTAAAGTTGGCGAGTCCACAACTGCTGCAGGCAGGGCATTCCACACCCTTACTACCCTCTGAGTAAAGAACCTATCTCTGACATCCATCCTATAATTACCACCCCTCAATTTAAAGCTATGTCCCCTCGTGTTAGCCATCACCACCCAAGGAAAAAGGCTCTCACTGTCCACACTATCTAACTCTCTGATCATCCTGTATGCCTCAATTAGGTCACCTCTTAACCTTCTTCTCTCTAACAAAAACAACCTCAAGTCCCTCAGCCTTTCCTCATAAGACCTTCCCACCATACCAGGCAATATCCTGGTAAACCTCCTCTGCAGCCTTTCCAATGCTTCCACATCTTTCTTATAATGTGGTGACCAGAACTGTACGCAATACTCCAAGTGCGGCCGCACCAGAGTTTTGTACAGTTGCAACATGATCTCACGGCTCTGAAATTCAATCCCTCTACCAATAAAAGCTAACACACTGTATGCCTTCTTAACAACCTTATCAACCTGGGTGCCAACTTTCAGGGATCTATGCACACGCACACCGAGATCTCTGCTCGTCAACACTACCAAGAGTCCTTCCATTAGCCCTAAATTCTGTACTCCTGTTACTCTTTCCAAAGTGAATCACCTCACACTTTTCCACATTAAACACCATTTGCCACCTCTCAGCCCAGCTCTGCAGCTTATCTATGTCCCTCTGCAAACTGTAACATCCATCCTCACTGTCTACAACTCTTCCCACTTTGGTGTCGTCAGCAAATTTACTAACCCATCCTTCTACACCCTCATCTAGGTCATTTATAAAAATGACAAACAGCAGTGGCCCCAAAACAGATCCCTGAGGCACAGCACTTGTAACTGAACTCCAGGTTGAATATTTCCCATCAACCATCACCCTCTGTCTTTTATCAGCTAGCCAATTCCTGATCCAAACTGCTAAATCACCCTCAATCTCATGTATTTTCTGCAGTAGCCTACCACGGGGAACCTTACCAAATGCTTTGCTAAAATCCATGTACACCACATAAGGCAGTTGACTTACCCTTATCCACCTTTTTGGTCACCTTTTCAAAGAACTCGATAAGGTTTGTGAGGCACGACCTACCCCTCACAAAACTGTGTTGACTATCCCTAATCAATTTATTTCTCTAAACTGTACTGGAGAGGTTGATAATGTAGAGATTAAGTAGATAGAAAAATTCTGTATTCATTGGTAGAAGGATTGAGAATAAGACGGCACAGATCGAAAGTAATTAACAAAAGAAGCTATGGCAACACAAGCAAAAACCTTTTTCAGCAGTTTGAATTTGGAATGCATGATCTCAGTGTACAGGCAAGTTCAGCTCAGGCATTCAAGGAGGAATAGGATTGCTATCTGAAAAAGAGGAACGTGTAGGGGCACGGCAAGAGTTGATACAGACACAATGTAAATGACCTCCTTCTATTTGTGACAAATCTGTTCAAATAAAGAGTGAGGACTAAGAAAAGAAAGAACCCCGGATGCTTGAATCAACTCTAGAAAAACTGTTTAAAGGACATTAGCAAATGCCAGAGAGATCTGGCCTTCTCCTCAATGAGATTCAACAGTGAGAAACATAAAGAGAACTCCAATGGGAAAGTGAATACACTAATACAAAGAAACCAGTACAGTATAGTACACTACTTGTTGTGTCTGTTTACTGGGGGGAGCAGCTTCATTGTGTTGTATTATACTTTGTTTCGTTGAAAACAAAAAAAAATTTTTAAAAATTAAAAGCCACTGCACAAACAACATTGCTTCAAATATTTGCTGTCACATTGAATAAAGTTATGAAGCTGCCTCAATGCAGTGTGGCAGCACATAACCAAGAATAGGTTACACTTATAAACTTCTCTATTAGGTAAGGTAGGGTAAAGTCTTACAACACAACTCGAACAGCTATTAATGATCAAGCTGACACACTGTAAATTCAAGAGATGAGACATCAACAGAAAAAACCGTCAAAGCTTCACTGTCTAACCTAGGCATCTATAACTCAATAAACCGCAAGCATAATTTATCAGCAGATTAATAAATTGGGGCTCGGTATTGGAGTTAAAATCTGGAAATGTCAGGCGGTCTCTCTCAAATGTATCAACATTGTGGAAACAAACCAATCTGGACAAATTTGTGCCTTGGACAAAAATGTCCCCCAGTCAATTTTTGCTTTAAAAGTCTCCCATCATGCTGTGTGTGTGGGATTACACATGGAAAGAACAAATGAAACATTTATTTGCAATAAAAAAACGCCTTCATCTGCACCCAAAATATCAGTGAAACCAGTCCTCAAGAATACCAATTTACAACCATGAGATTTTTGACTTTCAAATCAAATATAGCTTCAGGAGAGGTTGATAATATAGAGATTAAGTAGACAGAAAAATTCTGTATTCATTGGTAGAAGGATGGAGAATAAGAGGGCACAGATCGAAAGTAATTAACAAAAGAAGCTATGGCAACATAAGCAAAAACCTTTTTCAGCAGTTTGAATCTGGAATGCATGATCTGAGTGTACAGGCAAGTTCAGCTCAGGCATTCAAGGAGGAATAGGATTGCTATCTGAAAAAGAGGAATGTGTAGGGGCACGGCAAGAGCTGATATAGACACAATGTAAATGGCCTCCTTCTGTTTGTGACAAATCTGTTCAAATAAAGAGCAAGTACTAGGAAAAGAAAGAACCCCGGATGCTTACATCAACTCCAGAAAAACTGTTTAAAGGACATTAGCAAATGCCAGAGGGATCTGGCCTTCTCCTCAATGAGATTCAACAGTGAGAAACATAAAGAGAACTCCAATGGGAAAATGAATACACTAATACAAAGAAACCATTTTTAAAATCTAGAGCCAGGTCAAAATATCAGAACAATCGCATCTGATTTTAAAAGTGATATCAAGAACCCCTTCTCTAGCCATCTGGCTATGTGTGACATATAATATTCAGCGCAGAAACTGATCATTCTTGTCCAAATGGTATATTTTGGTGTTTATGCTCCGAAAAAGACATGTTCCATGGCAATTAATCTCTCATCAGCATATCCTTTTAATTACTTTTGTGTAGTTATCAAGCTTTTCCTTAAAGGCACCTATGCGCCTTGCCTCAATTACTCTTTTAACAGCAAGTTCAATTGTTTTTTTAAAAATGGACAAGGCATTACACTGATCAGCCATGACTCATACCAGAGGAATTTTTAACCTTCAGAAACCAGCAGGGACCTCATTATCTTTAAAGAAATTTTGTGAATGCCAACAATCAAATTCCAAAGAAACAACCAACTCTCAGATTTCTACAGTAGGGCCTGGCCACTGTTTTGTCAAGGTGTATTGACCATAGTTGATGTTATAATGGACGGGGAAGATCCCAGAATGGAACCCTGGCTCTAAAGACTAACTTTTATCTATTTTTAAATCAAATATGGAGGAACAGAGAGTCACATGACCAATAATTAGTTTTAAGAAAAAATACTGAAACATTAAAAAAATTGTAAATACAATACTCCTTTACACTCCATTTAGCTTAACAAGGACACGGAGGCTTTAAGATTATTACTGATCACAAAGTACATTTGAAGCTACAATGGTCTCATTAGCACAAAAATTACTTCCTTGAAGCACACAGATTGGCTATGGTCAAACGCAAATTCTGCTCTGAACCCAAGTGAGTGTCTATCAATTTCTCCTCAGAGTCCCCCAGATGATTGCCAAATAAGACTTGCCAAACTCCATTTGCAAAAATACACTTGAAAACGTTGTCTCAGAACCCTGAAAAGATGGTTAGATGGTTTGGCAGTGGTAAATGTGTGGTGTTACAGGGATAGGGCAGAGGAAGGGGGCCTCGATAAGGTATTTCAGACAGTCAGTGCAGACTCAATGGGCTGAATGGCCTCTTCTGCACAACAGGGATTCTATAACATTTTTCATTAGCAGGTTGCATTCCAAAGTCATGTCCAGGTTTTCCAAATGTCTCTTGAATAGAGCTTCTGCTCCACTTCTACCAGTGAACCCAGTCCAGAATATTACTCCAAACCCTTTAGGATTTCTTTGTCTTGACTGCTGTTCAAACCATCACAATTGCTTTAACTCTAATTTCCCAGATTATTAAAATTTGTATCAAAGTTTTAGCTACCTATCGGTACAGACTCGATGGACAAAACAGCCACTTCTGTGCTACATGATTCTATACCTCTTGAGAACAGCTCCTCACTTTAAATCTAATTAATGAAATTGCCTCTTTAACTTGAAGCCCTTTGTTTAATCTTTCTGGATTTCTTACGAACAATATCTTTGTTTCACTTCTCTTAACTCCAGTTGTCTGAATTAGTCTTTCTGTCCCAATTCCCCAGTAGTCTAGACTGTACCTTGTTCCATAAGAAGCTTACATCTTTGCAACTCCCTTGAGCTGTCCAGCTTCTCCTGGCAGAGTTGAGAGCTGCTCACTCCTCAGTGATTTGGCCCCACCTACTTTAGCTTCCAGCTAAAACTAAGAAGTGGACCTCCTGTCACCACAACTACTATTTACTTGTAAACCCCTCTAAATACAACAGAATCTCAGCTGGAATTGAAACCAACCCCCAAATACCTTTGTCCAGCATGAATCTAACTTTTCATTTATTCTGGGCAAAGGAACACTAAATTAAACTCATCTAAAATCGAGAATTGGAACACGCCAAATTTAAAGGCTGGGGAAAACATACCACCACTTATAAAGGGGAAAATCAAAAACGCCTGCTTACTGATGGGTAGAGGGGAGAAATCAGGGCTGTTGAAATTAATCCCCCTCCTATCCATAACGATCTCCATTGCCTCCGTGTCTTTTTTAAACATGGAGGTCAGAACTGCACATGATATCCAGTGTGGTCAAACCAAGATTCTACTGGAAATTTGAATATAATTTCCCCACTTTTCAATCCTATTCCTCTGGAAATGAATTATAGTGCGTTGTTTGCATTTATGACCCTTATAAATTGCATTGCTACTTTTAATGCTGTGAATGCATACCTTTTTATCCTTTTGCCCTCTATCTTTTTCCCACTAGAAGTATAAACTATGTTGAATAAAGGACACTAAATAATTCAAGAGGAGGTTTGGACCAACCCAAGGTGGCACACCTGCAACTGCTTGCCCAACAATTTCTCTAAGCAGTAACAGAAAAAGGATACTGTGATTAGATTAGGAATCAACCAGCTGAGTGGATGAGCCCCACGAGTCTTGGGCATCCCTTCATTTTGATAACAATTTGCACAAACTGAAGTTTCAGTCCAATGCAAGTCACGGACAAAGTGAGCATCACAATCAGAAAAGACTTTCTTGTAGGAAATATACCCATAAATAAAAATGAATTTTCAACAAAATGAGAAAAGACAGGCTTTTACGTTTTTTTATGTTGGGAAAAAATGTGCATGTAGCTGTCACTAAAGTGAGAGAAGAAATTAAGAATGGCTGAGTGGAGACATGGAAGAAATCACAAGGGTCCAAATGAAGTCTCTTGAAAGTAGGAAATTTTCTGATTATATAATTCTATTCATTCACTATGAGAAAGACACCAAAGAAATATATCTGGTTTACTCGCTGTAAAACTGAAAATAACTGCAAAATACTAAAGCTTCTCCAGAGTGCTGCTGTGAAACAAATTCTTCATGATTAACCAATGTGGCAGTCAAGCCTGGAGCGACATCCACCATATCTGTGTCTAGGGAACAGCGCACACTTACTGAATGCCCCCAAGCTCTTCAAAAAGAAATTTCAGTCAAGTGTAAACAGCCATGGCTAAAATACAGACATCCCTGTCTGTAGTAAACTCAAAACTGTGGAGGGAATTTTGCCAATCAGCCTTGTTCTAATTTGATTGTATCATTTAAAAAATAATAGTTCATCCTGCGCAAGATTCAATGCATGGAATCTTAGAGTACAATATTGACAAACATCATCACGCTGTAATCTTTTATCTTTTCGTTTGAAATTCTTGTTTCTCCAGGGTTTCTTTCGTGCCAGGTTATCTTCAGTAGCAAAGCATCACAGTTGAGCACACAAAAAGGGTTTAAGTAGGTCAACCAGCTGCATTTTCTTAACATCCTGCAGCTTTAAAAAAAATGACTAAGTACACCCACACATTGTTCCTGTTATTATAAATTCAACATGTACTTTAGTTCACCCTACCCACACTATTGGGAGATAGTTTAAAAGTACCCCAGTGACCTATTACTTGTTTATACAAGGGGGTGCTGAACAAGAACTGATAGTGTCTGTAGCTGTTGCTTTCGAAATATTAAAAGGAATGCTCCAAGATTAAGTCCTACAATTATTCTGTAACCTGCAGGTTCTCTAATGCAGTTTAATTTTCACAGGTTATAGCCATGCTGGCAAGACCAGCATTTCCCTCTCTTTACACCAATCTGAGGTCCGTATCTGCTTCAAGATGACAATCATCATCCCTGAGTCAAAGAAAAGCCAGGCAGTGTGCCTTAATGACTATCATCTGATGGCTCTGACATCCATCATTATGAACTGCTTCGAAAGGTTAGTCATGGCACATATCAATTCCGGCCTCCCAAACTGCCTTTCGCCACAACAGATCCATAGCAGATGCTACCTCCCTGGCCCAATACTCAACCCTGGAACACAAGGTTCTGGAACCTTGAGAACAGGATTTTCAAGGTGAAACCCTGAACACCTGGTTTCACCTTGTTAAAGGTGAAACACCTTTAACAAAGTTAAAGTTAGTTAACTTTGGAACTAACGTGTTCCAAAGTTAAAAGAAACACATTAACTTTGTTAATCCTGGAACAAAGGATAACAAAACAACAAAGATACCTATGTCAGACTCCAATTTATTGACCGCAGCTCTGCCTTCGATGCCATTATTCCGACAAAACACATCTCCAAACTCTATAATGTGAGGCTCAGCTCCACCCTCTGATCAGATTCTAGACTCCCTAACCCACAGACTGCAATCAGTAGGGATAGGCAACACCTCCTCCACCATCATCCTCAATACTAGTGCCCCCACAGGCTGTGTTGTCAGCCCCCCACTATACTCCTTATACACCTACGACTGTGTGGCCAAATTCCCGTCCAATTCGATTTTCAAGTTTGCTGATGACACCACTGTAGTGGGTCGGATCTCAAACAATGTTGAGACAGAGTACAGGAATGAGATAGAGAATCTGGTGAACTGGTGCGGCAACAATAATCTTTCCCACAATGTCGACAAATCGAAGGAGATTGTCACTGACTTCAGGAAGCACAGTGGACTTCATGACCCTGTGAACATCTACAGGGATGAAATGGAAATAGTCGAAAGCTTCAAGCTTCTTGGTGTCCAGATCACCAACCTCTCCTGGTCCTCCACGCTGATGCTATAGTTAAGAAAGCCCACCAATACCTCTACTTTCTCAGGAGGCTAAGGAAATGTGGCATGTCCATTATGGCTCTAACCAAATTTGACAGATGTACTGTACAGCACATTTTTTCTGGTTGCGTCACAGCTTGGAATGGCTCCGACTCTGTCCAACACCGCAAAAAACTACAAATGGTCATGAATGAAGCCCAGGTCACCATACAAACCCATCCACTGACTATCTACAATGCCCACTGCCTCAAAAGCAGCCAGCATAATTAAGGACCCCACCCATCCTAGACATTTTTTCTTTCACCTTCTTCCGTCACAAAAAAGATACCAAAGTCTGAGGTCACATACCAACCAACTCAAGAACAGCTTCTTCCCTGCTGCATGAGATTTTCAAATGGATCTACCTTGTATTATGATCTTTCTCTACACCCTAGCAATGACAGTAACACAATATTCTGCACCCTCTCCTTTCCTTCTCTATGTATGGTATGCTTTGTGTGTAGGAAACAATACTTTTTGCTCTATACTGATACATGTGACAATAATAGATCAAATCAAATCAGCATTTATTATTCATCTCCAATTGTTTTTCACAAATTGGTGGCAGTGAACCTCCTTCCTGAAGTGTTACAGCATGTCTGGTAAAGATACTGTTGAGGAAGGAGGAGTTCCAGAATTTTTGTAGTGACAATCAAGGAACAGAAATACATTTCCAAGTCAGGATATGGTGCAACTTGGAGGGGACTTTGCAGGTTCCCATGTCGACACTTTCCTTGTTCTTCTAGATGGTAGAAATCATGGGTTTAGAATATGCTGTCAAGGGAGCATTGGTGGGTTGCTGCAGTGCATCGTATTAATGGTATGCATTGCAGCCATGGTAAATCTGAGGTGGAGAGAATGTTACTATAGATTGCTCACCACTTACCTCGCAAGGACAATTAGGGGCAGGCAATAAATGAAGAAACTTTTTGGAAAAGCCAGTGGAAAGTTTTCTCCCTGCCTACATATCTTCCTTTGTGCCACTCTGTTTGTCCTCAGCAAATCAGTTAAAATTTGTATTGGGATCTGGTCATCATACACCTCGATGTTGGACAGATTATTTCTGTAGCAAAAATGATATCAATATCAATGTACATAGAATCATAGAAAAAGTACAGCACAAATAGACCCTTCGGCCCACAAGTTGCGCCAATCATATCTTTACCTACTAGGTCTACCTATAACCCTCAAACCTATTAAGTCCCATCTACTCATCCAGAAGTCTCTTAAAAGACCCTATCGAATTTATGGGATGGCAAAGTGGATTACTTCATTATGAACACTGGTTCCAAATGAAGATCCTCCCCAATTCAGGAGGTGCCCACTCACTCCAGATTAACCCAGCTTCCCCAGCAAATAATGAATCCAGACCGGCAGAAGCAAAAGGTAAACTCGTCAGCTCAGGGTCAACATCTTCCCTGGTGGCTTTTTCCTCCTCAGTTTCAGAAGCCAGAGGTTGTCCAAGCTTCGCAGGTATCCCTGGTTTTGTAGTTGACACAAGAGTCCGCAGCAGGACACATATTGGTCCCCTTGATCAGGCCCCGCTCTATTTCTCAAACGATCTACATGTTTTTTCCAAATCGTAACCCTGTATTTCCAAACACATATGAAACTAGTTCTGTTCGCTCTATAATTCTTCTCGACACGCAGTCAGTCCACCTCCTAAGTTTCTCATCATGACTTGGTTGTCAATCTCGAACGCTCTGGCCCTTCTCTGAGTCATGGTTTTCTTTCTGGACGTGTGCCTAGCCTCCACCCTCCCTGACAAATCTGGTAACACCAAATCCAAGCAAGTTCGTAGGCGTCACCCATTAATAATTCAGCAGGCGTAACCCCAATGGTAGCGTTCACGCAAACTATATAACAAGAAACTTGCCAAAGGTAAAGTCAGTGGCCTTTTTCATACAAGCTTTAAATGTTTATACAGCTCCCTCTGACAAGCCATTCAAGGCTGAGTGGTAAGAGATTGATCAAATCCCCTTCGACTTGACATATTGACAGAACTTCTCAGCTGTAAATGTTGCGCCATCATTGGACAGCAAGACCTCAGGAATACCATGAATAGCACAAATCTGGCGCAGCCGATTGATGGTGTCTGTGGCCTTTGTAGACTTCATTAGCTGAACATCTAGCCATTTTGGATGTACATCAAGGTGGATGAGGAATATATGTCCCATGAATGGTCCACGAAATCTATGTGCAAACATGGCTGTGGCTGACCCAGCCACTCCCACAGATGCATATTTGCTGGTGGTGCCAGCAACTGCTGGGTTTAACAACTAGGGCACTAGCTACCATTTTATTAATCTTTGTCAATGTCAAGCCACAAGATTTAACTTTGGGTCAGTGCCTTCATTCTGCTCTGCCCAAGGTATGCATCATGTAACTCTAGTAGTAAAAGCCATTGCTCCTGCTCCCCCCCAATAATAACATGCCATCCTCACATTTTCTCTGTCCTAGGCTGTAGGTAGGTTCTGATCTGCTCTGACTTGTAGCACCATCCTCTTTACTTTGGAGGGCAATAAACTTCTCAGATCAGCACTTTGTATGGGCAACTGAGACAGCAATGTCTTCAGTAGGTGCAACGCCACCAACAGTATTTCTTATAGTGCAGGTGGTAATGGCAATCTGTGGCAAAGGGGGTGACTGAGTGAATCCGCTTTCAATATTTGCATCCCTGGTCTATGCTGAAGGAGTAGCTATACGCAGTCAACAACTAGGCGATCGGTGGCGCAGGCTCATCTTCTCGGAATAATCTCAACAAAAGCTTGTGATCAGATATAATGGTGAAATGCCTTCCATATTAATAATTGATGAAACTTCAACACATGGATTATCACAAGACTCTCCTTGTCAATTTAAGAATATTCCTTCTCAGCATTGGATAGGGCTCTTGATGGAATGCAACCGATCTCTCTATGCTGTTTGACATGTCATGGGAAAGGGCTGCTCCCACGCCACATGATGCTAAATCATAGGTAACCACAAACGGTTTGGTTGCATCAAGAAATACAAGTACTGTGGATGACTGCAAGTTTTGCTTTACTTTAACAAACGCATCTTTTTGTGCCTCTACTCATTTCTATTTGATGATTCTTCTTCAAATGATGGTATAATAGGACCAGAGTCGTGGATACATTATGCAGGAATCTCCCAAAATAACTTACCATCCATAGGAAGGATTTTAACTCTATCACATTCTGGTACTTTTTTGATGGCTTTCACAGCGTCCTCCCGGACATCTAACCTGAGAAGCAGAGGTACGTAACCTCATTGACCTGCAAGATGCACTTCTCTTGTTTTAAACAGATGCCTGCTTCTTCAAATCTTTTTAGGATCTTTTATAGGTTTGCCTTGTGCTCCTTAAGGGACACTCTGTTGATTAGGACATCACCCAAGTACACCACCACTTTGGGAATTCCCTGCAACAAGCCTTCCACGCTGGAAAATGGCAAAACCGATGAGACCCCAAATGGCAGGTTAAAAGTATTGATATAACCCTTTGTGGGCGTTAATGGTGAACAACATTTGGAGTCTTCACCTTCCTCCAGTTACCAGTATGCCTGGCTAAGGTCTAACTTGGTATCCTCAAGAACCCTGGCTAATTTAGCATCAAGATTCTCAATTCTCGGGATGGAGTATTGATCTATCTGGGCTCCTCAGTTAACAGTTAACAGTTAACATACAGTCCCCACAGATTCTCAGTATGCTCTGGCTTCAAAGTAAGACTTTGGTGCAGCCCATTCAGAAAACTGTACTGGTTTTATGACAGCAAGTTTTTCAATCTTTTTAACTCCACTTCCGCTTACGATGAAGTGTGTAAAATGTTGGGAAGGTTCGGAGAATTTTGGTGTAAGTTTTGGCTTTAGCCCCTTTCATTCACCCTGGCTCCTTCTGAAAAACTTCTGAGTATCTGCACAGGACATAAGAACATAAGAAATAGGAGCAGGAGTAGGCCATCTAGCCCTTCGAGCCTGCCCCGCCATTCAATAAGATCATGGCTGATCTGTCGTGGCTCAGTTCCACATTCCCGCCCTCTCCCCATAACCCTTAATCCCCTCTCTTATCAAGAACCCATCAACCCGCTTCTTAAAAATATTTAGCGAGGCAGCCTCCACCACTTCAACGGGCAGAGAATTCCAGAGATTCACCACCCTTTGAGTGAAGAAGTTCCTCCTCAACTCCGTTCTAAACCACCTCCCCTTTATCTTGAGGCTGTGCCCCCTAGTCCTACTGTCTTTTTTGAGCGGGAAGAGTCTCTCCGCCTCTATCCTATCCATCCCATTCATCATCTTATACGTCTCAATGAGATCTTCCCTCATTCTTCTAAACTCTAACGAGTACAAGCCTAGTTTATTCAGCCTCTCCTCATAGCTCAATCCCCTCAACTCCGGTATCAGCCTAGTAAACCTCCTCTGCACTCCCTCTAGGGCCAAAATATCCTTGCGCAGGTGCGGCGCCCAAAACTGCACACAGTACTCCAGCTGCAGCCTCACCAATGCCCTATACAGCTGCAGCAAGACCTCCCTACTTTTATATTCAATCCCCCTCGCTATGAAGGCCAGCATCCCATTCGCCTTCCTGACCACCTGCTGCACCTGCAAGCTGGGTTTTTGCGACTCATGCACAAGGACCCCGAGGTCCCTCTGCACCGTCGCCTGCTGCAGTTTTTCGCGTTTTTGAAAACGTCCGTCCTGAACATTCAATATCTCCAGTCAATCCAATCTTATCTGCTTCAACCAGTCTCGACTCATGAGACAAGGTCTATGATCAGTGCTGTCTGATTCCTACAGGATACCATTACTACAACTGACCTTGCTATCTTCACCATCTCTTCTGTATAGGTTGATAAAGTGGCCTTCTGAATGAATCAAACTCAAGCATTGCAGACCTTAATGGAGATATCTGAATACTTGTTCACTTGTGAGAGTGGCTGTGATGCCAGTGTCAACTTCCTTCTTTAGAGATCTGCTGTAGACCAACAGGAATATCTCAATTGATGCCAGCTTGTTGAATTGGACCTGGTTTAAAATACAAGTTTTGGATCTCTTGTTGGGTTCCTAAGCCAGCTGGTTTAATGGTTTTGCTCTTCTGTGAGTTCTAACCTGTCTGCTTCACTCTGCACCAAGCCTGCAAATGACCCTTCTTCTTCCAGCTAAAACATGTATAAATTTTTCACTTGCAGATTTGCTGGGAGTGCTCTCACCCACATCAGAAACAAGCTTCCATCCCTGGTGCTGTACTACCCCCTCACGCTCTACTGTGCCTTCATTTGCGCTGTTCTTCGGAGCAGCCATTTCCTGCCACAAACAGTTCACCTCATTGGACATGCCTTATGCCTTTCTCAGTGCATTCAGTCATCTGGACTATCTTTACAGTTTTTATCAAAGAAATTTTAGTCTCAGCCAGTGGCTTTTTTTTTGTATTGAGGCTGTTTATCCTGCAGGCCAGTCTCTTAACATCTCCAGGAAAGCCAGACCAAATTCACTGTTGTGCTAAACATTACAGTTTGACTATTAAGCAGAGACTATCTCCCCTGGTTCACTGATAGCAGAATGAAACTTGTACCTCAACATGCTTTGTTAGCGATGGAAAGGTGGTAGGACTGGAGGGTCTTAATGACATTACTGTTACTAGAGAGGCAGTGCTCGACAGACTGGAGGGGCTGATTGTGGACAAGTCCCCAGGACCAGATGGAATGCATCCGAGGGTCCTGAAAGAAATGGCAGAGGTGATAGTGGATGCCTTGGTGGTTATTTTCCAGACGTCGCTGGATTCCGGGGAAGTGCCGGAAGATTGGAAAACGGCTAATGTTACACCGTTGTTTAAGAAGGGTGCCAGGCAAAAGGCAGGGAATTATAGGCCGGTTAGTTTAACGTCTGTTGTAGGTAAAATGTTAGAATCCGTCATCAAGGAGGAAATAGCGAGGCATCTTGAGGGGAATTGCTTGATAGAGCAGACGCAGCACAGTTTCGTTAAAGGGAAGTCGTGTCTGACAAATTTACTGGAGTTCTATGAGGATGTGTCTAGGGCAGTGGACAGAGGAGAGCCGGTGGATGTGGTCTTTCTTGATTTTCAGAAGGCGTTTGACAAGGTACCTCACAAGAGGTTATTGCAGAAGGTCAGGGGACAGGGAGTTGGGGGTAGGGTGTTAGCGTGGATAGAGGATTGGTTGACAAATAGGAGGCAGAGAGTGGGGGTCAACGGGTGCTATTCGGATTGGCAGATGGTGACTAGTGGAGTGCCCCAGGGGTCGGTACTGGGGCCTCAGCTATTTACCATTTATATAGATGATCTGGAGGAGGAAACCGAGTGTAGGGTGTCGAAATTTGCTGATGACACCAAGATTGGTGGAACGGCAAATTGTGCGGAGGGTGTGGAGAGTCTACAGAAGGATCTAGATAGGCTGGGCGAATGGGCCAGGAAATGGCAAATGGAATTTAATGTTGGCAAGTGCGAGGTGGTCCACTTTGGTAGGAATAATGGTAGGAAGGATTATTACTTACGTGGCGAAAAACTGCAGCAGGCGATGGTGCAGAGGGACCTCGGGGTCCTTGTGCATGAGTCGCAAAAACCCAGCTTGCAGGTGGTCAGGAAGGCGAATGGGATGCTGGCCTTCATAGTGAGGGGGATTGAATATAAAAGTAGGGAGGTCTTGCTGCAGCTGTATAGGGCATTGGTGAGGCCGCAGCTGGAGTACTGTGTGCAGTTTTGGGCGCCGTACTTACGCAAGGATATTTTGGCCTTGGAGGGAGTGCAGAGGAGGTTTACTAGGCTGATGCCGGAGTTGAGGGGGTTGAGCTATGAGGAGAGGCTGAATAAACTAGGCTTGTACTCGTTAGAGTTTAGAAGAATGAGGGAAGATCTCATTGAGACGTATAAGATGATGAATGGGATGGATAGGATAGAGGTGGAGAGACTCTTCCTGCTCAGAAAGGATAGTAGGACTAGGGGGCACAGCCTCAAGATAAAGGGGGGGCAGGTTAGAATGGTGTTGAGGAGGAACTTCTTCACGCAAAGGGTGGTGAATCTCTGGAATTCTCTGCCCGTTGAAGTGGTGGAGGCTACCTCGCTAAATATTTTTAAGACGCGGGTTGATGGGTTTTTGATAAGAGAGGGGATTAAGGGTTATGGGGAGAGGGCGGGAATGTGGAACTGAACCACGACGGATCAGCCATGGTCTTATTGAATGGCGGGGCAGGCTCGAAGGGCTAGATGGCCTACTCCTGCTCCTATTTCTTATGTTCTTATGTTATGCTTTATTTGGTCTGGCTCAATAATGCGGCCCACAAAGTATTGGCGCTTAAACTCAGTTGCAACTAAAAGAACCCTAAGCAATGTGATCAAACTACGATTTTTTCTAAAATCATCTCTTTAAATGAGTGGTCTTTTTGAATAATTTGTCAGGTTACAATCTCTTCTGTTCTCTTAATTTCTCCATGGATCACAGTCTGAGGATTCGATTAAACCATTTGGGATGGGGATGAGGAGGCACTTCATCACTCAAAGAGTGTTGAGCTACGGAATTCATTATCACAGGAAGTAAATGGTGCCAAAACATTGAAGAGACTGCTAGATGTAGCACTTGGGGCGAATGGGATCAAAGGTTATGTACAGAAAGCAGGCTACTTCGTTAGATGATCAGCCATGATCACAATGAATGGGAGAGCAGGCTCTAAGGACCAAATGGCCTCCTCCTATCTTCTATGCTTCTATGTTTTATACAAGAGTTGTAAACTCTGACACATCAGCATGCACCAGTCCAAAGAATTTCAGTCCTTCTACCTGCTGCGTTTATCCAGCATTTCCTGATTTTATTTCAGGTTTCTAGCATCTGTGATATTTTGCTTTTATTAACGATTTTAAGGAACCTCACACAAGCTGGTCATATAACCAATTAAGATGATTCATGCCTCCAGAGTAAGATTAATGTGGAGGTTCATGGTTGTCAATGGCCTCTTAGGGCTTGGTACCTGAAGAGAGATAGATAAGTTTTTAAAACAATTCCAGCTGTGTGTTTTCTGCTGAGTTCCACAGCTAACTGATGCTCCCAACAAATTTGCTTCACGGAGAAGAGTCTCAACAGATTTGTATCAGGTCACCTGAAGTACTTTATCTTCTCTTCAATTTGTTCATGCTGGCAAGACGACATTTATTGCTTAGCCCAAGCTGCCCCAAAAGCAGCGATGGCAAGTCTTCTCCCTCAGCTACTGCCATCCTTACGAGATGGTGCTTCACAAATTTTTCATCATTCCAGCAATGGTGGCTATGCCTTTAGCTTCCCAAGCTCTGGAATTCCCTCTCTAAATCTCTCCACATCTCGACCCCATTCCGTAAACACATTCTCTGCGATGATAGTTTATGTGGCTTTCTGCCAAATTTTGTTTGATAATGCTCCCGTGATATGCCAAGTCAGGATGGTTTATGCCTTTGACTGGCAATGTTCTGCTCATACAGCTGCTCTTCTCAGCAACTGAAGTTGTAGGGTTAGCCAGGTGAATCTTAAGAGATGCTCATGTCAGCTGGGGTAAATTGCCCATCTTCAGTAAGAAAAAAAAGTGTTAACCTTCCACAAACAACCTTCCAGGTAGCATGGATTACTTTCATAGTCCTGGCAATTGCATTATTGTTGATGAACTCACATGAAGATACAGAACATGACTGACAAAAACAAAAAAGGTTTATGGGGCACATTAATTACCTTTACCTGAGATGGAGAATACATTTATTCTGTCCTTCTAAAACAAGGCAATTCAGTACTAAAAATATTATAAATGGTGCATTTAAGACAATTTCTAGTTTTGTAGAATAATCAGACATAGCATATTTAAGACCTTCATTTGCTCATTTAAAGAAAAGGCAAAGGAAAAGCAGGGGAACAAATCAAAACATCTACCCTGCTTCAGTTACTTGTCCACAAACACTAACATACACTCATTCAATCATTTCTGTGCAACTGAAATAGATTTAAGCTTCAATTCGGCTTTGTTAAATTACAGAAGAACCACAATGCAGCTGCCATTTATTCCTTTCACACATAACATTTGTAAGGCAGTTAAATGAATCAAATCACATTAGCATCAAACACAAAAACCAAACTCTCTTTAAAAATAATGTCAGTAGACCGATGCACATAATTCTCACTTCTCTACAGAATAGAAACAGAAATAATTATGCATGCCAGCAGTACAAATCAGACCCTGAGGAAGGGGAAATGTATTGTAATATGGCTGTGCAATAAGTTATGAGCAGTATAACTGATTCACACAGCATTAGTTAAATAATTTAATCACATTCCAGGATGCGCAGAGATTCTTTTTTTCCACATTCCACCCCCAAGAGAATAAAAACATATAATTTCAAATTTCTCCTCTGATAGAGGGTAGTTTCCTGCGATATTATCTTGTAGAATAACGATCACTGAGAAATACATCTTACTATAATATGCTGGTGATCTCCATTAAGGATGCAAGCAAAGTGTCTCAATGCTGAAATATTGCCGTATGTTTAAATCCACTTCCCAAAGGATCGAGACCCTTATTACTGTACAATGCAATATTAACCAATCTCATTTTCAAATAACAATAGAAAAAGCTCAACATTACAGTGTTTCTTGGTCATGAGCAGTATATCAGATTAGGCTTCAGTGGTGTATTATCCTGAGGCTCAGTGAAAAGCTAAATATGCAGCCCACATAGCACTCACACTACTCATTTTTCAAATCATCTGGCACTCAAAACACAAATTCCACCATTACAAATCACCTATTATAATAAACTCTGCCCTCCATCATCTTACTTTTCCTTGGTGAACCAAGAGAACAGCTGAAGACAATCTACTTTGAGGTTTGAATTAATAGGTTTGATATTACAAAGAACATTTAAAGTATGTTTTTGGAAATAATAATGACATATGCTAGAAAATGCTCAAGTATAAAGAATTTATATCAATTGTTGATTTAAAGGTTTTGCATTTAAACTAATCATTGTAGATTTTACAAATCGAGACACACCAATTTTTAGTTCACAAACCAGTCACGGCTCTTGTCTCCTCAAACAATCCATTTCTCTGAACAGCTTTAATCTCAAACATTACGTATACATTATTCAATTGTTCTACAGGACTTCAATATCCCTAGAAAAAAACTCAAGGCTATAAGGTGTCACACAACTGTAGTTTTCTCGAGCAGAGTTCACCCTCATACTTCACAAATGGCACTGTTCAAGAGGAATAGGTGAGATTCTTTGAACACTGGTTAAGAATTGTTTGGACTGCCCCTCTAAACAACAGTCTGAGGATGATACTCACCATGTCAAACCAAGTCTGAAAAAGCAACTCAGTGCAAGTCATGGAATGCACAGTAATAACATTGTTCATAATGTCTCACAAGTCTGTTGGATTTCCCATAACATGCAGTCAATGGTACTGACAGCTGCAGCAGTCAAAAATTAAAAACTAAGTAATTTTAGATTAAAATTTTCTAAAAATGACAGCCATGTTGTGCAACAGTCCATTGGTTTTGGAACATCTGCAGAAAGAGCAATGTACTTTGAACAATTATATCTCAATTGTATCAATTATCTTTAGGAATCAAGGGGAGATGGTATTACACAGGATTTTACCTACAGAAATTGAAGTTGGGTAAATTGTACAAGTTCTATATTCGATACAGGTTTCATGGGCAGAAAGGGCTTTGATAAACTGAATGATGTTTCCTTCAACTGATTGTTTAGCCTTGGTTATTAAAGGCAAGTTTCATTTTGTGAATTCGAATGCACTCAAAGAGAAGCTAAGTAACTGAGGGAAAAAAAGAATGAATGCTTACACTTCGTGTTAGATAAATAGGGGTGGGAAGAGGCTTATGTGCATCGTAAATATAGTTGGCTCAAATGGTTTGTTTCCATGCTGTAACTTTCCATGTAATTCTATTCTGCATTTATATTCTTTAATAATAAGTAATCAAAACAATTTCTAAACACAAACAAGGTAGAGAGTTATACTGAAACCCTCTCATTCAAAGCAAATTGGTCTATTGATAGAGATTATTCTTTGAAGTTAGTCTGAAAAATATACTTATTTAGAAATCATAGTGAATCAGGTGAAAAAAGTGAGTATTCATTAGCATTCCAGTTAATAGCTTGAAGGATAATTTTTTTCATTTTACCTGCATCTTCCGACCGAGCATAGAGCTATGGGGTCTCCAACCACAGCAACCAAAGACTGTGCTCTTGTGATGGCAGTATTAAGTAGTTTATAATTAGACAGAAACCCATAGTCCAGGTCCTCTGTGGAGTCCTCTACTAATTGTTCCTTCCGCTTGATGGGGGTCTGCTTATGTTTGCATGTGTGTCTTGTTCTTACTGTACTGAGAAATAAGACTCTAAACTGTTTGCCTGAAAAATTAAATAGAAACAAAAAATTCATATAAAAACTTTTCTAAGTTCAGGTAATGTACAAGCAACAACACCTGGAAAAAAATATTCAAAGCTATTCCTAAGACCTTATGCTTCTTCTGAACTCAGGTGAATCCATATTGTCTCCTTTCCTTACCAAGCCCAGAAACAAGAGCTACTGGGATTTATATAGTGCCTTTATTGTAGGAAAACATACTACTGAAATGCATTTTTTGAAGTGGAAATTGAGTCAAGTGTCACACTCTCACCAGAGTCAGGAGGTTCTGATTCAGGTCCTTGAAGCTTGTTTCATAATTTAGAATGGACAACAATGCAATGCTGAGGGATTGCTGAACTGTTAGTGCTGTTGCCTTTCGATTGAAGCATTAAACCGAAGTCCCGCCAGCCTCCTGCATAGGCGCATAAGACCCCATGTCACTCTTCGAATAAGAGCAGTAGAATCCTTCTCAGTGCCCTGACTAATGCCCCTCAACATCACTAAATCAGATTAACTGAGCATCATCTCACTGTATGCATGACACCCAGCCATATACAAATTGACTGCTGCGTTTCCCAACATTGCAACAATGTTTCATTGGCTAAGAACACTTTTAGATGTCCCAAGATAATGAAGAGTTAATACTTAAATACAAGCCTTTTATTCTTTTACATGGTTGGTGTGCTAAAGCTGTAAAGATTATAACCATGCAGAGACAACATCCAGAGCGGAGTAGAATGATCTTTAGTGTTGGGCCAAAAGGATAATCACAAATTCCCTGCAGATTAGTTGCACCCTTGTGAACCCAAAGAAGCATTTATATGGGAAGGTAATTTATACAGTAAATAGAAGCAAGCCGACTGGAAGACTAAGAACATAAGAAATAGGAGCAGGAGTAGGCCATCTAGCCCTTCGAGCCTGCCCCGCCACTCAATAAGATCATGGCTGATCTGTCGTGGCTCAGTTCCACTTTCCCGCCTTCTCCCCATAACCCTTAATCCCCTTGCCTATCAAAAACCTATCTACCCGCATCTTAAATATATTTAGCAAGGCAGCCTCCACCACTTCAAATGGGCGGACAATTCCAGAGATTCACCACCCTTTGAGTGAAGAAGTTCCTCCTCAACTCCGTTCTAAACCGCACCCCCCCCCCCCCCCCCCCCATCTTGAGGCTGTGCCCTCTAGTCCTACTGTCCTTTCTGAGCGGGAAAAGCCTCTCCACCTCTATCCTATCCATCCCATTCATCATCTTATATGTCTCAATGAGATCTTCCCTCATTCTTCTAAACTCTAATGAGTACAAGCCTAGTTTATTCAGCCTCTCCTCATAGTTCAACCCCCTCAACTCCGGAATCAGCCTAGTAATGCTCAGGTCAACGGTCACTTTCTTCCCTTCATCCCTAACACAGCTGATGTAAAATTCATTGATAAAAACATCAGGATTCTATTGTATTGAATTAAAAAAAGGCCAAGTACACTTAGGTTTTCAAGGATTTGTTTATTCTTACATGAAGCAACAGATTCAGGCTTTATAGGGGCATTTTGCAACAAAGAGATTGATGAAATTATCTGGACAGCAATAAACTAATGGAGAAATGTCAGTTGATGGGTTATTTCCAGAGCTGCACTTAGCACAAGCTCCCACACGCCACTCAAACCAGCTGCCAGGAGGGGATGTGGGCGAACAGTGACTTTTCTCAAAACCAGACAGGTACACCATCTGCATCAAAAAGATTCAATCATTAGGTAATATTCCCTTGTTTCATCCCAGCTCTTCCGATTAACTTTTTTTCATATTCATTTAGGGGATGTGAGCATTGTTGGCTAGGCCAGCATTTCTTGTCCATCCTCAACTGTCCTTGAGAAAGTTGTAAACTGCTTTCTTGAACTGCTCCACCATGTGGTGTAGCTATATCCAACATGCTGTTAAGAAAGGAATTCCACGATAATGGTGTGAAACGTCGCTGATATACTTCCAAGTCGGGGTCATGAGTGACTGAGGGGGAGCTGCCAGATGGTGGTGTTTCCATGCGTCTGCTGCCCTGGTCCTTCTAGATGGTAGGTTTAAGGGTTTGAAATGGGCTGTCTCAGGGGCCTTGGTGAGTTCCTGCAGATTGGATACACTACTGCCACTGTTGGTGCTGGAGGAAATGATTGTTTGTGGAAGGAATGCCATTCAAGTGAGGTGTTTTATCCTGGATGATGTCGTACTTCTTGAGTTTTGTTGGGGCTGTTTGCGTCCAGGCAAGTGGAGAGTATTCCACCACACTCCTGACTTGAGAAAACTTATTCATTAGTGTCACAAGTAGGCTTACATTAACACTGCAGACCAATGTGCCACCCGTGACTTGTGCCTTGTAAGTGGTGGACAGGCTTTGGGAAGTCAGAAGGTGAGTTACTCACCACAGGATTTCCAGCCTCTGAACTGTTCTCGTGGCTGCAGCATTAATTTGGCTAGCCTAGTTTCTGGTCAATGGCAACCGCAGGATATTGACAACCCTTAATATGTGCCTTGTGGAATGAATCGCCAAACGAAACTACTCTATCATGTACTCTTCCTGAGGAAGCCAGGAAGCATGCTCAATAGTACCACAAAAGTATGGACCTGAAAATCAAATTAAAAGTAGCATTGATCAAACCATATTAGTAATTTCAAGTTTTTTTTACAAAACCTTTGTATGTTCTGGTCTATGAAAATGATTTGTCAAAGTAGGATAAAACAATAGTCTCTTTACACTTTGTACATTAGGGCCTAGGGTAATATGAAGAGTCTCTCATACCAGAATTAAAAAGATTTCTCGTACTACCTTAAACCATTGCCCTTCTCAACAGCCCCAACCATCCCCAATATTCTTATTCCAATGCACCAGCCACCATCCCTCAGCTATGAAAGGCTGTGGGGGACTTCTACGCAGCCTCCATCACTCCAATTAGTCCCAGGATATATAGCTGAAGCCTGCAGAAATCACCTCATCATTTCCCCTCCTCCACAGAGAGCTCCGTGCAAATAGCAGCTGAGATAGAAAATTTATTACATCGGCATCTACTGTCACACATTGGAGCACCGAAAACGTTCACTGTTGCAAATGCACATTTCTGACATCCAAACTATTTTTCCCATGGTTTAGCACAAGATTAACAAAAAAAAGGAAATCAACTTTTATCAGCAAGTGGGAACCCACCTTGAACATTCAGAACTCGTTCTACATTTACTTCTGACAATCTCTTCTTACGAAGTTCCGATCGAATCCTAAACACTTGATCAGCATATGGTGTCACTACTCCAATGCTGCCTTCATCCAATTTCCCCCAGGCAACTGGCCACTTCCTTCTCAGCTCTTCAACACGTTCCACTATTTCAAAGACCTTTTTGGAGAGATAAAGTGCGAACATTATCTGGATTTACATATATTCAAAGTTTCATTAATCAGACCAATTGTGGTTGATAATCTGAGGTGCAAGCTCCGGGATATATTTACTTAGCCACAGCAGCCAATTGTGACCATTCTGTGTCAAGACATCAGCTTCTGGGATTGAATATAAACGTGAAGTTCAACCACAGTAACCCAACTGTTACCGATACATGTAGCATTAGCTGCAACCAAATATTAAAACACTGTGGTACCAAAAATAATGAGGTGTCCTCAGATGATTACCAGCCAGTTTCCGCCAATCAAACACATCTAACCAAGCAGACACAATGGCATTTTAGCATCATCAGACAGATAACCCTTTATTCCAATGACGTTTCTGTAGGTTGGTTCCCTGATGTATAAAATTACAATACCCCATAAGATTGTGTTACTCTCAAGCACTCTTGACAGGTATCATTTTAACTTGCCAAAAGCCCATTCAAAATGGATTTTTGGATATTGAAATGCCATAAATTTAATTTAGCAAGTTGCGATACTAATTTTTCTGCTGCTTTCAACCCAGGACACATCAGTCTACATTAAAACAGAGCATGCAGGAAAACCAAAACTGAAAGATTTGAAGTTAACTGGCAGCCTTGAAATCATTCCATTAAACAGCATCAGCCTACCTACAAAATATAAAATGACATGTATTAAGGCAGAAAAAATCTTTGGGAAATGGTGTGGGAAATGCAAAATAACTATTTCAAGATTTCACTTAGTGAATTATTTATTCAAAAAGCAAAGTTTAGTAAAGGCACCCAATGTCTGAGATACAAACTTTTGAGAAGGATCACTGGATAATGAATAGTGAACCTGTCTGGTTTTGTGCAGGTCACTGCTCATTTAGAGAGCAGCACAGGGATTAGCACTGCTGTCTCATGCCAGGGGCCTAGGTTTGACTCCAGCCTTGAGTAACTGTGTAGAGTTTGCCCGTCCTCCGCATCTCTCTGTGGGTTTCCTCCAGGTGGTCCAGTGTCCTCCCGGTCTGTTATTTTACATTGCCTACACCATTTCCCAAAGATTTTTATTTCTTATTACATGTCATTTTGTATTTCAATTTTGAGGTATTATGCTGGTTAGTCAGTACAGATGGGCCAAATGGCCTCCTTCTGACAACAGGGATGCTATGTCCCATGCCAGAAGTGGTTTGATTGGTGGCTGAGATCTTCTGCCAATTCCAGCTCCACAAGACTGTTATTTTTCTATTAATTTGTCATCATAGTTAAGACAATTTCACCAATTCTCTTTCCAGCAAGTATCAACTTGGCTAGATTGACATGGCAACTTGAGTACATTATCTGAGCAGCACAGGGGGGTAATGCATTTTCAAAGACAATGCCCGCAGTCAATGGTAAATCCTGTGTGCCTAACTGAGCTAGTAGTAAAGATCCAGGAATACTATCCCACAAGGAGCAGGCAGTTGTCCTTGTGCACTGGCCAGCAATCCTCTTTGCATATCATTTACAGATTAAGGAGTCTCACAACACCAGGTTAAAATCCAACAAACCTGTTGGACTTTAACCAGGTGTTGCCAGACTTCTTACTGTGTTTACCCCAGTCCAACACCAGCATCTCCACATCATACCATTTAAGACCATGTCACTGCTGTTTGATGGTCATTGCTGATGTAGGATGGCCTTTGCTGAGTTAACAGTCACTATAATTAATTGTAGGAAGTACTCAGACTTTAACAAAATAAATCCAAGCATCTTATATTATTGTTATAGTTCTCTGCAGATGTCTCTAACCTCAATCAAAAGGCAGCTAGTATTGTATTTTACTAAAACACATTTGCATCATTAAAGATTAGAATATGTCAAACCTCACTAATGGTGCATTTTAAATATGAGATAACTATTTTTATTGCAGCAAATATTTCATCTTTTTTCCTCAGTGTAGCCTAACGAACAAAGCTCCTCTTAATTTGTTAAACTGCAAGATCAATATATTAAAGTGGAGAAGTTTCTAATATTTTCGCATGGAAGACAAAAGATGGAGAAAACTAGCAGCAAATACCACTCAGTTGAACATGGTGCAATTACCAGTTCTGAAACAATTGTATTACTACTCCACTCTGTCCTCAGGCTACTAATTCCAGCCTTGGACTAATGACGACAGCAATACAGTCAGAATATATCACAACATCTTTTCTCTCAACTTGATGAAATAGTGAAACAAAATTGTGATGAGCCTAAGCAGTCACTCCCACCTTCAGCTGTTCTGTACTGAGTTGCTGAACAGTATGCTGAATATTATTTAGGTATTTGTTCAGTGCAGCAAGTAGATATTGAAACGGCATGAAGTGATTATATTCACACAATGCATAAAAGAGGACATTTCACTAAGCTATTCACTTAATAGGTTCTTCCATTCATAATATAAACTCAGCTTTATAGGCAGATATAACAGTCAGTCAAAATGCTAACTCACAATAAGTTTTTGTTATTGGCATTTGTTTTTGTTGCAATATTTCTAATTTAATGGTGTTTCAATAAAATTTCTGTACCTTTCTGTACATAAGAAATAAGAACCTATTCAATCACACTAACACTTTGCCATTCAATAAAATCATAGCTGATCTGAACTGGCCCTAATTCCACTTCCTGCCTGTCCCCCATAACCCTCGACATTCACATCAAAGGCTTAAAAACATTCAATTACCTAGCTTCCACTGGCTGCTGGAGGAGAGAATTCCAAACACTCAAACTCTTTGAGAAAGGAAATTCCTCCTCATCCCTGTCTAAAATGGACACCTCTTACTGTCAAACTGTGCCCCCCAAGTTGTTGATGTTTCCATGAAGGGAAACAATCTTTTGTCACATCTATAACACAAGGGTCATGGGGCTCCCTCAACTGTGTAGAGGTAATTCCAATTGTCTGTGTATGCCTGAGCCAAACACATTAGGGTGGTCCTTCACTCAGCTGATCCCAACCAACAATAGAAGTATTAACGCCTGTGCTCAGTGAATTTGTGCCTACCTAGAGTAGAAATGTTAATTACTAAGGGGCATAGATTTAACGTAAAGGGGGAAAATTTAAAGGAGATGTGAAGGGCAAGTTTTTTTTTTACAGAGGGTGGCAAGTGCCTGGAATGCGTTGCCAGAGGAGGTGATAGAAGCAGATTCAATTGCAGTATAAGAGGCATCTTGACAGTTACATGAATAGGCTGGGAATAGAGAGATGCGGACCAAGGTTTTTAATTTAGAAAGGCGTTATGTGCCAGTGCGGGCTTGGTGGGCCAAAGGGCCTATTCCTGTACTGTTTTTTATAATGTGGATGTGCTGGCGTTGGACTGGGGTAAACACAGTAAAAAGTCTGACAACACCAGGTTTTAGTCCAACCGATTTATTTGATAGTAAAGCTTGTGCGTTTACTATCAAATAAATCGGTTGGACTAAAACCTGGTGTTGTCAGACTTTTTACTGTTTTTTATACCCAGGGTGAAGGAGGTCAGACTGAACTGAAATTCCCCATGTCATTTCAGTTTTCTGTCATGCATTGGGGAAAATGAGTGAGTGTGAACATGGAAGGACAGTAGCACTTTTATGCAAGCAAACACAGCAGCCAGTTAGTACACAGTCAAGTCCTATGACTAAGGGCCAGATAATTTGCATACATGGACATGTGTGGTTGCTGGAATAAGACAGCAGAAGACTCCCTGAACATGGAGAATTGTACTGGCATGAGTTCAGACCATCACAGGATAGGGGCTTAAAATCTAAGATTAGAAAATGTTTGGACCTTGGTTTAAATTAAAACAGAAGGATCACTGAGTAGGGTAGTCATGTTTGTGCAAGAAACCAATGAAGTTCATTTACAAACTGAAGGTAACTCAGGATTTTGCAGCATGGACCACAACTTCATTATTTATATATACATAATTTATATTATTTATTCCACGCAAGTCTCTTACAACCAAATCAGATTTGGGATTAATTCAATAGTCAACTTCATTAATTCAAAGCACAAGCTCTAACAGACATGAACATGGTGGTTACAAATAATACCAATAATTGCAACAAAACCTTTACTTAAAATTAACAGGGAACATTAATAAATCAATGGACAGACACAACCAGTAGAGATATAAAAGTTCATTTTTGTGACCTCACCTCTGAATTGTTGTAGAAAGCAGTGCTGTTTTTCTCTTGAACATCTTCTCCTCGAGCTGTGAAGAATGTCAGAGGATAGAAATCTTTGTGTGCTGGTTGTTTTCCGCTCGCCATCAACTTACCCTCATAGAATAATTCAGAAGTGTAGCTAAAATAAAATTGAAATTGTGGTGAATCTCACTATGTAGAATCCCTGGAAAACGAGTGGTCTTCATTACATATCAATATAAAATGAAAATGTCAAAACATTGAAATCACAAAACCAGCGGACCTTCATTTTAATTTGAATCAAATTTAGCTTTCCTTCTCATGTCTCATGGATTCTCTTTAAAATTAGAAAAAATATACTTTTGAACTTCTGATTATTTATATCACAGAATCCCTCCAGTGCAGCAGGCCATTCAACTCATCAAGCCTGTACCGACAACAATCTACCCAGGCCCTATCCCTGTAACCCCATGTATTTATCCTGCTAATCCTCCTGACACTAAGGGGCAATTTAGCACAGCCAATCAACATAACCTGCACATCTTTGGAGTATGTTCAGTTTTCGTCCCACCGAGAGGAAACCCACACTGACACAGGGAGAACATGCAAACTCCACATAGTCACCAGAGACCGGAATTGAATCCAGGTTCCTGGTGCTATGAGGCAGTCGCGTCATCACTGTGCCACTCCACATCCTCCCACAAGGAAAATAAATTAATTCATTGTTCATCCAATGAGGTGTTATAGCTGTGACTCTAAATCAATAAGCATCCTTTCCAAGTCAAAGCCCACAACCAGATGTATTTCTCTACTCATTAACATAAAAGTATGAAGCACATTTCAGACTTCTGTTATTTATGTGAAGTAGCACATCTAAACAACAGAAACTGGTAAATGCAAAACCTAAAAACTGGAAAAATGTTTAAATTGTTCACTTCCCTATGAAAAAGTATTTCAATGCAATTCACATTCTTAGAACTTAGTAGAAATACAATTCACATCATTCTCACCAATGTTGCTCAACTTCTACATTTTTGCACGACAGGGGGCTTTGCAGACAGAGTCAGACTCCCAACTCTCAGTACAACATACTTCCAAAGATTAATTAAAGTGAACAGTTTGTAATTATATGGTGTCTTTAATGTGGTAAATGTCACAAGATAATTGATAGTGATGGAGAGGATGCAGAGCAGCAGTAGAATTAAATGTGCTGACTGCAAGTATGGTCGAAGAGATAGTTTTGATGAGGTTTAGGGAGATTATCATGATAAATTCATAAGCGGATACAGCAGTGTCAACAAATTAACCCAATCCTCAGATTTCATGCACAATAGCTGTAAGGATTCAAAGCACATATTTTAAACTTATAGATATGGCAGATTAATTTCATGCATTTGTTTAAAAAGTGATATCAGAATGAAGATATATTGTTAATTATTTCTGCGAAAGCTCCATTAGAACTGCATGTTTAGATTGGGCTTGTGATAGCAGGTGTATTGCAAAGTGCATATTTTAATAGTAATCACATACAGATAGTAAGCCACGCAGCGAATAAATTTAGTGGTCCAGTACTGGACTGGGCTCCTTAGGCAAAAGCTGTTAATTGAACATGCCTTACTTCTATTCGCAGCCATTTTAGAACAACCATTATTTCCCTCTCACTGGCAAAATACCTGTCCAGACTGAGGAGTATTTGTGACAGTCAGCAATCTAACAGTACCAATCACTGCAAGGAAGGCATGATATTAATGGAGATGCAAAAAAAAATACTTTGTGCAAATTAATTCAGTACCCTCAGCTTGGCATGGCAGCCCTAAATAATTATTAATCCATATTTTTACATTAGGGCACAGATAGAGGAACACCTGCTAACATCACCAGGAACTAGCTCAATTGAGTCACATAGCAAGAAAAAGATGGAAAATTCAAACACCTACTTGATAATAGCCTCGTGGGAACGATAGTTCTCACACAGTAGGATTCTGCATGGAAACTCTGCAGGGTAATGTTCATACAGACGATCGAGCAAAGACACATGAAGATTCCTTTCCCGGGCAAATTCACTATACACAAAGGGACTAAGCTGAAAACAATAAAGCAGAATATTAGTCAAGTACAATTAAAAATAGTTAAGAAAAAACACAGTTTTAAGGAGAGAAAAAGTTTATTTTTGGCTATCTTTTTCATACTTACCTCCCGGTCTTTAAATATACCTTTGCTACACATGTACTGTTTAAAATGGGCAGTGGTTATTGTGCCTGGAGTTTTAAGCCAAATGACAAGATAGTACCAAGCAGGGTAACAGACCATGGAGCCCACGGCTGAGGATCAAATGGAGATAATTAATTTTTCCAACACTTGGGCACTGCAATGACTAATTAGGGAACAATTAACCCAATTTTCTTCAAGCATACAATTCTGCAAAGACAAGTGGAAGGTCAGAAGATAGGGCAGAATTTAAGGAACAGCAAAGGATGACTAAAAAGAATAACAAGAAGAGAAAAATTAACGTACAAGAGAAAGCTAGCCAGAAATACAGTAGTAAATAAATATTTTAAAAAGAAACAAGTTAACAATGTGAGCACTGGTCCTGGAGAACAAAGACATTTCCGTCAACTCCTGTGTATTGACTACAGCTCAGCCTTCAATACCGTTATTCCTACAAAACTCATCTCCAAACCCTGTTGTCTGAGGCTCAGCTCCTCTCTCTGCAACTGGATCTTGAACTTCCTAACTCACAGGGCACAATCAGCAACACAACCTTCTCCATGATCATCCTCAACATCGAAGCTCTACAAAGCTGCGTCCACAGCCTCTTATACACGTATGACCATGTGGCCAAATTCAACTTGATTTCGAAATTTGCTGATGACACTACCACAGTGGACCTGATCTCAAACGACAAGATGAAGTACAGAAAAGAGACAGAGAATCTGATGAACTGGTGCAACGACAACAATCTGTCTCTCAATGTCAGCAAAACAAAGAAAATACTCATTGAATTCAGGAAGCATAGTGGAGGACGTGCCCCTGTCTAAATCAATGGGGATGAAGTGGAAATGGTGGACAGCTTCACATTTCTCGGTGTTCAGATCACCAACAACCTGTCCTGGTCCCTCCACACCAATGCTACAGTCAAGAAAGTAAAAAGTCTGACAACACCAGGTTTTAGTCCAACCGATTTATTTGATAATAGACTCACAAGCTTTCGAGGTTTCCCTCTTCGTCAGGTGAATGGAGAGTAACCTGGTGTTGTCAGACTTTTTACTGTGTTTACGCCAGTCCAACGCCAGCATACCCACATCATGACAGTCAAGAAAGCCCACCAACATAGCCTCCTTTCTCAGGAGGCTAAGGAAATTTGGCAAGTGCACTACGATTCTCATCAACCTGCACAGATTCTTCATAAAAAACATTCTTCCTGGTTGTATCACATCTTGGTATGGTTCCTGCGCTGTCCAAGACTGCAGCACCAATTACTGCAAAGGCGGCATGATACCAATAGAGACGAAAAGCCACCAAGGGTCACAAACAAAGTTCAGTCCATCGCACAAACCAGCCTCCCATCTACTGACTCTGTCTGTACTTCCCACTGCCTCGGAAAAGCAGTCAGCAAAATCAAGAACTCCAAGCACCCCAGACATACTCTCTTCCACCTTCTTCTCTTGGGAAAAAGATACAAAAGTCTGAGGTCACATACTAACCAATTCACGAACAGTTTCTTCCCTGCTGCCATCAGGCCTTTGAATGGGCCTACCTCATATTAAGATGATCTTTGTCTACACCCTAGCTATGGACGTAACACCACGTTCTGCACCCTCTCTTTTCCTTCTCCATGTACAGTATGCTTTGTCTGTATAGTGCCTAAGAAACAATACTTTTCACTGTATGCTAATACATACGACAATAATAAATCAAATCAAAAAATTGATAATAGAAAACAGAGATGGCAGATCAATTGAACAGATATTTTGCATCAGTCTTCACTATAGAGGATACACATAACATCTGAGAAACTGTTATAAATCCGCAAACGGAAGGAATAGAGGAACTCAGGAAAATTACAATCACCAGAGAAGCATGCGATACTGAGTGAATTTTTGGAGCTGTAGGCTGACAAATGCCCACTTCCTGATGGACTTCATCCTAGGATTTTAAAACAGGTGGCTACTGAGATAGTTTATACATTTTAATTTTCCAAAACTCCCTAGATTTGGGGAAGATACAATTAGATTGGAAAAAAGGTGAGTGAAACCCCATTACTCAAAAAGGGAGGGACAGAAAGCAGAAAATTCTTGATCAGCTAGTTAACTTCATCAGCAAAAGCTGATTTATCATCACATGTATCAGTATACAGTGAAAAGTTTTGTCTGTAAAGTGTGCAAGAAACAAAGTATACCGTTCATACAGGTGGAAAGGAGAGTGTGCAGAATGTAGTTTAACGGTCATATCTAGGCTGTAGAGAAAGGTCAACTTTGTGCGAGGTAGGTCCATTCAAAATGGCAGGAAGGAAGAAGCTGTTCTTGAATCAACTGGTATGTGACCTCAGACTTTTATATCTTTTTCCTGACGGAAGAAGGTGGAAGATAGCATGTCTGGGATGCACGGAGTCTTTTATTATGCTGACTGCTTTTCTGAAGCAGTAGGGGAAGTGCAGACAGACTCAATGGATGGGAGGGTGGTTTGTGAGATGGACTGGGCTACAGTCACGACCCTTTGTAGGAAGCTATTATAGAAGGACACTTGGATAAGTTCAAGGCAATCAGGCAGAGTCAACATGGTTTCATGGAAGGGAAATCATATTGAACCAACTTTTTGCAGTTCTTTAAAGCAGTAATAAGGGCTGCAATAAAGGGGAAATCAGTAGACTTACTGTACTTTGATTTTAAGAAGGCATTTGATAAAGTGTCACATCAAAGCTTTATGCAAAAAATAAAAGCTCATGGTTTAGAGGGTAACATATTGGCATGAACAGAAGTTTGGCTGGCCAATAGAAACTAGAAAGTATTCATAAATGGGTCTTTTTCAAGCTGACAAAATGTAACGAGTGATGTGTCACAGGGATCAGTGCTCAGACTTCAATGCTTTACAACTTGGATGAAGGGATGAATGGAATGGTTGCCAAATTTGCTAATGACACAAAGGTAGGTAGGAAAGCAAGTTGTGAAGTGAATATAATGATATTATATATTATAATGTATGTTATAACGAGGCTACAAAAGGATATCAATGAGTTAAGTGAGTGGGCAAATATCTGGCAAATGGAGTATAATGTGGGAAAATGTGAAATGGCAAAAAGAATAAAAGGGGAGCATATTATCTAAATGGCGAGAGATTGCAGAGGGATCTGGGTGCCTTAGTGCATGAATTGCAAAAGGCTGATATGGAGGTCCAAGTAGTAATTAGGAAAGCTAACAGATTATCATTCATTGTGAGAGGAATTGAATACACAAGTAGGAAAGCTGTACAGTTATACAAAGCACTAGAGACACCATATCAGGAGTACTTCATACAGTATTGGTTACCTTATTTAGGGAAGGATGTAAATACATTGGAATCAGTTCAGAGGAGGTTTACTAGACCATTAATGCAACGGGCAGGGTGCCTCATGAGGAAAGATTGGACAGCTAAGCTTGTATCCGCGAGAGGAGTTAGAGGTGACTTGACTAAAACGTACAAGATCTGAGGATTCTTCACAGGATAGATGTGAAGAGAATGTTTCTTCTGGTGGAAGAATCTAGAACAATTTGTCACTGTTTAAAACTATGGCGTTGCTCACTGAAATTCTAAGGGTTCATAAGAACATAAGAAATAGGAGCAGGAGTAGGCCAACTAGCCCTTCGAGCCTGCCCTGCCATTCAATAAGATCATGGCTGATCTGTCGTGGCTCAGTTCCACATTCCCGCCCTCTCCCCATAACCCTTAATCCTCTCTCTTATCACTCTCTCTCTGGTATTTTCTTCCTGAAAAGGTGGTGGAAGCACAGTCCTTGTATGTTTTTAAGGTCAAGATGAGTATCTTTTGGTAAACAAGGGAGTGATTGGTTATCAGAGGTGGATGGGATGCAGATTTGGAGTTACTATCAGATCAGCAATGAGCTTTCTAAATGGCAGAGCAAGCTTGAAGGGTCAAACAGCCTTCTCCTGCTCCTTCTTCATAAGGTAGCTGAGATTTAAATTTGCAAACAATGCTGTCATAACATTTAGAACATTTGTATTTTCTCCCCGATGTTTTTGTTTCTAATTCTCCAAATGATGTCTTATTAGAATCCAGAGAATCCCTAGGGCGCAGAAGGAGGCCATTCCGCCTGTCGAAGCTGCACAAACCCCCCCCAAACCCACTTCTCTGCCCTATTCCCTTAAACCAACACATTGATAACGGCCAATCCACCTAATCTGAACATCTCTGGAGTGTAGGAAGAAATCTATGCAGACATGGGGGGAACGTGCAAACTCCACAGAGACAGTACCCCGAGGATAAACCAAACTTCATTTTACTATCTTTAAGGCAAGTTACTTTTAATGAAAAAACTGCAAAGAAAAGAACACATTTTGCTGAATGGGTTTCAATCAAAGAGCAAAATATGCAGTCACTTCGAAAACTCCAGACTATTCCACACTTTATACAATACTCATTTTTCTATCTATATTAACTTCAAAAATGTTTAACTGTGAAAGTGACATTAAAAAAATATGGTGAATAGAGGCTGCTACCTTGAATTATCAAGGATGAAGCAATTCACAGAACACTAAATGCCATGCAATCTGATAAATGATACTAATTATAGGGAGAGAGCATCAGAAACATTATAATTTGGACTACCACCTTTGGCTGCAAATGTTTATTTTCAAAAAGGAACTGTCTCAGTCATGATGATATGTGAGCTAAGTAACTTCTGCGCAAGCCTGGCAAGATATGGCAAATCCTGAGCCAGTGAAAAATTATCACTCATTCAATTGCTGTTGCAGTCTTCAATCATGTAATCTAGAGACCAGTTGGGGCAAGCGCGTGATCACAAACATCTCCAAAGCAAATGCCATTTCTTATCTTTAGTAATTAATTATTCGCTCTATCTCAAGGAAACCGGATTAAATTAGCTCTTTTAAAAACGGAACTGTTAGGTCGGGATATTTGCGAAAAGGGATCCTTTTTAGATTAAATCTCGTGCGACCAACACAGGGGGTTGAATAAATATAGGGAACTAGTTCATTCCTCCTCATCCAGAATTGTAATAATTTCAGGATATCCCAGCCGGACATGGGCAACATCAGGGCTCACACCCAAATCAACAACTTTGGGGAACCTTACCTGGGGTTGGTGGCAACATGTTAAATTAACAAAAATGCTTTGGAATATTCAAGCTGTAAATGACACTAGATGATTGTCCTACCATGAATTATTCTTGAGAAACACAAAGCACATTTGGAGAAAACGGGAGCATAAATGATTTGGGGGATCAGAACTAAGAACGTTATTTTAAGTTCAGATTTCTCAAGTTCAAAACTATGCAAAGTTTCACAAAGGGACAGAAACCATAGGTGAAAATCTCAAACATTTTCAAAAGGTAACAATGAATTTTTGATGTTTATTCAAAACGCTTTCCACTTGACTGATCGGTTAAGTCTTCTAAGACACTACAATGGCAAATAACTTCAAATAAAATTTTCAGCAGCTCAGTTTCTTTAAAAAATTCCTTAAATTAAGTTTTCAATTCACAAATAAGAAAATAAGCATTATTGAAAAAAAAGACACATTCATGTAGTTTCTTGTACTGATCAGGACAAAACAAACAGAAAGAACATTGAGCCTTTTTTTAAACTAAAAAAAAAGGCAAAGTCATTTCCTGGGTTCATTCCCCAAGACAATGCCTTGACCAGAGTCAACCTGCCTGGTTTAAACATAGAAAAAAGGAATAAGTCATTCAAACCTGCTCTGCCATTCACCATGAACATGGCCAATCCTCTATCCAACTTCACAGTCAAGAGATTTCCCCATACCCTTTGAAACCTTCAGAGTCTAGAAATCCATCTTTACTTCTTAAATATATTCATCCTCCACAGCCTTCCATGGTAAAGAATTTTACGGGTACGCCACCCACAGTGAAAACATTTCTCCTCATCTCAGTCCTCAATGGCCTCCCCTGTACCTGGAGACCATGATCCCTTGTTCCTGATCCTCCAGCCAGAAGAAACATCTCTGCATCCAGTCCTATCAGAACTTTATATCTTTCAAATAGATTCCCACTCATCCTTCCAAATGCAAAATTTAAACTATGCCTAGCAATTAACTGTCAGTCATCAGTTAATTGGTGTTTCTCTACAGCAATGTGTCAGCCAATTAGCACTCTTCTCATGGAGTATAAACTGTTGTTCCCTTTATATTTGATTTTTTGCAAACTGTTCTCATTGCAAGAAATGCAATACTCAAGTTTTGTATTACAAAATGTCTACTAATAATAAAATGAGACAGCAAACATTATGTCATGACCTGACCAGCTCAATATATTAAGACAATAGCATTAACATAATCCACAGGCAATTTTTATTAAAAACTCACAGCCTTTTTGCTTTTGCTGAATTTATAATCTGAGCACATCAATGGTGCATCAGATAGACTGATGAATAGGGGAAGCAGTTTTGCAGTCATAACATAACCTAAGGAAGGTCTCTCAACTGCTAAACAAATGAGGGAAAAGGAGAAATAAAAAAAATCACAATACAAGACGAAGACCCTTCACTCCATTCGATCTCATCCTTTCAAAATGCCAACTCTTTTCTTTCCAACCAAACACAGGTTGTATGCCTGATAACAGAACAGAAGAATAGACAGATAGCAGGTCACTCAATTACAGAGCAACTTTGGTAACAACATTGAGTAGGGTGCTTCCCCAGCTCTCTTCATAAACTGGAGCAACAGTTATATACACGTTTGGGTGGAGGAGGACGACAACGACTAATGAGGAGAACGGCAGATGCCTACTCCTTCCTTCCTACACCCTCTCCACTCAAAAGCAAAAACACTTGACAACCCCTGTCACACATCAGGCTTACAAGCCAGAAATCCCTACTAACTTAACAGATGGTCAGGAAGTAAAGTTGGCAAAAGTTCCATTTATCAATTTCACAAAGGCAACATTCTTGGACATGCATTATCAATACAGAAACTGGCTCATTAACGCCATACACTTTCGAGCATGTCCCGAATAGGTCTTTGTTGAGAAATCTCTGGCAGACTTGCATATCTGGCAACAAATCCATTTAACTATCCAGAATTGCCAACTCCAAACTTGACATAATACTTTTGCCGCATCTATCCAAAACCTGTACATGCAAGTTGCTTTGAAAGATCTTTCTATCTTTTAAATTTTAGTCCAAAGGGCACTGATGCCCAATTATCGCTGGAATACTAAGTGCTATCCGGCAACAGGAATCATTTTTTCCAGCCATTTTCTTTTTCTTGTGAAAACCGTTACTGTGATACCAGATAAAAGAAGCCATTTCAGAGCCAAGTTGTCTGGACACACTTGTTTCAAAACAGAAACCCTTGGCAATGTTATGGAGGATCAGGTCAGTAAAATTTGCTTTTAAAAGAAGCCTAATTGTCAATTTAAAAAGGAAATCAAACAGACTGTTGTGCTGCCAACATCCGGACATGGCACAACTGAACTGAGTTCAACTGTAGTTTCTTTAAAGGGAGACTCTGGCGGCAGGGAGCAGGGAAGTTCAGTGTCAGCAACAAGATGGCATCAAAAGAAGAAGTAATTCAAAGCATGTTAAACCTAGACAGACACCAAGAATTTTTGGCTTTTAAGATGAAACCTACTACAAACAAAACATAGACCACCACAGACATGTTATTCATTATTTCAATTTTCTTTAAACATCAAGATGGACCCCAACAGCATCCTCCCAAACCTCTCAGCAATGAAATTAAAAAAATAAACAAGATAAATTAATGTGACATTGTGGCATTCACTGCTGTCACTGAAATACTAAAAACACAAATGCTGGTTAGTCTGTCATCACTTAGTGGCTCCACCAGAATTAACAAACCAGTTGATAATTCACTGCCTAATGAAATTCAAACTTGATCCTTAAATCGCTTACCTGCATGTGATCCCCAGCTAAAACAATCCTTGTATGTCTACTAGCTAGTGCCAAAGGCATGATGGTCTCACACTCCATTGCTTGTGCAGCTTCATCCAACAGAATATGAGTGAATAAACCTGTTGATAATCAGAAAGTGTGTGAAAAGTTAATGGAATGTCAGGTTAAAATCTGTGACAATCTACTCAAAGTTGGCCAACGCATGGAATTTGAGTGTCATTTCATTTTATTTCTAATATACCTATAGATATTTATAAAACATTACATTTTCTCTGATTTCATCATGAATGTCTGGGGGTTAAGTCGGCAAACCATTTTCAAGCTGCATCAATCTCACCATCAAGCTGGCTATTCTGGATGAACATAGAACACTCCAGCACAAACAGGCCCTTCGGCCCACAAGTTGCGCCAATCACATCTATACCTACCAAGCCATAGAACTATCTGTAACTCCCAATCCCATTAGATCCCATGTACTCACCCAGAAGTCTTTTAAAACACCCCAGCAAGTTTGCCTCTACCACCACCGATGGCAGCCAATTCCATTCACTCACCACCCTCAGTGAAAAACTTACCCCGACATCTCCTCTGTACTTGCTTCCCAGCACTTAAACCTGTGTCCTCTCGTAGCAACCATTTCAGCCCTGGGAAACAGCCTCCGAGAATCCACCCTATCTATTCCTCTCAACATTTTATAGACCTCTATCAGGTCACCTCTCAACCTTCGTCTCTCCAGGGAGAAAAGACTGAGCTCCCTCAATCTATCTTCATAAGGCATGCCTCCCAATCCAGGCAACATCCTTGTAAATCTCCTCTGTACCCTCTCAATAGCTTCCACGTCCTTCTTGTAGTGAGGCGACCAGAACTGCGCACAGTACTCCAAGGGGGGTCTGACAAGGGTCTTATAAAGTTGCAGCATTGCCTCCCAACTCCTAAACTCAATCCCTTGATTAACGAAGGCCAGTACACCATACGCCTTCTTGACCACATCCTCCACCTGCGAGGCCGATTTAAGAGTCCTATGGACCCGAACCCCAAGATCCTTCTGCTCTTCAACCCAGCTAAGACTCCTACCCTTGATATTGTACTCCTGCATCCCGTTGGTCCTGCCAAAATGGACCACTACACATTTATCCGCATTGAAGTCCATCTGCCACTTCTCTGCCCAGTCTTGCATCCTATCAATGTCACGCTGCAACTTCTGACATCCCTCCAGATACCCACAACACCACCAACCTTCGTATCGTTGGCGAACTTACTAAGCCATCCCTCCACTTCCTCATCCAGGTCATTTGTGAAAATGACAAACAGCAAGGGTCCTAGAACAGATCCCTGGGGCACTCCACTGGTGACCGACATCCATGCAGAAAAAGACCCATCTGCAACCACTCTCTGCCTTCTGCAGAGAAGCCAAAGCCCCTTGGATCCCATGCCCTCTCACCTTCTCAAGAAGTCTTGCATGGGGGACCTTATCAAACGCTTTGCTGAAGTCCACGTAAACCATGTCCACCGCTCTTCCTTCGTCAATGTGTTCAGTCGCATTTTCAAAGAACTCAACTAAGCTCGTAAGGCACGACCTGCCCTTGACAAAGCGGTGCTGACTATTTCTGATCATTCTAAACTTCTCTAAATGCTCATAAATCTTGTCCCTCAGAATCCTCTCCATCAACTTACCGACCACTGAGGTCAGACTCACCGGTCGGTAATTTCCCGGGCTATCCCTGTTCCCTTTCTTGAAAATAGGAACCACATCCGCAATCCTCCAAAACCTCTCCCGTCTCCATCGACGATGCAAAGATCATTGCCAGGGGCTCTGCAATCACTTCCCTCACCTCCCACAGTAACCTGGGGTACATCCCATCCGGTCCTGGTGACTTATCTATCTTGATAGAATTTAAAAGTTCCAACACATCCTCTTTCTTAATATCCACATACTCAATCTTTTCAGTCTGCCGCAAACCTGTAGTACAACCTCCCAGATCACTTTCCACCGTGAATACCGAGGTAAAGGACTCATTAAGCACCTCAAAGAACTTTGCATGAACCAGAGGTTGGGGAATTTTTTGATTTACTGTCACATGTATTAGTATGCAGTGAAAAGTATTGTCCCTTGCATGCTAATATAGACAAAGCATACCATTCATAAAGGAAAGGAGAGAGTGCAGAAAGTGATGTCACAGTCATAGCTAGGATGTGGAGAAAGGTCAACTTATTCAAAAGTCTGACAGCAGCGGGGAAGAAGCTTTCTTGAGTTGGTTGGTATGTGACTTCAGACATTTTTATTATTATTTTCTTGACAGAAGGTGGAAAAGAGTATATCCAGGGTGCATGGGGTCCTTAATTATGCTGGCTGCTTTTCTGAGGCAGTGGATGAGAGACTGGTTTGTGTGATGGACTGGGCTTCATTTATGACCATTTGTAGTTCCTTGCTGTCTTGGGCAGAACAGAAGCCATACCAAGTGGTGATATAATTGGAAGAATGCTTTCTATGGTGCATCTGTAAAAGGTAGTGAGAGTTGTAGCTGACGTGCCAAACTTCTTTAGTCTTCTGAGAAAATAGAGGCGTTGGTGGGCTTTCTTAACTATAGTGTTGGCATGGGGGGACCAGGGCAGGTTGCTGGTGATCTGAACACCTAAAGACGTGAAGCTCTTAACCATTTCTACTTGGTCCCCATAGACAAGGGCATGTTCTCCACTAGGCTTCCTGAAATCTGTGACTATCTACTCCGTTTTGTTGATATTGAGGGAGAGATTGTCGTAGTTGCACCTGTTCACCAGATGCTCTATCTCATTCCTGCACTCTGTTCTCATCATTGTTTGAGATCCGACCCCAAGCTTAAGTCCACATCCCATTGTTTTGTTCAGCAGCATGTTAATGTCACAAATTAAATTGGAATCACATTAATTTTCCTTGCTGGGTAAGTTCCAATCACCTAAACCATTTGATCCTCCCCAAAATATATTAAAACACTTCAGATTTATTCTGAAAATGGTAGCACAAGTACAATCAGAACTTTTTTCTAGATTAACCACAGGATGTTTGCATCACTGGCTAGGTCAGTATTTATTGCCCATCCCTAATTGCCCACAAGGGGGTGGTGGTGTGCTGCCTTCTTGAACTGCTGCAGCCCATAAACTGAAGAAACACCCAGAGCGCTGTTAGGAAGGAAGTTCCAGGTTTTTGAACCACCAGATGTGACTTTTACAGGCATTTTCAAACAGTTCAGTACTGAAGTCCCCCAAATCAAAAAGACACCACAGCAAAAAGATCTGAAGAACAGAAAGGCATGGATTAACTCCCACAAAACATAAGAACATAAGAAATAGGAGCAGGAGTAGGCCATCTGGCCCTTCGAGCCTGCCCCGCCATTCAATAAGATCATGGCTGATCTGTCGTGGCTCAGTTCCACTTTCCCGCCCTCTCCCCATAACCCTTAATCCCCTCTCTTATCAAAAACCCATCAACCCGCTTCTTAAAAATATTTAGCGAGGCAGCCTCCACCACTTCAACGGGCAGAGAATTCCAGAGATTCACCACCCTTTGAGTGAAGAAGTTCCTCCTCAACTCCGTTCTGAACCACCCCCCCTTTATCTTGAGGCTGTGCCCCCTAGTCCTACTGTCTTTTTTGAGCGGGAAGAGTCTTTCCACCTCTATCCTATCCATCCCATTCATCATCTTATACGTCTCAATGAGATCTCCCCTCATTCTTCTAAACTCTAACGAGTACAAGCCTAGTTTATTCAGCCTCTCCTCATAGCTCAACCCCCTCAACTCCGGTATCAGCCTAGTAAACCTCCTCTGCACTCCCTCCAGGGCCAAAATATCCTTGCGCAGGTGCGGCGCCCAAAACTGCACACAGTACTCCAGCTGCGGCCTCACCAAAAGCTGCCACTGTCTCACTCAATCCATTTCATGAAACTGATGAAGGGTACAAATATATAGAATAGAATCAAAGAGCAGTTGCTGCACAGAGGCCATTCAGCCTGTCATTTCTGTACTAGCTCTCTGCAAGGGCTCCCACTATCCTCTGTATCCCCTAGCATTGTGAATGTTCTCTCTTCAAATGCTTATGCGTGACTGAATCTGCTTCTACACTATCTCAGGCACTGCATTCTAAATCCTAACCATTGCTGTATAAAAAAGCTTTTCCTCACGTTGCCTTTGGCTCTTTTGGCAATCACTTTAAATCAGCATTCAGCGGTCCTCAATCCTTCTGCCAATGGCAACAGTTTCTCTCTTCCTATCCAGTCTACGCTTTTTGATTGTGAAGGATGTCTTGAGAGACACACTGAACACAATCTTCCATTTTCTGCAATCTCGAGCAAATATTACAAAATAAAACTGCAGCTTTTTTTTTAATCTTTGTTGCAGATATGCCCCTGTAGTGCTCAATGTAACCTCTGCAATATCTGTTTTTACTGAAATTTAATCATATATTTGGAATCTAAGTTGCTAGTGATGTGAGTAGCAAACCAAGCACAACAGATGAGGTCCTGGTTTTGAAAGCTATCACTGCTCTTCAAAATTGTTCAGTCAGCCTTCTCTGTTCACTTCCACATTTATAAAGAGATCACAGAATGCAAGGAGACCTTGGTCAGCAACTGTAGCTAGAACAAAGAGTATATTAAATTTATGAATCTAAACATCAAGACACTCCCAGCATCTAACACAGTAGTTGCTTTTTAAGGATGGCTTCAGAAACCAAGTGCAAATATACTGCTACAACTTTCACATTTGGTAATGATGTTCAGTGACAGTGCAACTCTGGAATGGAGCTTTGTTCCAATTTTGAAATGGAATGGTCTCCTGCAGGGGGCAAAGATATACGTCACTGGGTTGTATAACTACATAAATGCACTGCAACATCAAACCTCATTTACAAAAAGCAGGATGACTTGCACGTAAAAGCTAGGATCCATTGGTCCACCCACACACTTTATAAACTGAAGAGATCAGTTTAGTTATGGAGTGTGTGCATGCAGCACATTTACAATTCAGCAATACTACAGATAAACCTTATCTCAAAGTCACCAACAAGCCTCTTAAAACAGAAACAGGGCACATGCATGTCCATCCCATTATACATCAACTCAGCTGGACTGTGGATGCAACACAAAATGCCACACAGCATAGCTATTTAATATTTTCTCAATGAAACTGCTCAAATGACTGTCCAAAACACTGGTATTGCACAGAAGGGCACTCAGTCCATGTAGTCTGCACAGGCTCTTTTGGAGGAGGAATCCACGTAAAGCCACTCTTCCTCCTTACCTTCAAGCCTTTTCTCCTTCCAAGTACTGATACAATTGCCTTTGGAAAGCTGCTATTGAGCGTGTTTCCACTACCCTATCAGGCATACAAACATTATATATAATACACAAAATATACACAGACACTGTGCACATAATTGTAGATATACACTTACGCAAGTACATATATAGTTTTACTGAACTAAAATCCAAACTAAAAACTGAGAAAACGTCAATGAACAAACCCTGAAAACAAGGCAGCGACTCATACCAACAAGCAGGAGATGCAAGGCAGTTATCTGAAAACCTTCTACATTTCATGTGTACATTGGTCATCATACAACAGTCAAACACACAAGTGAGACCAAGGCTTTCACAGTAGCCCCAACAGTTTGACCTGAGCCACATTGCCAGGAGGAAGGTGCAAAGCAAGAACTCAGGCTTCTTTGGAACAAAGCAAAAGGGAAAGGGAGAGACACATCATTCTCACACAATCAATAACCTGATGATCCACATTACAGCCTTGGACCAAAGAGCTGAATTCCAGAGGTGATGGGAGAGTAACTGGCCTTGACAGGCAGCATTTGACCGAGTGTGTCATCAAAGAATTCAAGCAAAACTTAAATCAATGGGAATCAAGGGCAAAAACAGTGCTTTGGTTGGAGTCATACCTAACAGCAAGATGTTAGAGTCAATTCGCTCAGCCCCAGGATATCGCCACGGAGGTTCCTCATCCTTAGTCAAACCAGCTTCAGCTGATTCATCAACAACCTCCCCTTCATGTCCCAGAATGGTAGGATGTGGAATTCTGTAAGTGCATTCCTGATCTCTGCTGTACTATTTGGAGTTACAAGCCCAGCATTTAGAACAAGATTTCGACCATTATAAGAGGTCAGGAGTAAGGATATTTACTTCTGATTGGATCATTCAATTCAGTTGCCACTCCTTCAAATTGAAGCAGTCCATTCCTGCACATAGCAAGATTTGAACAACGTTCAGGCTTGGGTTGATAAGTGCTAATAGCCACACCACAAGTGTCAGGCAATTGCCATCTCGAATGGGAGAAATCTGAGCACCCCATATGACAGTGAACATCATTATGATTGCTGAATCTCTCACCGGATATGAAACTTTATGACTGTCTTGACCAACAAACTGGAGTTACCAACGGCAAACTTAACTCGTCCAATGCAAAAATACTATGTCTACAAAAGCAAGTCAGGAGCTTGGGAATTCTTCAGCAACTGATTGTTCAAAGCCGAAACACCATCTACAGTGCATAAATCAAAAGTATAATGGAATATTTTTGCTTGGATGAGTGGTGCTCCAACACTTGATGCTCAACACCATCCAAGGCAAAGCAACTTGTTTGATCGGCACCTCATCCATTGCCTGTGCATTATGGCTGCAGTGTGCCATCTACAAGATGCACTGCAGAAACTCACCAAGGGTCCTTTGGCAACTATTTCCTAACCCGTGACCTATACTGCCTGGAAGGAAAAAGGCAGCAGGCACATGGGAGCACCTGCAAGTTTTTCTCCATGCCATACACAATCCTGATTTGGAAATGTATCACTGTCTCTGGTTTTCAAATTCTGGCACTCTCTTTTAGCAGCACTATGTTTTACCAACACCACGTGAAACTCCAGCATTTTAATGTGGCAGCTCACCACCTCTAGAACAATTCTGGATGGGCAGTAAACTTTGGCCTTGCCAGGGATGCCCACATCCCATGAAAGAATCAAAGAGTAATCCACCGACCCAACTGAAGCATAAGAGGACTGAAGCACAGTCCGTGTTGCTATTTGTACAAATGTAGTATTAATAGACATGCACCATGCAAAAATGATATTCAAATAGGTGCCTCAGATGTCTCAATAATGTTGTCATTGGGACTCAGCAAAAGTACATTTAATGCAGGTTGGTTATTGCAAAAAAGTGTCCTAAATCTTGGCTGTACATTACACCACAATTTGTAAAGGTACTGTCAGTGGAATACACACTGTTTAACTGAGTCTTCAGTTATCATCTTTCTTTACCAAAGAAAAAGAATCAGCTCTTCCACAAACTCTTAAATTGATAGAAAACTGTGTGTAGTGGCAGATCAGCAAGCAGCACTCCAGGTGAATGCAGAGTTTTTCCAGTTTGCCGCCCTCAAAGTGATACAACAGCTTCTCACCTGCACTGCTCTACAAAACCCCCTTGTGGAGACTCAGCAATAGATAATAATTCATAACTGCTGTAAAGATAAGGTACATCCACAAATCATTTATATTTTAAAGAAAAGAAAATCTGCATGCGCTACAGGACAAAAACATTACACAGTTTACTTTAAAAAAAACCTGCTCAACGTCTTAAGTGCCATGAGCCATTTGTTGCCTTGTTTATTGCTTTGTCGCATCCTTAAACCTTGGTCTACTGGAAAAAGGGGTAAATATTGACCATTTTAAACATGAACACAATTCAGAACAAAGATAGAAAACTGAAGATAAGTACAGGACACATTCTTCTGGTCTGATTTTGGCCTTTTTTTACCTGAAGGCACTGACTACGACTCAGGTGCAGTGGTTCAGACACTGGTCGTCCTCTAACACTCACACAAGTCGTCGTTCTTCAGGTGTCAGCCCATAATAGTAAATGTAATATATTGCTGAGTCCCTCTTGTCCAAACAAACCATTTGCACATATGTACTGTCCAGGAGAGATCACCAGAATGTGTTCAGGAATGGAAACCATTGGCTGATAGTTCCTGAACTAGATCACGGATTCCCACGGTGATGTAGCACCTTTGCTGCCACACCACCAAAGGTCAGCGAACACTGCACAGACTACAAATCAAACCTTTCACTCTGAACACAACATTAAGAATGCACAAGGGTTCCTACAGGCTATTTAGTCCCACAGACAATTATATTGGAAGTATTTGATGATTTGCATTCCAACAGCTTTTTATTCATAAGATATTAAAGATGACAATTACTGAGCTAGGTTAGCAGAGTCCAAGTTCTCTAAATTTGTGATAACTAATTTGTAATAAGGGCTCAGGCCCTTAAGAGTTGCTCCAAAACAAACAGTTTTTTTAAAATCAATAATACAATAGTGACTGTAACACTGCAAGTCCTGATCAGACTCCCAAACAGATGAGAGCCCTTGTGTCTGAATCTGACAGTTTCCTTTGCAGACAAGCAGCATAAATGAGGTGCTGCCAGGTGATGTGATCCTGTAGCCAACAGGGTTAAGGCACCCTTAAGTGTCAAAACAAGCATTTGTTTCTGTCTTTATGTGGTAAGCAGAATTTTCAAATGTAGCCTCTCATGTCTGTCATTCTGGAGTTTATTTGCATGCTTTTGTGAGCTCACATGTCCTGATAGCTGTAACTTCAAAATCAGATTTGATCTTCTGCGGCACTGTCCCGTCTTCAAGTTCACCTCCACAGCAGCCAACAACAGTCCAAAGAGAACAAAAGTGATATATTTGCTTAAAGGGGGTAAAGTAGGCTTTCGTAGCAGTAAGGCACTTTGAAATGACATGTTTTAATTCTTCTACTCACAATTGAGACTGAAATATTGTGAGTGCAAAACCAATTGTAGTGACAATTTTCATAGGAGATTTTCACAGTAACTTCAATACAATGTTAATCTAAGTCTACTTGTGACTAATAAATGAACTTAAGTTTAAGCTTTTAAAATACTTACTAACTTAATTACAGATTTTATAGTTCTGATCAAACTCAAACTTGCTTTGTGACGACTTCAAAGACAATTCATGCATGCGAAACTCATGCTAACACATATCTCAGAAGAGAGACAAGGACAAGATCTTAAAACAAGCCATACAACAAATAGGAAACCATGCACAGATCTAGGACAGCAAGTCACAACACTGGAAACAATTTCACTGTGATCTAACTCCATACAGACAAGTTTTGCGAATATATGTTGCGGTGGTGTCTGTGAAGGAATGATGCTGGTTCTGAAGGAAAAGATATCTGCAGTTAGTTGCATAACTTAATGCTGCAGTTCAACAGAAGTGAACTCAAATTTATAATTTTGCACAATGTACAGAACATCATCCATCAAAATTATTGTTCTAATATAATGTGATAACTCAGTTCCTCAAGCAATCAGATATGCTAATTTCTAAAATAAATAGCATAGCTTCAGAATTATTGAAGACTGATTAAGCATCAGATTAAAAAACCATATTAATTTTGTTCCATTAATTTCATATTTTCCAAGGTCCATTCAGCAGTTTTCATTTTAGAGAACACTGTACAAAGGTCCTATTTTAGTTAACCACTGTCCTTCATTTCTGCTATTATATAAACTGCATGCTTCTCCTTCCCAATTAATCCCAGCAGAATGTGCATTTCCAACACAGATAATTAGGGAATCATAATATTTGTGAATGGCTGTCATTTAAAATTATCTTCTGGTTGCTATTAATAATGGAATACGAGTATCAATAGTTTTGGACTTCGGGTTTCCTGCAAGGTTTCAAAAGTTATCAAAGTGCCTGACCTTGTTTCTGAAATAGAGGCAGGCTACCTTAGAATTTAATCATAATAACTCTGAATAAAAGCATCTTTTACTTACCTCAAACTGCTGAGGGGAAAAAAATTCTCAGTGATTTTCTGAACCTATTGACATGACACTTTTCTTGAAATTATAGATTAAAAGTTTATATTGGCACACATTTTCCATCTGCAAAACTTTAGTTTAATTGTGGTGTTTTGTCAAAGCTCCTCAACAATGCAAACTGACATCCGACTGAATATATTTGAAGAGAAGTTCTTACTTGCACTGAAGTAAAGACATGGAGATCCATTGCATCAACAGTAAATTAATTAGATCACTGCACTGACATGTTAGTTTCTGTACAACTGACACTGAGAGGAGCAAGGAGCAGAATCCTTCGCACTCCTAAAAGCTTAGCTTTACACTTAAATGCCAGTTAACGACTCAGCATTAATCAGCAGTGGAAATCTCAAAAGACATCATACAGATCATCACATAACTTCTATTAGGGCACCAAGATATGTCAATTTCCATAATCAATAGCACCTCTTAGAAACAGATTAGGTGTTTATTCATTTTTTCTCAGGGAATAACATTTGAAGTGTCCTTTCCTACACCCACCAAAGCAATCATAATTTTCAACTAGAGGGATTAGACTTATCTTGTTTCAACTGACAGTACTTATATTCAAGGGTCAGGAATTGTAGGCTTAAACGTCATACTGTGATAAACATTTTAATCTACGCCACATTACAAGCATCCAATTCATGGTTCTCATGTTTTAGAATGTGTCTTTTAGGTTTTAGAATATACCTTCTAATTTTGAGAATTAAAGTTTTAACTGCAGAAAATGAGGTAAATGCAACGTTAACAAGCTGGGAAGTTATTGTATTTATACAGAGAAACAGAGTTGAAAGACAGCAGGTGGAGAACTTAGACAATACATGACTGAAAACGGAAACTAAAAATGGAAGCAGAAAAGGGAGACAGAAAGGAAACTCACTTTTCTTTTCCCAGGAAAAGAACTAAACCAGAGGTTTGGACAGTCTGTGCTATGTAATTATTTTATTCTGGTTACTTTTCCAATACTTCTAAGTTACAAGACTCTTTTTCCTGCACCAAGGTGCAAAACCGTATTTTCACTGAATAGTGAAAGGTTTGTAAGATTACTACCAGTGCATCCACTACCTCTGGAGCTAATTCCTTTAATATCCGAAGGATGCAACCCATCAGATCTGGATCCAAGGAACTTAGCTGCCTTTCTGCCCATTAGGTTCCCCAGTAGTTTCTTTAACGATAGTCATTGTATTTATTTCCTCCCAATTATTTAGTATTTTAGAATGCTATTAGTGTCTTCTATCGTGAAGACTGACACAATGTATGTATTTAACTTCTCTGCCATTTCCTAGTTCCCTCTTATTATTTCCCTCGAATCATTCTCTAAGAAGCTTACGTTCACTTCGGCTTCTTTCTTCCTTTTCTTTTTTCCTTTAAAAGCACTCTTACTGTCCATTTTCAGTACATTACCTAGTAGTTTACCTTTAGTTCATTTTCTCCCTCTACAATTTTTTGTGTCATCCTTTGTTGGTTCCTAAAAATTTCCCAACCCTCTGGCTTATCACTAATCTTTGCACAGTGCATGTTTTTTCCAACAGCTTAATGCTATCCTTAGCTTCCTTGGTTAACCACGGTTCATTTATCCCCTTCTTCCTCACTGAGATGATATAGTTGTTTTGCATCATGCACGATTTTCATAAACCATCTTTTCCGCTGAAACTCCTTTCCCAAGTCTATTCCAGCCAACTCTACCTTCATTCCTTTCTAGTTATCCTCGTTTAATTTTAGCATTGTTGTTTCTGGCCAAAGTTTCTCAAATTGAATTCTAAATTCTAGCATGTTATGATCACTGTTTCCCAAGGGATCCTCAGCTTCATTACACATTGCCAGATTCAAAATAGTCTGATCCCTGACTCAATCTGCAACATATTGTTCTAGGAAACTGTCCCAAATACACAAGCTCTTCCTCAGAGCTATTTCTGCCAATTTGATTTTCCCAATCCAAAAGATGATTAAGGTCACCCATGATTAAAGTTTTTTTTCACATGCCCTGAACCTCCTGATTTAAGCTCTACCCTAATATAGCTAACATACTTATTCCATCTCATACGAACGAAGCTAGCCCACTACCCTTTCTTCCTGTCTGTCCTTAGGGAAAGTAACACACCCTGAAAATTTACTTCCTAGCTTTGATCTACTTGTAATCGTATCTCTAATGGCTAGAACGTACCAATTAATTTCACTTGATGCCACTTATTTATTTTGTGCTGAATACTACATGCATTTAGGGAATTTAGCTATTTTACATTTTTCCCCATTTGACACTATTTCTTGTTTTTTTAAAAGAAAATGTTTATACACTGTCTTTTCATGTTGTACCCTGCGTATCGCTACCCAAATAGCTGCCTTGTAATGCTGCCATATCCTTCTCCTTTATAGACCTTTGTATCCTCTCTCCAAAATGATCCCTTCCTCTATTTCATTTAAGACATCTCTACTTCCCTAGTCATGCGGGTTACACAAGCATTGCGTTTCCCCCCCCCACCACCACTCGGCTTAGATGCAGGCCACCCCAATAGTACAGCCTCCACTTTCCCCAGTACTAATGTCGATAGTCCATGAATATCTCTCTCAACTCATGTACCCTATACTAACCTACTGACCATTCTGATTATGTTTATCGTCACATGTATTAGTATACACTGAAAAGTATTGTTTCTTGTGCACTAACAAAGCATACCAATTATGGAATACATTGTGGAGGAGGAGATAGTGCAGAATCTATTGTTAGAGTCATAGCTAAGGTACAGAGAAAGATCAACTTAATATAACGTAGGTCCATTCAAACATCTGATGGTAGCAGGGCAGAAGCAGTTCTCGAGTCAGTTGGTACGTGACCTCAGACTTATGTATCTTTCTTCCCAACAGAAGATGGAAAAGAGTATGTCCCAGCGGTATGGTGTGCTTGATTATATTGGCTGCTTTTCCAAGGCAGCAGGAAATGTAAACAAAAATCAATGGATGGGAGGCTGGTTTGTGTGGTGGACTGTGTTATGTTCACAACTCTTTGTAGTTTTTTGTGGTCTTGTACCAAGCTGTGATACAATCGTAAAGAATGCTTTCTGTGGTGCATCTGTAAAAGTTGATGAGAGGCGACATGCCAAATTTCCTTAGCCACTTGAGAAAGGCTTTGACTAAGCGTCGGCATGGAGGGACCAGAATAAGTTGTTGGTGAGCTGGACACCTCGAAACTTGAAGCTCTCGACCATTTCCACCACCCCCGTTGATGGAGACGGAGCATGTCCTCCATTACGCTTCCTGAAATTGATGACTATCTCCTTCATTTTACAGACATTGAGGGAGTGATTATTGTCGTTGCACCAATTCACCAGATTCTCTCTTTCCTATACTCGGTCTCATCATTGTTTGAGATCCGACCTACCACGGTGATGTTATCAGCAAACTTGAAAAGGTGAGTTGGAGGGGAATTTGGCCACACAGCCATAGGGTGGAAGTAGTAAACGGCTGAGGACACAGCCTTGTGGGACACCAGTGTTGAGGATGATCATGGAGGTGTTTTTGTCTACCCTTACCAATTGCAGTCTGTAGGTTAGGAAATCTAGATCCAATCGCAGAGGGAGGAGCCAAGGCCCAGGCCATAGAGTTTTGTTAAGAAAAATGTTGTTGCAGGCTGAGCTGTAGACAATAAATAGGAGCTTGACATAGATGTCCATATTATCCAGGTGTTCCAGGATTGAGTGTAGGGCCAGGGAGATGGCATCTGCTGTTGACCTGTTGCAGCGATAGGTAAACTATAGTAGGTCCAGACAATCGAAGACTGGAATTGATTCGTTCCATGACTAACCTTTTGAAGCACTACATAATGATGGATGTCACAGCCACCAGGCAACTCGTCAATAAGGTACGCTGGCTGGCTTTTCTTTGATACAAGCATGATGATGGTCATCTTCTTGAAGTAGGTAAGGTGCTCTGATTGGTGTATGGAGAGGTTAAAGATGCCTGTGAATGTTCCTGCCAGCTGGTCCATGCAAAACCTGAGTGCTCATCTGGGCCAGGCACTCTCCGTGGGTTGATTTTCAAGGCGGCTGATCTGACCTCTGCAGTGGTGACCACTGATACCGCTTTGGCCAAGGCTTCCAGGGTGGAAGTCATGCTCTCAATCTTGCTCAAAATGGGCATAGAATGCATTGAGCTCCTCAGAGGTCTGTTACTGTGGTGGTGTATTTATTCAGGTTAGTCGTCGTGTTCTTAAATATTGACCAGTTTGCTGATCCGAAGCAGTCCCATAGGAGATCTTCCGATTCCTCAGATCAATATTTCACGACTATCCAATTCTCCCGCTCAAACAATCCCTTTCTTTAAATAGAAAGCAGAGATGAGTCACTGTCTAGCTGAGCTTCCTGCTACAGTAATCAGCATCTACTGAGGCCCTATCCAGGCAAGAGTGTTCAGGTGATTGAGAGTGAACTGATACTCAGTAAGCTACCTGTTTAACTAGGCTACATAACTTAAAAAAGAATGTACCAGTTGAATTCCCACTTTGATCCACTCACTCACTCGGACTGTGTCTCACTCAAGATGAAGTATCTCCCACTGCTTGTGTGCCACTTATTTCTAACAAATCTCCCCTTAGCTTTTACTGCTCCAAGGCGAAGCCCCAGATTCTTCAGTCTCATCATTTAACTGAAGTTTCAATTCAGAAGAACTAAGGATCTAAAATGAAATACCCAAGTTTAATTACAAAACCACTTTCAAATCTCAAAGCCATACGAGATAGCAGAACCGAATTACTTCTATACTCCCTCGATAAGGCAGATTGTCCTATTAATGAACTATTATTTTATGATTGGTGAAAAACTCCCAGATGCAGCACACACTTTGGCAGGACTGAATTTAAAACCAAAGTTAAAAAGATGCTTGAGTAAATGAACTGAAGAATCACAAAACTAAAAACTCATTAAAACCCATACTAAATGATGATTTTTTTTTTCAATTCTTCTTTTTATGTTTAACAAGTGGAGCTTATCCCCCTCATCTAAAATTTTCATTATTAAAGCCAATCACCATTTGCTTATTCAACAGACCATCAAGACTCTTCTGGGATAGCCTTGAAACAAGGACAAGTGATTTAGTCTGGATTAATGATACAACTACATCATTGCTGATGATTAATGTCCACTTTGCTTCACTCGTCCAGAAGTACATTCTTATTTGGCAAATCATATAATGCGAAGTCTCAGATTTAAATACTAGGTCAATATGTTTTTATTTCCCCCATATCAGCAAGGGGGAGACAAAACACATTTTTCATCAAAGAATATTTTAATTATGGCCCAAATCAATGACAGCTTTCTAGTGAGAATTAGATGGAACACTTGAAAAAAAATCCATCAAACAGTACTAGGTTATTTCTAGTTGCTGTTGTTTCCAGGTACTGCCTGATATATATTTTTCAAGTATTCATCTAATTCTCACTAGAAAGCTGTCATTGACCTGGGCCCCGAGTTAAAACATCCTGTGTGTGAAAAATGTTTCTCGTGAGGCTAACTTTGGCACAACTGGCCTTCTAATGTGCTATAATATCCATGATAAGACGAGCAAGGAGCTGCTAATAAAAATCCGCTTTGCCATTCTCCATTAATGAAGGATGTAGAGATGTTTTTGGTTCCAAAAGAAGACCCAATTGCGCACCAATTTATTCTGCGCACTCTTACAAAAAGAACTTTGAGATCAAACATCAAAATCAACAGAAACATGTGGATTGCAGTCAGCTGTGGAGATCAGAGTGCGAACGCATTGATAATTGGTGCTGAAACAATCCAGACAAAAGGACTCAAAGCACAATGACTCTAATTTGCTGGCAAATGTGACCAGTGGAATAGAATGTGCCAAGGCATATAGATTAACTGACGCACAGTCTGAACGGTCTCTTGTGGATATCCAAAAAGCATGCGAGTGCAATTAGTCGTTGTTTCAACACAAGCCCAGAGGATTTGGAATCCAAACATTTTGTCTCTCTCACTGGCTTGCCACAAGTGCATCAGAAACTCAGCAATGCAACGCAGCAGCGAAAGTTAGAATTCGAACCCTGATATTTTTCTGTCCAAGACAGAAGCTTGGTTTACTTCAATTCGCTGTAAAATCTGTAATAATTTGAATAAGCCCTTAATTAAGCAGGTTAAGTTCAAGAGATAGAACCTCATGTCCACAAGCAATAATAAACTGTCACTTCAACACAGAACAGTTTAACTAATATTCCATTACTGTATATAGACAAGAAAACATGAGACATTATTCAACTCTGACAAAACTAAATAGTGAAGTCTGCAATTTTCATTTCTCAGGAGAAACAAAAACATGTGATTGGTTTCCATAGGAACATTCATAGTGTTGGTTTAGAAGAAGCATTTTAAAAAGCACAGATAGGAACGGAGACTGTGTTACTGATATGAGGAGGTCTGAAGGCAACTGCTTCCATTTTGTAATTTTTCATTGATAGATTATTCCTTCAAAGCTAAAGAATGTTGAATCAGAAAGCATTATCTTCTCATTAAAGAAGACAGCATCCCAAATATAATGTGATCACCATCTTGGATTACTAAGTCTAACGAAATTCATTTCCTCACAGCAATCAGGCATTTGAATTCCATCAGAATAAAACCATGCCTCATTATAGAGGCAAAGATCCCAATTTGCATGGAACCACTACAGTTACACTGTATAGAAAACTGACTTCATTTGGAACTACCACTGTGACAGCATCATTTTTAGCTTTTTCAGAAACACATGTAGCACCATACAGTGATGAGTCAAAGGGAAATAATGAACAAACCACATCTTTTGTTATCAACTTGAGACTGCTTCTCTCCTTTTGTGCTTTTTTCCTTGAAGCAATGATCGAGATTAACAAAGTAAGTTTACCAATGCAGTGATTAAAGCAGCTTGCATTTATTAATGAACATGAAAGGAAAAAAGTTTGTTCAGTATGTAAATCACAGAAGGAAATTAATTGCACAGGCTGATCAGTTCAGCAATTTCTTAACTGAGAAAGGTGCTCGTCATGGGATCTCTACATCCAAATAATACTGAATTTATATATCATTTATTTGCTAATTGGCAGCAGATTCATAGTTTAAAAACAACTGCACCTCAAAGAGTGCATGGGGGGGGCGGTCAGACAACATTAAATTGCTGCACCCCCGCTCCTTCTCAAGTACGAGCGTAAAACTAAAAATACACTTCCAATTCCATTATCATGGAAATTTATCACCAATATTCATTTCTTACATGTGTCAGATCTTTAAGTTAGTTCACATTGGAGTGATTTACCAAAGTCTCTAAAAGCACTCACTCCTGTTAAAACTCCATTCAGGGATGCAAGAGCAACACATTCTTCCAGCCCAAGGCAAATGATACACCTAGCATCGAATGAACCCTCTTTACAAAGGAGATGGATGACGCTGCCCACAAAGAGGTGAAGATCAGGCACAATAAACAACTCTAAAATGCTGTACATCAATTAATGAGCTGAATGGAAGAGTGAATGGCTTATCATGGGTGCTTCACAATTACCACAGTCACAGCAAATCCTGCCAGAATTGGAAATGTACAAAGTTAGTCCAGGAAATTAATAAATAAAACTGCAACTGTTGGAAAGATGGAATAAAAAGAACAAGGACACTGGGAATGCTCAGTAGATTCAGTATGTGCAAAAATAAATGAGAGGCAATGATGATTTGGGTAAACATTCTTCAAACTTAATTCTGAACATGAAGGGTTGAAGAGAACCAATGATGTGCCCACTTTCACAAAGTCAGTGCAAGGAAAATACTGATGATCTAAACAAAGAATTTGGCAGAAAACCCCACTATTTAGTCACACTGTAAACATAAAAAGTGCTTCCATGGCTGTTCTGTATCAAAATGGCAAGAAAATATCACCATTTGAGCACCTGTCAAAGAAAACAGCTAGGAACAGATGACTCCTCGATAGACAGGTTATCATCCGCATCCGAGTCATGACTCTTCTCCTGAGATATCATTTTCAGACGTGATTCAGACCATTAGGTAATCCATGAATCATATAAATAAAGCAAATACTTTTTTTTTTAAATAGATGCAGTTTTAACAAGAGCTGTGCCCAAGTTGGAATTTGCATTCATATCAAATGAACTTCTATGATATCCATGTTAAAACTCATTACTTGTAACATACATCAACTGAAACAAATTTACATATTTAATAACACCCTGAGATTTGGTGATTTGTCTTTGTAACATTTAAGTCAGTAGTCAACCCAATTGGACAACAGTGTGCAGCACATCCATCAGAAAATAAACCAACTACATCCAATGTATCCAAGAATTAGTGTTTTACTGAGAGGATGTGATTTCTGCAACATCAAATCTGCATTGACTCACATCCATTTAATGTCAGTTCGACATCGTGCCCTCCTTCCTTTCTGATATTTTCTTTTAGAAATTTGCTCCCATTTTCATTTTAAAAGCACTACAGGATATTATAAAGTACCCTGGACATTCTCTCTTCCATCTTCTTCCATCAGGAAAAAGATACAAAAGTCTGAGATCATGTACCAATGGGCTCAAGAACAGCTTCTCCCCTGCTGCCATCAGACTTTAGAATGGACTGAACCTTACTGAGTTGAGCTTTCTCTACACCCTAGCTATGACTGTAATACTTTATTCTGCACCTTCCTTTCCTTCTCCCCTACATACTCTATGGACGTTATGTTTTGTCTGTCCCCTATGTACTCTATGAATGGTATGTTTTGACTGTACAGCATGCAAGAAACAATACTTTTCACTGTATTCCAATATATGTGACAATAATAAATTAAATCAAAGTTACATAAAGGCACTGCCTTGTGCGCAAAACTTTGAGAAATTACCGGTTAGATTTGACGCCGAACTACTACGTCTCATTTGTCAATTTGAATTCTGAGAATTCAGGCTTCCTGTACTGTAACTAATAGACAACTCCACAGACAACAGGAGATTACAATCCAACACTTTATATGATGCAAACACTAATAAGCAAACTGCCAACTGGTAGGTTTCAGCAACAAGCTTTTCCTGAACCTGAGCAAAGGTAGCTGAAAGTGAGGCATGTTCATTGCTAGACTTCACCAGCGGGCAGCCCGCTTGCGTGTATTTGCAGCATATTTAAACTAGCAACTTCACATTTCCTACAATACATACAACAAATGGCTGATATAAAAGCAAAATACTGTGGATGCTGGAAACCTGAAATAAAAACGAAATGCTGAAAAAGCTAAACAAATACAGCAGCATCTGTGGAGAAAGAAGAGTTAACACTTCAAGTCCAGGAACTGCTGATGAGTATTCTTCAAAAAACGGTAAAGTAGGTTGCTCCCTTGCAACTTCTGGTAATGTACCTATTTCAAGCAAGGCAAAACTGTTCACCTCAGATTAAACATTGGGTGACAGTTGTATCTACACAGGCAATTATCCATTGTTTAAGCCTATTTTGACTTCTCATGGAACAAAATTCACAGATCAACTACTAAGGTGGCAGTTGCTGAGGTGCCAGAACTCCCAGCAACACTAAAGGCCCTTCCTATCTGCCTGGGTGGGGGTATAACCAAAGGCCACACTGTAGAGGGGTCTCACACGTTACCCAGTGATAGCCTGGTTGCTTTCTCTCTTTAGCTAAACTAAGTAGCTAAGAGGGTACCTGCTTGTTGAGCCACGTCTTCATGGTGAAACTTCAATGATTCTGAAATCCCAACATTACTCACCTAATTCAAGATCCAACTGGCAGAGATATTGTGACGTACTAAGAGTAACCACCACCACTCGATGTCTCAAAATATCCTCTTTCTGTGGCATCTGAAAGGTGGAATGTGTGCTCGAAATCAAACAGTACTGTTGCACTACTGGATGCACAGTCTTCACCCATCGATTTCGGAAATATACCCTGTAATTGCAGAAACCCAAATTCAGAAACATCCAATTCAAGTCTTGATTTTAATAGTTACAACTTCAATCTTTCAGAATCTTAGAATGCAAAGCAAAAAAAAGCTTAAAAACTGTAGCTAAGCAACCATAACAGAAAAGCAATAGAGTCTTATCTAAAACCTGCACAATCAAATTCCAGACTAATGGTAGAGTGCAATGCACTGCAGGAATTAAATTCTCACATATAAATTTCAGTTTTTGTTCAGACCATCGATGCAAATTCGAAGCTGTGAAGAACCCATTAGGAGAAACAAGATCTTCAACAACTAAACCACAAGCTTGAGTTGAACCAAAGAATCCCTACAGTGCAGGAGAAGACCATTCGGTCCATCAAGTTTGTACCGATTGTCTGAAGGAGCATCTTACTCAGACGTGCCACCTCTCCCGTGTCAAATCCCTGTAACACCCTTCATTTACCTTGCCTAATCCAACAAATCTACATATCTTTGGACTGTGGGAGGAAACCAGAGCACCCAGAGGGAGAAACTGCAAACTCCACAATCACTCAAGATCGGAATCAAATTTGGGTCCCTGGCACTGTGAGGCGGCAGCTAAGTGTTTCTGAACAAACAGCAGCAGCACTGGCAAAACCTGGAATCCAGGCAAGATTGGGAATGGTACTGGGCACAGAAGTAGTGGTGCAAATAAGTAGGGGTGGGTCTTGGGGTAAGAAATTCCATTACTCCCATTTTTTATTCACTTCTCTTCTGAAGGCTATAGAGTCCAGCTACACAGCCAGTGGAGTCCTTTGACATCTCAGCTACAACAGCAAATACTGATAATAATAATCAATAAAAGGCAACGTCTTCATTCAATATCCAGACATACACTTTTTAGCTGAAGCTACTGGTTAGGGACCAGGAACATGAATTGTGACTGATATCATTTCCGCCTCCACTCACCCATCATCTAGCCTATTATCAAGGCCCTCCCTTTGACCCGAGATAAGTTAACTCAGCACAATGCAGAGGATAAAAACTAAGACTTTCCCAATTCAACAGCAATACAGGCAATCCTAGACCTTCTATGTGCTCAGAAAGCTCTGAAAATATCAGATGTTTATTTAAGATGATTTGAAAGGTCACAGTTATTAAGGATTTCTGGCAAGTTCCTGAAGCACGCCATTAACTTCCCTCTTGCCACCTTAAAGGTTATCTGAACCACAGTATGTTATTATTTTGAACTGCACTCCTAGGGTTCAGTTATCCAAATATATGTTGTTTTTAATGTTTCAAGAAATGAATGCAAAAAGTGATCTTTAAATAACTGAACAGAGCAGGCACAATATAGTGTTTTAAATTATTTAAGTTAGACACACAAATACTTGCATGCACGTTTTAGTGTCTTTAGCATCATTAAATCTTGAAAAGAAAAAAACTGGAAAAATAAATCATAACAAGGAAAATAACAAGATTGTTCAGATATAGCTATTGCAGAGGGAGTATTAAATCTGACCAAGAATATGGCAGCTGAATATTTGATATCTTCAAAAAAAAACAGCAAAAATAGTAGCACTGCATTAAACTGAAGATTTTTTGTGGTTAGGCAAATAATGGTCACAAAGAAACTCAAGCAAATGATTCATGAAGTAATGGCCCAAATGGATTTCATCTGGAGTACTTCAAGGAATTGAAATATTCTAGCTGAAATTATCCCTAGAAAGATTTTTCAACTTTTTTTTTACAAAAATTCAATTAATAAACTAAGTGGGCTATACGATTAGAAATCAATGCTAATCTGCTTAGCAGGCAACAAGAATAGCTTATAATTCAAAACTATGCCAGAAAGTTGGAAGACTGTGGGTTCAAGTCACACTCCAAATCTTGAGCATAAAAAAAGTCTAACATTCCAGTGCTTACTGAATGAGTGCTGCACTGTCAGAGGTGCTATCTTTCTGATGAGATGTCTGCCCCCTCAAATAGATACAAACAAAAAATCCAATCGCACTATTTTGAAGAACAACAGGGAAGTTATCCCTGGTGTCCAGGCCAATATTTATTTCTCAGTCAAAGGGAGATTACCCAGTAGCTAACACATTGCTGTTTGTGTGGATGCAATTGGCTGCCACATTTTTACATTACAACAATGACAGGTGCTATATAAATGCCAAGTCTTTCTTGATGTGTTCGGGTAAAAGAATGAGCCATGGGTTTAAAAGGAAGATGACACTGGAAAACACATGTCAGAATTTCTGGTGATGAAATCAAGTTAAACATTTCCATTTATAAAATAGCTGGACTTTCAAAAAGTATTGCAGAAAGTCCCTTCTGGATGAATAATAAAGACAAATAGAATTGACTAATTCAATCTGCGATAAGTACAATCCAAAGGGACATTTACAATGGTAAATAACAATATTAAAACAATCAAGATGTTACCATATTAGTTTGCTAATAACTCAAGAAGTGAGAAGAGTAATACAAAAGGTTAAATCCTTTGCAGCTGTTGACATTTAGACAAACCCTTTAGCCTGCAAAGGATTTCACAGGGACAGGCAGTATCCTAATCCAACAATGGAAGCTAGCTCTGCTCGCACTCAAATGTTCAACTTTGTTAAACACATCTCCAGCCACGTGTGCCAACAGTCGATACAGTGAGTATTAGATAAAGCATGAATAATGATTTGGAATAGGATTCATCTATCACCAGGTATTCCCTTTGATTAAAGTGTCAATTAGAGGAATTTAAAAAGGAGCAAGAGAAAATAGCTATTAGCTTGGAAGAACATTTATGCTGTGTGGGTTTACAATGACTGAAACATGTTTAGAAATATATGCCTAAGACTTTTTGGGCAAGGACACAAATTCACTATCTTAAAACATAATATAACAATTATAATTTAATAGGCACAAAAAAGTTGACAGCTTGTTTCCTAGCTATTAAATTACAGACAGACAGGACATCTAAACTTCTGATCACTGCTCTGTAACAAGTTTCTTATTATTTGAGAGCTAACTATAGGTGCTTTTAAATGTTCAGTTTCTCTATTTTGGCAAGGGGTGGAGGCAGCATTCAAAAGGGCATTCTGTGCCGTAACAACGTTGTCATTCTGTGAAAGGGAAGTGATATCTCGTTACACACCAGCTTGCAATGTGTCATTCTAAAACTTAGCGCAACATATCAAAAACCTGCAGTCCGTCATTCCCTAATGCAGTAACGTAGTGTGTCAATCAGCTGAGAAGCATTTACTTCAAAATAATAACTGTGTCAAACGTTTGAAAATCATACCTGAGAGGCCTAGCCTGTGGATTTCCAGCTTCCACATAAGGATGGAGGTAATCTTTTATATATAAATCAGCAGCACTGTTGGAATGGGTGCAAATAAGGATCCTGTGTGTGGAGGGGAAGGAAAACAAGACAATGTTGAAGGACAAATATAAAGGAAAAAAAAAACTAGGTCAGACCAGAAGCAAAGGAATACCAAATAACAAACACTTGAATGAATGTTATGGCAAGCATCATGATTCACTCACTTAAAGCTTAAAATCAATTACCAAAATATCCATTCTACACTTTCCCCAAGTCTCTAAAAATGAAATATGAGCAAGGCTTCAAGCTTCCCAGTGAAGAAGTTCTCATGGAGTCCTTTAAATACAGCCAGGCTTATTCTGCAGCCAAGTTTGGCAAACAACATCTCACAAAAAACACCAAAGTACAACTAGCAGCTATCTTTTTGTTAATACCTTGGTTAATCTATTACCTTTCAATCTGCACAAGCCCCAAGAAGTCTCAGAACACCAGGTTAAAGTCCAACAGGTTTATTTGGTATCACTAGCTTTCGGAGCACGGCTCCTTCTTCAGGTGACTGAGTGATTCACCTGATGAAGGAGCTGTGTGCCAAAAGCTCGTGGTATCAAATAAACCTGTTGGACTTTAACCTGGTGTTCTGAGACTTCTTACTATGCCCACCCCAGTCCAACACCGACATCTCCACATCATACATAAACTCTGTTTAGGAGTCTCTGTGCCTCACGAACAATTGTTCATTTCTCAATTATTTGTCCCTCATTCATTTTCTCTTGTCTTTTTTTTCCCTGAAGAGCTCATGACTGTTTCCACATCCTCTATTCTGATCTTTACCTTCCGGGGTACAGCTGCTTTTCTGGGATGGTGGGGGGAAGAACAGTGAAATGAGTGAAGTAGGAAACAGTAGGAGCATGACTTAAGAACATAAGAAATAGGAGCAGGAGTAGGCCATCTAGCCCTTCGAGCCTGCCCCGCCATTCAATAAGATCATGGCTGATCTGTCGTGGCTCAGTTCCACTTTCCCGCCCTCTCCCCATAACCCTTAATCCCCTCTCTTATCAAAAGCCCATCAACCCGCTTCTTAAAAATATTTAGCGAGGCAGCCTCCACCACTTCAACGGGCAGAGAATTCCAGAGATTCACCACCCTTTGAGTGAAGAAGTTCCTCCTCAACTCCGTTCTAAACCGCCCCCCCTCTTTATCTTGAGGCTGTGCCCCCTAGTCCTACTGTCTTTTTTGAGCGGGAAGAGTCTCTCCACCTCTATCCTGTCCATCCCATTCATCATCTTATACGTCTCAATGAGATCTCCCCTCATTCTTCTAAACTCTAACGAGTACAAGCCTAGTTTATTCAGCCTCTCCTCATAGCTCAACCCCCTCAACTCCGGTATCAGCCTAGTAAACCTCCTCTGCACTCCCTCCAAGGCCAAAATATCTTTGCACAGGTGCGGCGCCCAAAAATGCACACAGTACTCCAGCTGCAGCCTCACCAATGCCCTATACAGCTGCAGCAAGACCTCCCTACTTTTATATTCAATCCCCCTCGCTATGAAGGCCAGCATCCCATTCGCCTTCCTGACCACCTGCTGCACCTGCAAGCTGGGTTTTTGCGACTCATGCACAAGGACCCCGAGGTCCCTCTGCACCGTCGCCTGCTGCAGTTTTTCTCCACGTAAGTAATAGTCCTTCCTACCATTATTCCTACCAAAGTGGACCACCTCACACTTGCCAACATTAAATTCCATTTGCCATTTCCTGGCCCATTCGCCCAGCCTATCTAGATCCTGCTGCAGACTCTCCACACCCTCCGCACAATTTGCCTTTCCCCCAATCTTGGCGTCATCAGCAAATTTCGACACCCTACACTCGGTTCCCTCCTCCAGATCATCTATATAAATGGTAAAAAGCTGAGGCCCCAGCACCGACCCCTGGGGCACTCCACTAGTCACCATCCGCCAATCCGAATAGCACCCGTTGACCCCCACTCTCTGCCTCCTATTTGACAACCAATCCTCTATCCACGCTAACACCCTACCCCCAACTCCATGTCCCTCGACCTTCTGCAATAACCTCTTGAGGTACTTTGTCAAACGCCTTCTGAAAATCCAGAAAGACCACATCCACCGGCTCTCCTCTATCCACCGCCCTAGACACATCCTCATAGAACTCCAGTAAATTTGTCAGACACGACTTCCCTTTAATGAAACCGTGCTGCGTCTGCTCTATCAAGCAATTCCCTTCAAGATGCCTCGCAATTTCCTCCTTAATGACGGATTCCAACATTTTACCTACCACAGACGTTAAACTAACCAGCCTATAATTCCCCGCCTTTTGCCTGGCACCTTTCTTAAACAACGGCGTAACATTAGCCGTTTTCCAATCCTCCGGCACTTCCCCGGAATCCAGCGACGTCTGGAAAATAACCACCAAGGCATCCACTATCACCTCCGCCATTTCTTTCAGAACCCTCGGATGCATTCCATCCGGTCCTGGGGACTTGTCCACAATCAGCCCCTCCAGTCTGTCGAGCACCGCCTCTCTAGTAACAGTAATGTCATTAAGACCCTCCAGTCCTACCACCTTTCCATCGCTAACACCCGGCAAATTAGTCACGTCCTCCTCCGTGAAGACAGAAACAAAAAAGTTATTCAATACCTTAGCCATATCCCCATCCCCTACCACTAGATCCCCTTTCTCATCCTCTAAAGGACCAACGTTCACCCTAGCCAGCCTCTTCCTTTTTATATATTTATAAAAACTCTTGCTATCCTTTTTTATATTAAGCGCTAGCCCAGCTTCATAGTTTCTCCTACCCTTCTTTATCAACTTCTTTGTCAATCTTTGTTGACATTTAAACCTCTCCCAATCCTCTTCTCGCCCACTACTCTTTAAATTGTGAAAATTAGGTCGTGCTTTACAACAAACCAGATTAGTATGTACATGTGGTATAAACACAAAATGCACTAGAGGAAACTGTCTTTGAATGCATCTGATGCCTTTGCTCCTTTCAGGTGGTGGAGACCTATTCTGGAAGCTCTTAAATACATATAATGCTCTGGAGAATAGGAATGGATTTGGTGACTCCCTTCTGATTGGAGGAGAATGAAGAACAGCAGCAGCATCAGGGAAGACCACAGGCAGCTTCGGTGGCTCTGTTGGAGCTATCACCAAGGATGAAGGCAGCACCACAGCATTCATACCCACTACGTAGGCTGTGGAGGTGCAGAATGATATATCTACAGTTTGCTGAAGAGCAGTGTTTGAACAGACGGTGCTTCATCAGGCAGCTGTGACTGCCCTGGGTCACCTGGTACAACAGGGACACCATTGCTTCTCCAAACCTTGTGTGCAATCTTTCACCCAATGTCAAGTAGCAACAACTCAAGAAACTCAATTAAGACAAACCTCATTTTAAGTGATGCAACTTTGCTTTAAGCAGGCTTAATGCGTGCCAGACATTTTGCCCTCTAAAGCCTCCCACCTTGTCCACAGCACATCAAAAAGATTCAAGACAGACCTGACAATCAAAATAATTTGGATCCCTCACTGAATCCACCAGATTAACCTAATTAATCCATCCATCAGACACTGAACAGTGCCAAAAATGAAATCCAATCCAAATCTATTTCTTGCTTTTGGGAGATCTGGCATCTTTGTATTCTTAGAAAAATGCTGCACTCAACAAGAAATTGAAAACAGGATTTATTTATTATCTGTGTCACAAGTAGGCTTATATTAACACTGCAATGAAGTTACAGTGAAAATCCCCTAGTCGCCACACTCCCGCACCTATTTGGGTACACCGAGGGAGAATTTAGCATAGCCAATGCAACTAACCAGTACGTCTGGAAGGAAACCGGAGCACCCGGAGGAAACCCACACAGACACGGGGAGAACATGCAGACTTCACACAGATAGTGACCCAAGCTGGCAACTAAACCCAGGTCCCTGGCGCTGTGAGGCAGCAGTGCTAACCACTGCCACCAGATTTACATAGCATAAGAGGAGCAAATTATTTAAGCATTAAAGATGAGCTGCTATCCCACCGCATTGCACATAGACAGTCAAGAGCAAGAGTTAGAGTCATGTGAAAAATGGTGAGAAGGTTTCAGATAAGTGGACCAGGCATACAGATTTACAGACATACATTGCGTACCTACATTTATTAGATAAGGCAGCCATCCGGCCTCTCCAAGCAACTGAAAAGTTATATAGTAGTTCCTTTACCAGTTACTGGAAAGTACTAAATAATGAATCTAGATCAAAAACCCTTCCATTCATGACAGTATTAATTCTGCAATGTTATGGCTGAGAGGACTATGAGCCAAAACTAGGGAATAAATTAGCAAACTAAAACACAGTTCACACAAATGAGGAAAAGAATGAAATAAAATTCTGCAACTTCCTAATTGAAAACAGATTAATTTCTCAATGGCTGTTTTGACAGTTCTTGGGAGTTGTAACATTTGGATGCACAAGTCTTCAAGTTATACTTTCGCTGCATTTATTCTAGCCTGCAGCAAAGCCATCTGTTGGTACTCCATAGCTGTCTAACTTCCAGCTGTACTTCCAAATCCGTGTCCTTTGAGCTTGTCAAACACTCACACTAAAAATATGAAGATCTGCATATTAAATAAGCAACATACATTTTAAAATTGATAAAATTTATTCTACCAACCTGACTTAAACATCTAAAAGTCATCCAGCACAGTCCAATTTCCATACGGGTCAGCGGCAATGACAGGTACACTGGTAGTGCTGACACGTTAATCAATACACCTTACTCTCCCTGTGAACTGGTGCCAAGAAGGGATGCACGGCTGTAATTGGTTCAGCCCAGCACTAATTTTAAACAGTAGCTCGGCATGTTAACAAGGTGTTTGGAAATACAACCATCAGAAGAGGTCTTTGTAGTAAACTAAAAATAAACTTCAAAATCCCTAAGTTGATCAATTTGAATGCAGGTACTTATAATAACGGTTAAAGTAAATTAATTTAATACCCAGAAATGATGGCATCTACCTTTGTTGGTTACATTCTAAACAAAACCAATGCAGGTGGCCATTTGCACATGACTGTGCATTATCTGCCAACACACTGAAAGGTGCCGAGCTGTTATTCCACCACTCTCGTTCTGGTGGCTCAGTATTTGGGGTCTTATAATCGATTTAAAGGCTGAAGTTATGTCCCAAGGAGAATGTGAGCATCCAATCACACAGGTGGACATAATTAGTAATCTACCTCAAAGTCACACACAAATTTTGTCTGCAGTTCTCATTACTTGCCACCATCACATCAAGTGACTCAACCATTTCCACTTGCTCTTTCTGCAAAGTTTCCTTAACATCTAATGGCAGGGCAGATGTGCAACTTATTTTCTCAGCACAGCAATATAACTGCATTATATGTCACTGTCAAAAGGCTCATGATTTGTTGGTCCGTGTGCCACTTGTGCTAGTCAACAGTTCTCTCCCCATCTCAAAGGCCAGTCGTAGCATCTTTTCTGCCACCCAACTGAACACGGGGCAAGGATCAAATCTGGATTGTTTCTGGTCTGTTTAGTTACTTGCTGGGAAAATGCCTGTCACTGGCACAGTCCTTAAAACATTATATAAATAAATGTATTTTAAAAATCACATATCCCATTTCCACCATTCAATTCTCAAAAGATAGCATATTTTTGTAAGAAGTGTATTATATGGCAGAACTTCCTGTCATCGCGTGCTGAAACAATGCATTCGAAAGCTCACCTTGTATCCTGCTGTTTTAGGATGTGTTTGACTGCCTGAGCCAATGTGAATGTTTTTCCTGTTCCATAGGGACCGATGATGAGAACAGGAGGAAGTGGGATGGAAAGTGGAGTTGTGATTGCCAGAATAGCCTCCTTCTGTTTAGTATTTAGTCGGGGATCCAACTGCTCGTCCCATTGTCTACTCCAGTAATACAAAATAAAACCGCTATTTGCAATTTATGTAGGTTTCAAAAGCCAAAATGTCTTTAAAATGACAATTAATTTTTAATAAATTAATTTTACAACATCCAAATTAAGTCACACCAAATTATATAATCCCTCCAAAAACTTTACAAATATATACAAATAACTATATTCATACCAGAAAATTAGTAGCATTGAAGATTGACCAGTTCTCAAAGCTTTAGCAATTTGATTACCATTTAATATCTTGCATCAAATTAATAAAATCTCATGAAAATCCCACGTCATCGCAAAAACGCAGGAGAGAAACGGCAGGATTCGGGAACCATGAACAACATGGGAAATTGTAAGCTTAGTCAAAAGGAAAAAGGATGCATATGATAGGTCTAAGCATCTAAAAACTGATGGAAGGCCTTGAGGAATACAGTGAAAGTAGGAAGGAACTTAAACATGGAACTAGGAGGGCTAAAGGGGCCATGAAATGTCTTTAGCAAACAGAGTCAAGGAGAATCCAAAGGCTTTTTATGCACACATTAGAGCAAGAGGGTAGCAAGAAAGAGTATACCCGCTCGAGGATGATGGAGGGAAATTATACATGTAACCACAGCAAGTGGGTGAAATCCTTAATGGGTACTTTATATTCACCAAGGACAAGGACATGATGGATGTTGAGATCAGGGATGGGTATGGGAACTTAGTAAAGAATGTCAATATATCATAGGAGGAAGTGTTGAGTATCCCAAATTGCATTAAGATGGGCAAGTCCCCAGGGCCAGATGGGATCAATCCCAGGTTATTATGGGGATAGATAGGGGAGAAATAGCTGGGCCCATAACAGATATCTTCACATTCTCTTCAACCAATGGCAAGGGTCCAGAGGATTGGAAAATGGCCAATGTTGTGCCCTTGTTCAAGAAAAACAGGGATCATGCTGCAAATTATAGGCCAGTGAGTCTGACGTCAGTGGTGGGAAGCTTTTGGAAAAGATACTGAGGGACAGGATATATGCATATATTTGGATGAAAATGGTGATAGGTAACATGGTTTTGTATGGGGAAGGTCATGTCTCACCAACTTGATTGGAGTTTTTTTAAATAGGTGACAAAGATAAATGATAAGGGAAGGACTGTGGAAGTAATTTATATGGACTTTAGTGAGGTGTTTGACAAGGTCTCACATGGCAGATTGGTACAAAAACAAAAATCACATGGGATTTGGGATGCACTGATGAGATGGATACAGAACTGGCTTGGTCATTAGAGACAGACTAGCGGTGAAGGGTGTTTATCAGAATGAAGATCGTAGCAGGTGGTGTTCCGCAGGAATCAGTGCTCGGATCTCTGTTGTTTGAAGTATTTATTAATAATCTGGAGGAAAATGTGGATGGCCTGAGTAGTAGGTTTGTAGATGACAAGAAGATTGGCAGAGTTGTTGGAAGTGCCAAGGAACATCAACAGGGATCTGGGCATGCAAGTCCACAGTTCCCCAAACGCAGCAACACAGGTGGCCAAGGTGATTAAGAAGGCATATGGCATGCTTGACTGCATCAACCGGGGCACTGAGTACAGGTGTTGGGAAATTACGTTGTAGCTATAAAAAAAACTTGGTTAGGTTGTATTTGGATTTTTGCGTGCAGTTCTCGTCACCACACTACCAGGAGGATGTGGAAGCTTTGGAGAGACTGCAAAGAAAGTTCACCAGGATGTTGCCTGGTCTTGAGGGTGTAAGCCATGAGGAGCGGTTGAATAAACAAGGATTGTTTTCACTGGAAAGATGGAGGCTGAGGGAAGACCGAATAGAGGGCTACACAATTATGAGAGGCATAGACAGGATGGGTATGTCAATTACAAAGGAGCAAAGTTTCAAGGTCAGAGGAGGAAAGTTTGAGAGAGACGTGGAGAGTGGTGGGTGCCTGGAATGTGCTGCCAAAGGATGTGGTGGAAGCAGGCACATTAGCAACATTTAAGAGGCATCTGGATTGGTACATGAATAGGGAGCAAATAGAACAATATAGACCGAGTAAGGGCAGAAGGTCTTTTAGTTTGACTATGATTGGCACAGGCTTGGAGGGAAACCAGGAATAGACAATCCTCAAGTCTCTGCAAAAAGTTCCAACATTTCTGTTTAACTGAGCCATGAAGGAGGACCTTCAGTTTATTAATGAAGATAATCAATATTACTGATTAAGAATAAACTTCCTATTTGGAACTCGTCCAGTTTAATAAGTACTGATTGAACACCTTCCAATTAGACTACAGATTCCACAATTTTAGCCAGTGCATAAAGTATAATTATTCTATCAGTACTATGCAATTATAGTACTATGCCTCAGAGAAGGCAGTGATCTCTTTGCATGAAAGAGGTTTATCATTTTGTTAAGCTAAAACAGAAGAGTTTTGCTCAAGCAAATAGAAACGAGATACAAGGTGCTTGTCAGATTAAATATTTGCACGTGAAAAGCACACGTGTTGTACATCTACAAACAAAAACTTGCTAGATTTAAGAATGCAATTTTGGCATTCTCCATACTTTCTGCATGAATATGCATTCAAGACAATGAGCTTTATATAATTTTTTTAAAAGGAGTTTTGGGTTTTAAAAATTTTAAGTATGGAAATCAATTAGTTACATGCTGCTAGTCTCACACAAACTATTAATCATAATCAACAGGTTAAATACCTTTTCCTGACATTTTGAGAATTAGTGCATGAATATACATGAATGCAAATTATTCCAACCTGCTTTCCTCTCGGTCACAGAACAGTCAATCCAATCTTATCTTTTTGAAAGCGCAGGTGAAGGGCTATGCAATGTACCCAATCCCATATACCAGCTTCAAAAAACCATCTGTGGCAAGTTGCATACCTGATGTAATATTTATGCCACATTTTCAAGAGCTGCGTTGTTGGCACACCATACCTGATGGGACTCCAGGGAATTGTGGGGAACATACAGACATCTGGAAAGAGAATGCTGTTGTCCTTGATTCTGTCCAGGGCATAATGCATTTCACAGAGGGGCAAGCGATTGAGTTGAAACTGAAGTTCAACCTACAAATTAATAAGGCAGTTGTCAGCAGGTCAAACACAGCCAATAAACAAGTATCGATCAGCACAGTTCCACTTCAAAACTCCCATTTTAGAATCATGATTTCATCCCCCTGCTGTCAAAAGTGCCCACGCACAGTTTATCGTGGTTCCAATATCAGACATAGTTAAAGAAGCAGCAGAGAGAGAAGAAAGCTGCTAGTTGTTCTCCAAGGAGCTTTGCAACTTCCCAGAAATTGAAGATGAAAAACAGTAATTGAAATTGCTTTTCAAAGGAGCTTGGTGCAGGAAAGCAGGAATAGATTTCAAATAAGGTAATGCCATTGTTACTTTTATACAACAAATTTATTGCTGAGTTCAACCATTTCTCTGGCATCTGATTCACATTATAGACAGACTATAAATAAACTGAAAAAGGAGTTGGGTTCAATATGATTACGCCTTAACTGGGGAAGGGAGGGGTTGGCGGAGAACTCATCTTCTGTTTGCTCACCGAACCTTTGGATGCAAATGGATTCATGGCCCATCAAACTGAAGTTGTTGCTATCCCAGTCCTCTTGTACCATTCACTGAACAGATTTAGGAAACTAATATTACTCTAACAATATTGGGCGGCACAGTGGCAGAGTGGTTAGCACTCCTGTCTCACAACACCAGGGACCCGGGTTCGATTCTTGGCTTAGGTCACTGTCTGCATGGAGTCTGCACGTTCTCTGTGCCTGCATGGGTTTTCTCCGGGTGCTCCAGTTTCCTCCCACAGTCCAAAGATGTGCAGGTTAGGGGGACTGGCCATGCCAAATTACCCGTTGATGTTAGGGGGATTAGCCAGGGTAAACGCATGGGGTTATGAGGACTGAGCCTGGATGGGGTTGTGGTTGGTGCAGGCTCAACAGGCTGAATGGCCTCCTTCTGCGCTGTATGATTTTATGATCTATGATCACCGCAATTAGCCTGGTATAGTAATAGATACGTGGAACAGCAACAGACAGAGGCCATTCAGCCTTTGAGCTGACCCAGCCATTCAGAATGTTCACGGTTGATCATCTCTACTTCAACCTTCCCACATTCTTCCAATGACCCTTGATTCCCTCAGAATCCAGACATCTACCAATCTCTAACTTAAATATACTCAATGACTGAGCGTGAACGTCCTTCTGAGGCAGAGAATTCCAAAGCTGACAACTCAGTGAAGAAATTTCCCCTATTTGGTTAATCCCTTATTTGGAGTCTTCAATCCCCAGTTCTAAACTCCTCTGCCAAGGGAAACATCCTCCAAGCATCTATCCAGTTAAGTCTGCAAGCATATTATCTGGTTCAATGATAGCACCTCTCATTCTTCTGAACTCTGAGAAATATAAGCCTAGTTTGCTCAATGATCCACACACGACAATCCCTTCAATCCCAGGAATCATTCTTGGAAGAGCGGAGCTGATTAAACTCAAAAAATAGAACTCTGTCACAGACTGCAATGATTCTGGGTAAATTGTATTCTTTTATCTGTAACTATTGGTGGTTTTAAAAGAGATAATTGCATATAGTTGCATGAAAAATCGTTTTCCTGACTGGTAACATTTGCTGGCCCAGTAAAAGGCAGATTACAGATAAGTGCAGAGCATTTTTTTGCAAAATCATAAAAAGATGATATTTAAGATTACATTTTTAAAGAAATTGCTGCATCAAAATGTTCCACAAGTGAAATCAGAACACATTACCCGCATCTCAAAATAAAACACAATCACAGACTCAAAAACAAAATTCATATTGATGCAGAGTAACCAGGTATAAAACGAGCTTTCCCCATTCAATTTCTGGTGCTAAATTATAATTAAAGAGTGATGAAGCATTTACCTCCTCACCCTCAGTCTCAAGCAGACTAGGTCTGAAATCCTTGAAGGTCAAAATCTGACAGTTAAAGTCAATTGTTGTGCGAATGAGGCAGTGTAAAATTAAAGGCGCATACGAAGCAAACCAAAATTGCAGAGAAAAGATCAAATAGAACCATCAATGAAGTATCTTACTTTTATATTTATTAATCTATGTCCTTAAAAACAGTCAGAGTTAAACTTGCTTTTAAAGTTTAAATTTACACTGAACTAGAAAAATTTAGTTCAAAGCAAACTTTGGAAACCTTTCACTTGATGTGCTAATTTCCTCCTTTCCCTTCTCCAGGTGGGCCTAATTCTTGGCTGCCGTGTGACTTCATGGACACCCTCTGGAAAGTTACCCAAGCAGCTTTCAATCATGTGTGAGCATTGATGGCAGGGATCAGAAGCTAATTGCCATGGGAGTCATCATATACAAAAAAGCCTGATTTTGTCCATTCCCAATGTCCAAACAAAAGTGAGATGAAGGTCAATTTCTCCTCCCTAATCCAGAAGTACTTCACATTCCCAAATACAAAAAGGAAAACACTTCTAATCAGAACTCTGGTGAAATTATCAGCAACCTGAAACACTGACAATCTCTCTCCACAGACTGACCTGATGAGTATTCCCAGCATTTCCAGCTTTATCTCATTGCAGACAGAGTGGATATTGCAACATAAGTAGATCAAATGTAGGAACTTCCTGGTCTCTAGAACTTAACTGCTCGTATGTTAACCAGCTGGGTTATTATTGAAGCTTTTGGTTAGGTTAATTAGGTTAGATGACTACTCTTCAGACTTCTTTACGAGTACTGGTAAGTACTATTCAGGCAGACTTAGATAATCATGGAAACAATGTTTCCCTTCCCATTCAAAAAGGTACCAAAGAACTCTTCTATTTCAGACATTTTTAAACACTTTTGAACTATGCAAATCACAGTCAAGATAACAATAAGTTCAAAATCAGCAGATAATTTGCTCAATACCTAACAATGATGCTGTTGGAGGCTGACAGCTTCAGATTGAACACTAACATTACGCAATTTACAGGATTCACCTGAACCTAAAAATTCAATCAAAAAGCCACAAATACATCCCTTCTCCGGCTTTTTCCGACACTTTGCTTACAATCCAGTTTTATTCACTTTAAATTTATTTTGGTATATTCCCTAATGTTTATTGTCACTGTTAATCTGTGCATTTGAAAACATCCAGAAAGGTTTTGGACAAAATTTTATGGCTTCCTTCATCCCGAACCGTAAAATCCCACCCACAGTCAACAGACCTTTTCAAGGTCCACCCCCCACCCACTCTGATTCCCATGGTGGGTGGGCCGTAAAATTCCAGCCATCAACTCAGAAGTGTCTTACAGTACAGTTGTGCACTAAGGATACAATATGCTCCATAGAACATTCCTCCTTCCTTTATCACCTCCCCCCACCCCAACTTCAAATAAACTGTTTCTTCCTGGAATGATGCAACATGGATGCTCCAATGCACCGGGTGACAGGATGCAAGATGCCATGAAGCAAATTCCCTCAATTGGAGGAACACAAACCTCAGCAAGACTGATCAAACGATACGAGCAAAGGCCAGGTGCCCCCGAGTGGAGAAAGGGGCAGGTCGGGCAGCAGGGGAAATAGTTACCACACTCAGTTTTTTTTTCAGCCCATTACTCCTCCATTCTGCTGGCTAGAAGAGAAGGTGCACTTTATGGGGAGCAAGCTGGAACACATCACATTAGCATTTAAAATTTACAATCTAAGGAGGAAAATGAACTAATGAAGGTATCCAAGCTCCTGTGTAAACAGCCAGTCTACTATCTGCAGGAAATATACTTTGTCCGGAGTACACCTTGTGGCAATACACTCACCATTTTATTACAAAATGCATAAAATATTAAAAAACATGCAGGAGCCGCATTAATTACCTGCATCTCTCGGTCTGCTCGAAGTTTTAGCTCCTCACAGCATTCCTTTGTCAACCTCAAGTAAATGCATTCCTTAGTTTTTTCCTCAATCATGGCTTCATAAACCTTTTCTTTGGTTCCCTGGGCTTGCATGGACCTCTCTTTAGTTATTGGCAACAGCAAAACAGAATTGACTTTGGTCATTACCAATCGTCCAGCCAAAGTTTCCTCTGATAGAGTCTCTGTGAGCTTGAAGCGAGCAAAAAGCTGTCCACTTTGAGCATACTTAGCACCGCCTGAAACACCAGTAAGCATGAAGTTTGCTACCAGGTACAAATTTACTTTAATGTTGAACCTGCAAAATAAAAAAAGTTACTTTGTTATAAAAGCAATAATTTTCAGTAGTTTATACAATGTTCAAAATTAAATCACGGTGATCAGATATACAAACCCAATTGCTATATCAAGTCTTAAATAAATAAAATTACATTGGTGCAATGTGCAGCATCAGTTACTTTGTGTTTGAAGATTTGTATGAAACATATACATTGAAGGTGGCAGCGCACACACCAATTTGCTGCCAGTCTATTAAAAATTGGCAATCATTTTTATTTTCTCCAAAATAGTGCCACGGGATCTTTAATGTCCAACTGAGAAAGCCCCTAATGGCATTGTGGGTCAACCCACAGCACATGGACTTCAGTGATTCAAGGTGGCACCTCATTACCACCTTCTCTTGGGCAACGAGTGATGGCCAATAAATACTGGCCAGCCAGCAATGCCCAAGAACCAGGAATTAATAAAAAGAGGTCCCAATTTCACATCTCATCTGAAAAATGGCACCTCTGTTCTTCCTTAGGACTGCCTTATAATGTCACAAGTAAAAGTGCTCCCCATGGGAAGTCGCTGCTATATCAGGACAATACAACACAACAAAATTGGAAGAGAGATGTTTGAGACAAAGTAACCATACTGAGAGATGGGGAGCTGATACTGGTAGAGAAAGGAAAAGTGACTTCATGGATCAGAGAACAAAAGTAGAGGAATCACCTGAAACAAAAACATTCAGGACAAAATATCCTCTCTAAAGTTGAAGTGCTCAGTTCTTGTGTAGAAGGCGAGTTCCTTGGGCTGGACCACCAAATGGATAATGACACTAAATGACAAGATATGATGTGAGGGAGGTGCAAATTAGCATTTAAGTTTGGGATAGTATTAAGAGACTTGGATGCCATCATCTGCAGTTCAAACCACATCATGGATTCTATATTGCCTCTCAGGAAGGAACATTTGAGAGAATTCGAAAGGGATTATGGGAGGAGGACAGCTACAGATCAGGTTGTGTCTCACTGAATGGCAGAACATGTTCATTAATGGTCTACTCTTATTCCAAGAAGTCAATCTTTCAGAACATTCTAACATAGGAATGTTCTGAAGTCCTGCAAAAAATTGAGATTAGGAGGGGTAATCTCCAGATTACACCCCAGTCACATGCAAGAGTAGAAAAAGACAGGAAGAGGAGGGAGCACAAAATATAGCTAATGGATTGGTGTCAGGAAGACAGTTTCCATTTTATGAGGCATTAGCAAAGATAGAGAATCAAGGGAGCTACCCACAAGGATCATCTGAAGAGGAAGTGAGCCAATGAACTGGCAAAGTTGATAAATAGCTAAGAGATCATTTAAACTAGGAGATACAGAAAATAAAAACAAACTAAGACAGAACAAGCTAAAATAAATAAATTTAACGTCAGAAGTAAAAGACTCCAGTGAAAAGAAGATAATGCAGAAGAACTGGAGTAGAAAAGTAAAACCAGATTAAGCTGGAAGAAGAAGGGGGAAATCAATGTGAGAGTTTAGATAATGGAATCACAGGAAAATCAATATTGCAATATATAAACAAAACAAGATTCAAGTGCACATGTTGCATTATTGGTGAGGAAAATAACTGGAAAATCCTCTGGAAGAATTCAATTAGAGATGAAGATTTAATGGCACCAACAAACTTATCTGCAACCTGGACAGGAATAATAAACAAACACATCGGGTACATTTTATTGAAGGAACTACGTTCGCAAGGGAGAAATATGGCTTGCAATATTAGCAAAGTGATAATGCTTGATGTGGAGATGACTGATGTATACCAAAAAAGGATGCTTCAACAGAACTACAATCGACTGAAGATTAAAAAAATAATTTTTGGTGGGACTGAACTACAAATGCTAACTATGAAATGGAACAGAAGGTCTGTAGACAGCCCAGAGAGATTAAAAGGAAGTAAACCATTAATCTACGGGATATTAATTACTACTCACAAATCTGAACAAGGGGGGGATTTCTTAGAATCTTTGCAATACTTCAAGAGGAGACAAGGCAATGCTCGATTTAATTATGAAATTTGAAATAGGTCAGGTAGATATGTTAAATATGGATAAGCTCCTTGAGAGCAGCAGGCATCATGGGGTCAATTAAAGATCCCAGCAGAATAGACACACAAAGTACAAAAAAAAGGGCAGATAGAATAGGGCAGGTATAGCTAAGAGAGGTGGAAAGAGAAATTACCATATCAGATTACAGAACAACAACGGGACTTCTTTAAACAAAAAGAAAATTGCCTAATAATTTTAAACCAAGGCATCGATTCCGGATGCTGTGGATACACCAAAGTCAGAAATAAAGCAAACTTAACAAGCCAAATGGGGTTAATCCTGAGTTGGTTAAAAGACAAGAGGGTAATGGAGAAATGTTTTTGTTCTATCAATGTTGCAAAAAAGGTTAACCCGGGTGATTATAGTCAGATTAACATGATGGCAGGGAAAATTTTGAAATCTTTAATGGAATTTGAAATGACTAAATAGCTAGATCAAGAAAATAATTAGAAGCAGATAGAAGGAACTGCATGTACAACAAAATGTAGTAGTTCTGGTGATGGATAGATGGATGGAAGGAATATACTACAGATGTGGTGGACAGACAAATTCAAATCTCTTGACAAGGTGCCACGTGGAAGACAACTGGAGAAACATAACAGGCCTGGAATTAAGGGTGGTGAAAAGTTGGATTTACAAATTGAACAGGAGACAAGGAACTGAAGAAGTGATTGGAAGTGGATTGCAGTGGCCCACATTATCCTGATCTTAGGGTGCCTGGATCTTCATGGTAAATAATGAAGATCGGAGTATACTTTAAAGATAGATACTTAAACTGTGCTCAAGATCCAAGGATTATCAAGAATTTATTCTTCAAAACAAATTTACTCAAGAAATTGCAAAAGGCCACCCAAATAAATTCACTAATGCACTTGATTTCTTTGGATTCCATTGGCTACATTTAAATATTCCTGTGGTACCTTGCTCACATTTCACACCAAACACTGAAGACTCCTTCAAAATGCAGCAAACTACAAGAAGTGGCTCAGACAGCAGCGAACAAGTGACTAGTCTGTGCGTGCTCAAAAATAGCACCTGGACATCTTCACTATTACGAAAAGGCCAGCCCGGGAAAGGGCCAGCCACTTCAAGTGAAATCTCATATTAGCACCACTTCCACCAATAGTGCAGCCAGCTTGTAGAGATTCTTCCCCCACTGCCATTTCTAACTTCACAACTCTATCATTATCACCTCAAACCTTGCTACTGTTTTCCAGATTTAGAGATCTTTCTGCATATATTCACATGTGTCAAACTGAAATGTGTCTGTTCTAAACACACAAATTGAAAAGCCCACCGCCGAATCAACACACGAGTGTTGCGCCGGTTCATTATTCATAAACTCTCAGCAGTTCACGTGCTGCAAAAATTCACAGCACTTCAGCCGTGACGATGGAAGTATCCTCTGTCGCTGCTGGCTGTAAGAGGACCGAATGAAATGAGTATGGATTGTCTCTACTCGCTGAATCAGGGTCCAGCGCACAAAACAAAACTGTTGAAAATTATGCGCAAATTGTTAATAAATTAGCAATCACAGTCGGTCAGCTCTTACAGATGCTGGTCAAGGCAAAAGAAAAATGAACACTGACATTAATCTGGAGCTTCAAGTAAATGCATGTTGGTGAGGCAGCAGAGAGGCAGCACTCATTCTGTAGCCACGCTAGGCTGCGCTTGATGCATGCAAAAGGAGGAGAAAAAGGATTTCTATTCTCAGTTGATATCGCTTTCACAGGCAAAAAAAAGATTTTCTAATTGAAAACAGATGATTAACAAGGTGCTCTTTCTCTGATATCGAATTTTCTTTATAACAGTATTTAACACAGATCTGAACTTTTGAAATTTTCCCGATAGAGATTAAGCGACAGAGCATGGCCAATGCTTCACCGGTTTTAAAGTGTTTCTGCGCCCCCTGCTGGTATGATAGCCTGTCACTCAGACAAGCAAAAGGATAAATAATCGACTACTTCCAACATTTTCAGATGTTGTTTATACTATCTGTGCACTCACTGCAAGGAAAACAAAATCAAAACTAGAAGGTATTGTCATTGAGATTTCCAGGCGACATGAAAGTAAGAAAATAAGATCAAAATAAGCTGCAACTGAATATCGCTGAACTAGGGAGGATTGGACAAAAAAATTCAGTGTGTATGAAGTGATACACTAATGTGAATGAAGAACATTACAGATTATACCCTGACTGGAGTAAAACTTGGTGCTATCCAAGAAAACATGGGTTTAAGGGGACATGCTAACATAAGGACTAGGAGCAGGAGTAGACCATTTGGCCCCTCAAGCCTGCTCTACCATTCAATAAGATCATGGCTGATCTTTTTGTGGACTCAACTCCACCTCCCCGCCTGCTCACCATAACCCTTAATTCCTTTACTGTTCAAAAATCTATCTTTGCCTTAAAAACATTCAATGACGAAGCCTCAATTGCTTCACTGGGCAGGGAATAATTCTTCAGATTCACAATCCTTTGGATGAAGTTGCTCCTCCTCCAACTCAGCCCTAAATCTGCTCCCCCTTATTTTGAGGCTGTGCCCTCTAGTTCTAGTTTCATTCACCAGTGGAAACTACCTCCCAGCCTCTATCTTCTCTATTCCCTTCATAATTTTATATGTTTCTATAAGTAACGGCAGTACCTTCACTGGACAACACGGCCAAATATAGCTTGTCCTAAGAGTTCTGAGAGTTAAAATGATAAAACTTTCACAAGACCTCAGTGGGCGCAGTTTATAGGCAGCAAATTTAAAGAGGACACAACAGATTCATTAACAAGCTGATTTGGAGAAATGCAAAAAAAGGATATTTTCCATTGTGACATTAGTATTTAAAATCATTTAAAAATGCAACAGTTTGGAGACAAGCAGATCATCTGAAATCGCTGAGAAGTCCCAATTGAATCGGCCTTCGGTACCAGATTAACTGTGTGATATAAAACAAAGGAAGAGAAAGTTCTCCGTGTAGCTGACGCTGTGGGATTAATTTCCAGGACTCATGGCTGCAGTAAAAGTTAGGTAACTATTGAAGGTTAGATAAGATGGATGAAGATAAAGAAGGTGAATGAAAACAGGAATGTGGTGGACAAAATGAGATGACTTCTGGTGGCACGAAAAGCCAATTCATCTGCAGATTGGTTGGGCTGATTAGCTTGCTTCCATTTAGTAAATTCTGTTTATTTTTGAAGCAAAATCAATTAGACGACTTCATGGAACCTCAGCACGAGCAGAACAAAAGTTAGTGTGGTAAAGCACAAGTTCCCAGTGTTCACCTTAAATATTTAAGGTGTCAGCCACTGGGGTGCACTCCAAGTCATAAAGTTGAGGGTTCAAAGCTCATTCCAAAATCTAGGCTGACATTTCAGTGCAATGGTGAGGAAATGCTGCCCTGTCAGGAAGTGCGGTCTTCCAGAAGAGATGCTATACCAAAGTCCTGTCTGTATTCTCAGGTAGATGTAACATATTCCATGGCACTATTTTGGAGGAGGGCGAGGGACAATTTCCCCAGTATCCAAGGTAACATTTATCTTTCAACCAATATGAATGGAACAGAATACCTGGTCATTATCACATTGCGGTATGTGGGCTATTTTGTGTTCCCTACATTATAAGAGTGATTGCAGTTCAAAAGGATTTTATTGGTTGCAAAGTGCTTTGGGAAGTCCTACGGTCACAAGGCATCTAATATAAATGCAACTTCTTGGACAGAAGAATTATATACCCTAGGTCTCACCTTGCAGCATTCTGTTAACTGCACACTAAATAGTCAAATTCAACAGAAGAGGTTTTTTGTAAGAAAACAAAGATATCTGTCTCAACACAATCTCTCTATGCATCGAAGACTGACAGCATACAAAAAAATCAATAGTTTGTGATGCAGCTGGAGGCAGTTTTGGGGCATAGGTGTGGGTATGTGGACGTCACATTCCCTGTATGCACTTATTATCTAGATCGATTATTTTCAGAGTGTATAGAGTGTGAGAAAGAAGCTCAACTGCATATCATACTTATTGCAAACTCATATTTATATGAATACTTCTGGGTGACACTGCAACAAACTCAAACCATTACACAATAATAATCAGTGACTTCTGAAGCACACCTCAACAATGGAGGGAAAAATGTTTACTAAGTCAGAAATTATTTAGAAATGAGTTGTTCTAAAACTCGTTTGTTGCAAATAAATGAAGTCTTCAGTGAATATTGACTTGAACGTTGACTATTACCAGTATTTTGTGCACATTTATTGCATCCTTATACATTTTACAGTTCACTACTCAGTAAACATGTTACTGATATCTCCCTTTTAAGCACCAAAGTGCCCATTCTCAACATTTTTACACACCACTTGCGCAGAACATATTGCTGGTTCTGGATCTCACTGATCACCTGTACAATATCTTAATCTATCTGATCAGCAATTGCAACATTAGGTCCCCAGATATTTGCACCTAAAACCACCTAATGAGTTATGAATTAATTGACTTATACACATATTGGGACGCAAGATGATTAAGGTTAAAATTTGACAATATTTCAATGCAATAACAGTTGTATTAAAAAGTCACTTGGTCGTACAAAACTTGAACACTGCTGAAAAGATAACTGCTGCGGAAGCTTTTTGTCTTGTACTTATCAGGATAAAAAGCAAGAAAGCTGAATTTCAAACAACCACAATTTATACTATAGTAATTACCCACTAACAGGAAGTTGCCATCAATCCAAAAAGACATTCTGCCTACCACACAATGTTTCAGTGCCAGTGTGATGTCAGAAACATAGGCTATCCATCCCACTAATTGGCTGAATGAATCAAACAACCTCCCTCAACAGTTTATGACAAAGTACAGACAATGCTCAAGCAGTTCATGCTGGCAAAAGCCAAGCAAAATGTCTACTGTTAAACACAATTCCATAATCGGGCAGCACTTGCTGAACAATCTCAAGTAGCTAATAGCTACACAATGAAGTTCATAATGTGGCTCAATTACACTTGCTGAAAGCAACATATATTCATAGATACAATCAATGCAGAAAGAGGCCATTCTGCCCATTGAGTCTGCACCAACCACAATCTCACCCAGGCCTTACTCCCACATCCGTACATATTTTACCCACTAATCCTTCTAATCTATGCATCTCAGGATACTAAGAAGCAATTTTAGCATCGCCAATCAACCTAACTTGCACATCTTTGGACTGTGGGAGGAAACCGGAGCACTTGGAGGAAACCCCTGCCGACACAAGGGGAACGTGCAAACTCCACACCGACAGTGATCCAAGTCGGGAGTCGAACCCAGGTCCCCGGAGCTGTGAAGCAGCAGTGCTAACCACTGTGCTACCCATACACAGACCTGCTCTCTGCAAAAGGCACATGTTCAGGTCCTATGCTTTTTAAAAAAATCTGAGCCTGGAGAACCTATAGTTCTCCACTGCTTTCTCATAAGAACATAAGAAATAGGAGCAGGAGTAGGCCAACTAGCCCTTCGAGCCTGCCCCGCCATTCAATAAGATCATGGCTGATCTGACGTGGCTCAGTTCCACATTCCCGCCCTCTCCCCATAACCTTTAATCCCCTCTTTTATCAAAAACCCATCAACCCGTGTCTTAAAAATATTTAGCGAGGCAGCCTCCACCACTTCAACGGGCAGAGAATTCCAGAGATTCACCACCCTTTGAGTGAAGAAGTTCCTCCTCAACTCTGTTCTAAACCGCCCCCCCTTTATCTTGAGGCTGTGCCCCCTAGTCCTGCTATCCTTTCTGAGCGGGAAGAGTCTCTCCACCTCTATCCTATCCATCCCATTCATCATCTTATACGTCTCAATGAGATCTCCCCTCATTCTTCTAAACTCTAACAAGTACAAGCCTAATTTATTCAGCCTCTCCTCATAGCTCAACCCCCTCAACTCCGGCATCAGCCTAGTAAACCTCCTCTGCACTCCCTCCAAGGCCAAAATATCCTTGCGTAAGTACGGCGACCAAAACTGCACACAGTACTCCAGCTGCGGCCTCACCAATGCCCTAAACAGCCGCAGCAAGACCTCCCTACTTTTATTTTCAATCCCCCTCGCTATGAAGGCCAGCATCCCATTCGCCTTCCTGACCACCTGCTGCACCTGCAAGCTGGGTTTTTGCGACTCATGCACAAGGACCCCGAGGTCCCTCTGCACCGTCGCCTGCTGCAGTTTTTCTCCACGTAAGTAATAATCCTTCCTACCATTATTCCTACCAAAGTGGACCACCTCGCACTTGCCAACATTAAATTCCATTTGCCATTTCCTGGCCCATTCGCCCAGCCTATCGAGATCCTTCTGTAGACTCTCACCACCCTCCGCACAATTTGCCTTTCCACCAATTTTGGTGTCATCAGCAAATTTCGACACCCTACACTCGGTTCCCTCCTCCAGATCATCTATATAAATGGTAAATAGCTGAGGCCCCAGCACCGACCCCTGGGGCACTCCACTAGTCACCATCCGCCAATCCGAATAGCACCCATTGACCCCGACTCTCTGCAGAGTCAACTCGTCAACCTATCAGCATCTTTTACTCCTACAGCATAATTTATCATTTGAAATTTGGCATTCTGGAGTGCAAGACAAAAAGCTTCAGCAACATGCCTCTGCCCTCAATGATAACACTCATCTTCATATACAATATTCCATTTCTGTGTCTGAAGTCAAACAGCTCAGCTCTAAATATGGATTTTCGACAGTGACTATGCTTGGGCAGGAGCTGTCAAATTAACTTTACCAACATGGTTTGATCTTTCTCAAGTTTATTGACAAAATCCCACAAATGTTTTCTTTATTAAGAAACCATTTCACACAGAAATCAGGTTTCAACAGGATTTGTATCTAACCAGCTATGAGTTCAACTTCAAAATCACACAAGTTGCCTAATCAGCTCATCTACCAATGCAAATTTAAATTTGCTCAGGAATTATTTATTGTACAACTACAGACATCAAAATACGATACGGCCACTTTTTAAGTATTTGATTTTAGCTTGTACCTGGATGGGTAAATATTCTGAACCATACAAACCCACATTTCTCTCATACTAATGCTGCTATTCCTTCAAAACAAAGTGAAAACAAATGAAAAATATATCCAAATTTTTATTTAGAGTCATTTAATATTTTTGCCATGTCCTAATGTTCCTTTTATTCTCTCCTCCCCTGCCATGGTTGAGTTTGGTGGACAATCTGCTTTTATATGACTTTGAAAACAAATTGAACCTGCAATTAAAAATAACCCATACTACAGCCGTTAAACACCCAAAAATGTTTCACAGCTAATTTATTGTTATTAAGAAGCAGTTGCTATTATACAGGCAAATAACGACAAGTCAACTCACTTGTACCAAGGTCCCACAAACAGTAAATGAGATGCGCAGTCACTTATGCTGGTTTTGTTGGCATATGACAAAGTAAGAATGTTTACCGGGACACCAAGAAAACTCTTCTCTGAACGGTATCATGAGGTCCTTCACAAATTTCTCAATAAGGCTTTGGTTCAATAGAACAAAGAATAAAGAACAGTACAGCACAGGAACAGGCCCTTCGGCCCACCAAGTCTGTGCTGAAACAAATGCTTCTCCAATCTAATATTTTCTTGCATCTACGTGGTCCGTATCCCTCTATTCCCTGCCTATTCATGTATCTATCCAGATGCCTCTTGAACATTTGTTATAGAATCTGCTTTCATCACCTCCTCTGGCAGCGCATTCCTGGCATACGTCATCCTTTGTGCAAAAAGCTTGCCCCTTACATTTCTTTTAAACTTCCCCCCCACCCTCACTTTCAACCGATGCCTTAGTAATTGACCCTTCAACCTTGGGAAAAAGACTGACTATCCACTCTATCTAAGCCTGTCATAATCTTGTAAACCTCCATCAGGTTCCCCTTTATCCTCCGACGCTCCAATGAAAACAATCCAAATTTGTTCAATCTTCCTTCATAGCCCATATCCTCTAAATCAGGCAACATCCTGGTAAATCTCTTCTGCACCCTTTCCAATATATCAATATCCTTCCGGTAGTGTGGTGACTAGAACTGTGCACAATACATCATTCAAAAGACAGAACATCGGACAATGCGTTACTGACAACTATACTTATACGTCAGCCTAAATTACGCATCTAAGTGGGGCTTAAATATATGACCTTATGGCTATAGAGCAGTGTCAACAATTTTACCGCATTGCAAGCAGTTGCACATTTCATCACTATGAGGCAATGAGATATTGATCCACATTTTCTATCAGGCACTAATTGCTTTAATTAAGGGCCTGATAAACAGGTATAGATTTTGCAATAATTTCTGGTCAAAATAAAATATTAAAGTTCAGAAGTGTAAGAGGCATGGTGAAACCAGTCAGTAGAGGCTTAACTGTTAATTAACTGAGTAACAAATTTTTAACTATTCAGAACTACATATTTACCAGAGACTGTAATCAGTACAATTAAGTGCTGAGGTAATGCTTAACAGAACATTGAACATTACAGTGCAGTACAGGCCCTTTGGTCCTCGATGTTGCGCCGACCAGTGGAACGAATCTAATGACCCTCTAACCTAAACTATTCCAATTTTATCCACATGCCTATCCACTGACTATTTGAACGCCCTTAAAGTTATACATACATTTTATTAAATCAATAAAATATAATACGAGTATAGTCCAGTTCAATCCTTTTCTTCCAACATTGAACCTTCCTCCTTCTTTCATCAAAGTTGTGCTAAATAAGGCATCAGCAATCACGTTCTGTCCTCTTGCCACATGTATAATTTTCAAATTAAATGGCTGTAATAATAAACTCTATCTAAACAGTCTTGCATTTTATCCTTAAATTTCTCCAGAAACTTCAATCATCTCAGATGATTTGCTGGCAACATAAATCTTAAATGTTGCAAGGCCAACATCAAGCTCAAGGTCTCTTTCTCAATAGTTGAATATTTCTTTTGATGACTATTTAGCTTTCTGGAAAAACATCCAATAGGCCTTTCTCTCCCTAACAGGAGTAACATTACAAATATGGATCTGCCACAGAGACCCCTGAATCGGACATTATATTATTCATTCCTATGTCTTACTTTTTATGCAAGTTGACTTTTTCGGCCCTGATTTCTACTTGTATAATAGTGTAACCAAACAAGGCTGCCCTCTTATGACTTTTTCACACATGTACTTCTCCAAACTCGAAAGATGAACCAAACACGAGATGAGACTGCAAACAATTTATAAGATATTTTGTTTCTCAGTAAAGTGAACAGAGTAACTGTTGTACCCAAAAGTCATTTAATACAACTGATTTTCCTGTAATAATACAAAATAAAGAATGTACCAAGCTTCCTCAGGTCAGTGGGTCACCTTACTCAGCTATTCCCACCTGCATCCCAAATTCTCTCAATCTTGGCAATCTGACTGTCTCTCAATATTCTACTGAAAAACCTACTGCCTTCAGACTTTTCCTTTCCAAACAAACTGACTTTTTTCCGTAAGGAAAATCAGAGAACCTGCTTCCACGGTTCATCTCTTGCTCTGCACAGCTGCCAAGGTGATCAAAGACTTCGCAACATGTGTTTTCCAATTGTCGAGACAGAATAATGGACTGCTTATCATTTAGAGTCCATGGGGAAACATTAATAGCAGCTCATTAACATCTTAATGACCTTCAATAACACAGCCTTTTTTTCATTTACTTTGTCTTGTAAAAAAAACAAGTTACCTTCTCCCCACATCAACCCAGGTTCAATTCTAGCCTTGGGCGACCGCGTGTGGAGCTTGAATGTTCTTCCCATGTCTGCGTGGGTTTCCTCCAGGTATTCCTCCCACAGTCCAAAGATGTGCTGGTTAGGTTGATTGGCTATGCTAAATTGCCCCTTAGTGTCAGAGGAATTAGCAGGGTAAATAAATGGCGTTATGGGGATAGGGCCTGGGTGGAATTATTGTTGGTGCAGGCTCAATGGGCTGAATGGCCTCCTTCTGCACAGTAGGGATTTTATGATTCTATCCTGCAGCAGCAAAACATTCAAGCATGGCAGCAAATCCAAAGGTCATTTTGCCCCCACAAGGAAGGCACTCAAACCTTCTGCAGCCCTTTGGCACAATATATCAGACAAACAAAAGTGCTGCATCATCCAGGATATAATTTATAAGTGCCAGATTTTTGAGTTGGGCTGGTCAGTGAGCAGCTGATTCATACTGATCAATATAGCCTCAGCTACAGTATTGTGTGCAGTTCTGGAATCCACATTATGGGAGGGATGTGACAGAATTGGAAAGAGTGCAGAGGAGATTTACCAGGCTGCTGCCTGGGTTGGAGAGCTTTAGTTATGAAGAGAGATTGGATACACTGGGGTTGTTTTCCTTGGGGCAGAGGAGACTGTGGGAGGAGATGATTGCAATGTATAAAATTATGAGGGGCACAGAGTAGACAGGAACAAACTTTTCCACTTGGTGGGGGAATTACTAATAAGAGAAAAAGATCCATGGCAAGGGGTAGGAGGTTTAGAGGGGACGTGAGGAAAACTTCTTCACCCAAAGGACAGTGGGAGTCTGGAACACACTGCCTGAAAAGGTGATGGAGGAAAAGACCCCCATAATAAGGATTTTGACGTGTACTTACAATGCCAAAGTATGCAAAGCAGTGGGCGAAGTGCTGGGAAGTGGAATTTGAATAATTAAGTAGCTTGCCTTTGATTGATGCTGTGGACTAAAGGGGCCTTTTTCTGTGCTGTATGCATCCATGACTCTAATATATCCAGTTTCAACCACAGCCTAAGCTGAATTAGCTGATCTCAATCTGGGCTATGTTATGGGCACTGCAATTGGTCTCAACAATCATGGTTGGAGTTTCAAGATAAAGAAAAGCAATGTCTATGCCCAGGGTCAGTACTAGAAATGAGTATAAGTGGACACTGGAAAAGAGGAGATGCTCAACAATGACATTTAAACAATCAAATTGTTTAGTAGCAGCTAGACGCACAGGTGAATAACCACTGAAACCATCCAAAAGCAGAATAGTCGTCCAACTGGCCTCTTGCTAATAAATATTATAAATCTGTGGATTAATGTACAAACAAAGAAAGAAAAAACATTTCCCACTCCAAGACAAATATAAGTAATTGATGGGACAGTATGGTGGCACAGTGGTTAGTAATGCTGCCTCACAGCTGCAGGGAAAGGGTTTGATTCTGGCCTTGGGTGTCTGTGTGAATGTCGCATACCACCGCAACGCCCCCCACCCCCCGGGGCGCATTTTCGCCAGGCATGCCGGTTTCCTCCCAGAGTCCAAAGATCTGCAGGTTAGATGCATTGGCCATGCTAAACTGCCCACGTTTGTGCACGAGTGTATAATGGACTGGCGTCCCATCCTGCCTAACATCCAGCGTCGGTTGGGACATTAGATGTTAGGCAGTTAGGTACTGGATGTGACAGTGTTGGTCGATCCGACTCCCTCTGATCTTGAATTGGTATAAGTGGTGAAGAGAATTGATAGATTGCAAACCTGTTTAAATATGTGGAAATAGGAGGGCTTTTTGCAGTGATGATCAAAGCAAGCTCCAGGTTTAAAACAAAATGAGTGGACATCACTCCTAATGTGCAACTCTTGGCAGTTAAGTCTACAAAAAACCCAAAAGTGAAGTATGTGCACAAGTAATTTTGAATTACGAATGACAGAATCACTGCTTTTCTATTCCTGCAGCTAATAGATTTTTTAAAATATTGGCTCTTCTACATTCTCTCCCTCACCCCGCCGAAGCAAATAGTGGAACACTCCTCAACAGTGGAGCCAAGGTTCCCTTTCATTGGAGGCTGGCCCAGATTCCAAACAGAGCACTTTATACGGATCTATGTGACAATCTCAGCGTTGCGTAACACCCAGACAGCATGAAGCAAGTGCTCCATCTGGTGGAGGCATTGATGCTACATTTTTTTTAAACTTTATTTTAATAAAGCTTCCAATTATTCCCCCTGGAGGAATTCAAGCAAACAGATGACATATCAATTGATGTGTCAAGATACAGTCAAAATTCTTCTTGTACTGATGACTTTGATAAACTCAAACTTCAATTGCTAGGTTCTCCGTGCTGCCTCCAACCCCACAATAAAAGAATTAGGTCAACTTAGATCCAAAAGATATGAATAAGAAATTCTCAAAATATGAATGGGAAACTAACCATTCCCACCTTCAAATTCATGGGGTAAACACACCCAGGTAAAAAGATCAGCAAATCCTGGGTTCAATCCCAATCCTGTGCTGAATTGGCCAATCAGGAATGGGAACAGAGGCCAATGTCGACTCCCAACTCCTCCCAAACCTCATCCCACAAGTACTAAAGCCAATCGTACTATTGTTACTGTCGTCTGACTAAATAAACAAAGTAATCAGAAACCATAAATTAAACCTGGGACTCTCCTAATCTCTGTGACTCATACCACAACATACCAGGTGAGATGTTCAGAAAAAACACAACTCCAAAGCTATATGTAGATAGGTCTTGTTGACTAAATCAATGTGTAAGTCAATGCTGTAGCAGAAATTTAGCACTGTTTCACGACATCAGTGAACAGCTAAGTAAAAGTTTCAAATTAAAATCAATATTCCCCCCCATGTGAAAGTAAGACCATAAGACTTACTTATGGTAAGGACAGAATTAGGCCACTCAGCCCATTGAACAGCAGAGCAGACTCAATCATAGCTGATATTTTTCTCATCCCCATTCTTCTGCCTTTTCCCCATACCCACTGATCCCCTTATTAATCAAGAACCTATCTATCTCTGTCTGAAAGACACTCAAAGACCTGGCCTCCTCAGAATAGTTCCACAAATTCACCACACTCTGGCTGAAGAAATTCCTTCTCATCTCCATTTTAAAGGATCGTCCCTTTCACCTGATGTTGTGCCCTCTCATTCTAGTTTTTCCTACTAATAGAAACATCCTCTCCACGTCTGCTCTATCCAGGCCTCACGGTATCCTGTAAGTTTCAGTAAAATCCCCCCTCATCAGAGTCCCCACAGTGCAGAAGGAGACCATTTGGCCCATCAAGTCTGCACCTACCACAATCCCACCTCGGCCCTATCCCCGCTTAGTTACTCTGCTAATCCCTTGAGCCTATCACATCCCAGGACACCAAGGGTTAATTTAGCATGTCCAATCAACCTAACCTGCACATCTTTGGACTGTGGGAGGAAACCCACGCAAACATGGGGAAAACATGCAGACTCCCCACAGACAGTGACCCAAGCCGGGAATCAAACCCTGGTCCCTGGAGCTGTGAGGTGGCAGTGCTAACCACTGTGCCATCATGCCACCCCAAAACATCTAAACTCGAGTACAGACCCAGAGCCCTCAATCGTTCCTCATACGATAAGTTCTTCATTCCAGGGATCATTCTTGTGAAACTCCTCTGGACCCTTCCCAAGGCCAGCAAATCCCTCCTCAGATACGGGGCCCAAAGTTGCTCACAATACTCCAAATGGGGTCTGACCAGAACCTAATATACAGCCTCAGAAGTACACCCCTGCTCTCGTATTCTAGCCTTCTCGACATGAATGCTAACATTGCATTTGCCTTCCTGACTGCCAACTGAATTTGCACATTAACCTTAAGAGAATCTTGAATAAGGACTCCCAAGTCCCTTTGTGTTTCTGATTTCCTAAGCATTTCCCCATTTAGAAAATAGTCGAGGTCTCCATTCCTCCTTCCAAAATGCACAACTTCACACTTTTCCACATTGTATTCCATCTGCCACTTCTTTGCCCACTCTCCTAACCTGTCCAAGATCTTCTGCAGCCCCTCTGCATCCTCAATACTACTTGGAAAATAAGGTCATTCTTGAATAACTGAATCATCTCTGATCTCAATTTATTTAGTACCTGTAGCAAGTCAGTGTTCATGAAATACCCAGAGAAAAATAAAAGTTCTATTGATCAAGGCATTTCATGGTCAAAACATGAAATAATGAAAAGCCTTTGTAGAAAGCTGAGGTGTCCAAAGATAAACAGAACAAACATTTTATTCTGCAGTGTTGCAGGGATTCAGATTTGAACACTTCCACCTTGAGTGTTTATCACACAGGAACTGCTTAACAAATTATTTTTAACAAACAAATCCATTGAGATAAAGATAGAGAGGGTTAAGTTGGGGAAACAATGAAATGCACATTACCATTTGTCACATTGTACTTACTTGCTTACTTCCTTATACTGTGCTATTTCCTCAATATAAAGTAAATCGTGTAATCGAGACTGATAATTAGATTTGGTCAATGATTTGTCAAGCACAGATTGTGTGAAGAGCTGGTCTGCAGATAACGGAATCTGGTACCGGGTTAGGAGACTTTTCTCCAAGTCAGTAGTTTCATTTGGCTCAAATTCTACAATAGTTTTACAAGTGGAATCCCATCGCTTAGCTGTGGTAAGAAGTTGCTGCCTTGCCTGCATCAAGTGTTCCAAATCTGCAAATTAAATTTACAACATGAAAGCATTTACTCACAATAAAAATGTTTTTACATCTCAGTGACTCAATATTTTTCCTTAGTTTGAGAATGTGAGAAAGTAGATTAACCAAAACTTGAAGCGCACAGACTGAACTAGAACAGGCTGACTCTTGCTTTCAGTGAGGTACCAGTTGGCACAGAGCCAGACACCTTTCTGCTCTCCAGCAGCAGGGTGCAAGCTCAGTAATGACAAGTTTACTTGCCAAAATGTGTTTTGACAGGTTGTTATATGCAGTCAGGTTTACATTACAAGACAACGTGCAGACCATGTGTTCTGACAATGGTTTCACTTACTTCTCCTTTAGGAGCACAGGAATTGCTAGACAATAAAAGACCAAAGTCCACTGAGTTCATGTATTAGCATGCTGGTAATTGCTTCAAACAATGAGAACAGAATTCTTGACCAACCACAGCAATCAATCTTTATTAACTGGTGCACAACTGACCCAAACATGGCAAGCAAAACCCCATGGGAAAAGCTTTGGGAACCTAGCAACATAATTCACCTGCAAGTTGCCCTCCAAACCACACACTAACCTGACTCAGAACTACATCATCATTCCTTCACTGTCGCTGGGTCAAAATCCTGGCATACCCTCCAAAGTAGCATTGTGGATATACCTATATCACATGGACTGCAGCAGTTCAGCAGCTCACCATCGCCTTCTCAAAGACAATGAGGAACGAGCAATGAAAATGCTGGTCTATCCAGTGATGGCCATTGTCTGTGAATTTTTTTTTTTAAAAACCTGTCCCTCCCAAGCTTGCGACACTTGCCATATGTTGCACCTAAAATTACTCATACACAATCTATTTCGTGAAAGAACCTAATTTGCATTTGAATGAATTAACTGTTTCTACCATCTCCTTCAAGAGCCTCTTCTACAAATCAACCATTAACTCTGAGCTATATCTTAGGTTAGATCAGAATTTACCCCCTTCAAGCTCAGGCCATGGCCTGTGGTTCTTCTGTGCTGGGCAAGATGAAATAGCTATTCATTCTCTGCAATATCTATTCTCTTTAGAATCCAAAAGAGCAATTAAGTAACCTCAAAGCTCCTCTTCCAGTGAGAACACATCCAATTTACATAATCACTCCTCACCCTCTGAATACCGAGTACAGTGGGCCTCTGCAGTGGGGAAAATGCTTGAATCTTTCATCAAGGAAGAAATAACCCCGTTGGGAAGATGCAGCCTAGGTTCATGAAAGCATGTCATGTTTAATTAATTTCGTGACATTTTGAGGACATTACAAGCAAGGTGGACAACAGGGGACCAACAAATGTGGTGGATTTCCAGAAGGCAGAAGGTGAAGCACAAAAGCCTGCTGCATAGCGCTATGGGTAACGTACTAGTATGGATAGAGGATTGGTTAAGTAACAGAATGGGGGTAAATAGGTGTTCTTCTGGTTGGCAATCATCTACTAGTGATGTGCCTCAGGAATCGTTAGGCTGCAATTGTTTATAATTTACGTAGATGATTTGGAGTTGGGGACCAAGTGCAGTGTATCAAGGTTCGGAGATGACACTAAGATGAGTGGTAGAGCAAAATGTGCAGAGGACACTGAACGTCTGCAAAGGGATATGGATAGTTTGAGCAAGTGGACAAGGGTCTGGCAAATGGAGTACAATGCAAGATCATTCATAGAACCTTACGATGCAGAAAGCGGCCATTCGGCCAATCGAGTCTGCATTGACCACAATTTCACCCAAGCCCTATTCCCATAACCCCACATATTTACCCGCTAATCCCCTGACACTACAGTCAATTTAGCATGGCCAATCCACACATCTTTAGACTGTGGGAAGAAACCCACACAGACACGGGGAGAACGTGCAGACTCCGCATAGACAGTGACCCAAGCCGGGAATCGAACCTGGGTCCCTGGCACTGTGAGGCAGCATCGCTAGCCATTGTGCCACCCATTTTGGTAGGAATAACAGCAAAATGGACTATTATTTAAATAGTAAAAAAATGCAGCATGTTGCTGTGCAGAGGGACCTGGGTGTCCTTGTGCATGAATCACAAAAAGTTGGTTTGCAGGTGCAGCAGGTAATTAAGAAAGCAAATGGAATTTTGTCCTTCATTGCTAGAGGGGTGGAGTTTAAAAACAGCGAGGTTATATTGCAGCTGTATAAGGTGCTGGTGAGGCCACACCTGGAGTACTGTGTACTGTTTTGGTCTCCTTTATCGTACGGGGTGCAGAGGAGATTCATTACGTTGATTCCAGAATTGAGAGAGTTCACTTATGAGAAGCGGCCAAGTAGACTGGGACTATACTCTTGGGAATTTAGAAGAATGAGGGGGTCTTATAGAAACATATAAAATTATGAACAGAATAGATAAGAGAAGCAGGGCGGTTGTTTCCACTGGCTGGTGAAACTAGTGGGCATAACGAGGAGGAGATTTAGGACTGAGTTGAGGAGGAATTTCTTCAACCAAAGGGTTGTGAATCCGTGGAATTCCCAGCCCAGTGAAGCAGTTGAGACTGCCTCTTTGAACATTAAGTCAAATGTAGAAAGATTTTTGAAAAATGAAGAAAATTAAGGGTTATGGTGAGCAGGCAGGTAAGTGGAGCTGAGTCAAAGATCAGCCATGATCTTACTCAGTGGCAGAACAGGCTCGAGGGGCCAGATGACCCACTCCTGCTCCTGGTTCTTATGTTCTCTACACTCTGGGATACAGAAGAATAAGAGGTGATGTCATTAAAAAGTGCAAACATTTTGAGAAGCTTAAGGGGGTACAAGCTGAAGCATCCAAGGCTTGGGGCAGAACGTCAGTTAGTTAGGACCGAGATAAGGAAAAATTTTTCACTTTCAAATTCTCTGCCCTAGAAGATGCTCAGTTATTGACTACGTTTAAGGGCGATAGCGATAAGATTTTTGGAGGTTGAAGGTCGACCCTGATCTACCTCTTTGACCAAGCTTCTGGTCACCTGTTCTAACATCACCTCAGATGGTTCAGTGACAAGTTATATTCAATCATGCTCCTGTAAAGCACCTTGGCATGCTTTACATTAAAGACACTTTACAAATAAGAGCTGTCAGCTAAATGCTGCCAGTACATTAGCAGCAATGGCTTCCCTTGCTGCCCCATTATATAGTGACCTGTGGACTCTACCATGGGTCTATCCTTGTTATCAACCTCCTTTGCAAGCTGCTCTCGGTGACATTATCTGGAGGAAGGGAGTGGTCAATTTCCAGATTCTAGCGCTAATACCAAGCTCACTACTTCTCCAACATTCACAACATCATGATCATCTCTGGCCCAGCAGACTGCAACTTAACTGACAAAAAAGTCTAATTGATGGAAAGGTCAAAGCTACTGCTTTCAATTCCCACCATAAACCTCACACTTTCCATTATATTCTCATTAATTCTGTTCCCCCTTCTCGGCTGTCACCAACTCAACAACTTACATCCTTCATGTAGGAAAATGTCCCATGTTGGTCTACAGGAACACAGACAATATTGAGTCAAGGGAAACCTAGCTAAAAATCAAATCTAAACCAGACTGGACAAAACTGTGGCATCCTGTTCTACCGAATGTATCTGAAACTTATCTTTTATACTATCCAATAGTGAGGTAAAGGATCAGGACAACAGAAATCGGAGCAGAAAATCATTATTCTATACACCAGTTACCAGAGATTCCTTGATTTTCCTCTTTCCCACATTCCAAGCTTAGATTTAGTCTCTAAACTCACAATGCATTTAAAAAAAGACAATGAATGAACAGGATAAAATTGTTACAAAGTTGCAGTCTGCTCTAGATATTCAATTCAACGCAACTATTTTTATCCTTTAATATTTCTCTATTTAAAATAACATAACCTGAACTAATAATAAAATAAGCTGGGTTAATAATAAAGCCCCTTGGTAAGAAGAATACACACTGTAAATTTGCAGATGTTTCCAAGTGTGTTCCTTGATCATATTATCATACTACTGTTGCCTGGGAGCCTGCTGCACGCAAGTTGGCTGCTGAGTGTCCTACATTATAATATTGATCAACTTCAAAAGTATTTCATTGGCTGCAAAGAGCTTTGAGCCATTGTAAGGGAATGAAAGACATTACGTAAATGCAATTCTGCCAAAAGGCACATTGATGTACAAAGCTAGAAGTATAGTAATAAACTTAGTTTAAGAGTTTATTTTATTAGTGTCACAAGTAGGTTTCCATTAACACTAATGAATTTCCGGTGAAGAACTGTTTCAGTGAATGAGGTGGGATAGACCTGTAGTAAATTTCACTCTATTTTGACATGATTCTGCATCACTCCACATCAAAATTAATAAAGTGGTGCACTCAGAATGGACTAAAGGTTGACTTTTTTGGTAGAATCCTTCTTGAACTTGACCACCTGTCTGAAGGGGGAAATCAACATGGATCTAACAACAGGTGGTTGGTATCCCTCTCTCCCTGCAGATATTTCTAGAATGGAGCCCAAATGATGTATGCTTCTGCTCTTGTACTTCTGATTAGCATGAAGTCAGCTGTTTCACCTCTGACTTCACCCTTTATCCATTATGTCGGCCAATGGTGCTTTCAACTAAACCTGCTTCTGTGACTCTTGCATGTTGGCCCCATAGACAGGCTTGAGCAGCACACCAAATGAAATCAGCCTCTTTCAAGTATTTAGAATGTGTTCCAGAGAGTTAAGGATACCCTTGTCAATGACCGACTCATTGGAGAGTTAGATTTCTGGGGTGGCATGGTGGCACAGTGGTTAGTACTGCTGCCTCAGTGCCAGGGACCCTGGTTCAATTCCAGCCTCAGCTGATTGCCTGTGTGGAGTTTGCCATGTTCTCCCTTTGTCTACGTAAGTTTCCTCCCACAGTCATGCAGACTGGATGGATAGGCCATGCTAAATTGCCCCTTCATGTCAGGGGGATTAGCAGTATAAAAACAGGGGTTATGAAGATAGGGCTGGATAGAATTGGTGTCAGTGTGGGTTTGATGGGCTTAATGGTCTCCTTCTGCACTATGTGGATTCTATGATTTTATTAACATATCTATCCCAATTTATTTCAATGGCTCCAGCAAGACTTTGTCAAGTTATTTAACCCCTCATGAACTTGCCAGCAACACTTAAATACAAAATCATAAAGATATTTCCATAGCAATACAAAACCAAAATGTTGCACGTACTAGAAATCTGAAATAAAACCAGAAAATTTTGGAAAAGTTCAGCAGGTCTGGCAGCATTTGCAAAAGAAAATTAAGTTAACGTTTCAAATCCATATGACTTCTTCAGCGCTAATGAGGGGGAGAAATGTGATGGATTATATACCTTGTAAGAGACAGATGGAGCAGGTAGAGCAAAGGAGAAGCCTGGCAGAGATTGCAGCACAGATGTGCAGGGCACAAGACACAGGAAGTGTTAATGGCAATGTGAAAGAATATGGAAGGTACTGATAATGGCGTTAGGATAAGATAGCAGAATGTGTTTTTAGGCAAACAAAAGGTCAGTGCTCAGTGAAAGCAAAACTTAAGAACAAATGACAGATGATTGGGGGGGTTGCACTGGGGCAGGAAAAAAAAGATTAAAAAAAAGTGGTCAAGATGGAGGAGAAAGGTCACAGTCTAAACTTGTTAAACTCAATGTTGAGTCCCCAGGCAATAACATGCCTGACTGGGGGATGAGGTGCTCCTCCTCCAGTTTACCTTGGGCATCAATGCAATTTGGACCTCTGCTTTCCTATTAACATATTCTTCTATCTCATCTTAATGCCTTTATTAGCACTTTCCATGTTCTTTCACACTGCCATGTCTTTTGCACCACACATTTTGCAATCTCTCCTAGCTCCCATATATCACTGCCCTTCTACTTAGCTCTACCCCCTTACACAGTATACAATCCATCACATTTCTTCCTCTCTTTGGCTTTTAAAGAGTCATACCAACTCAAAACATTAACTGTTTCTCTCTCTGCTAGGCCTGCTAAGTTTATTCAGCATTTTCTGTTTTATTTCCATGCCAAAATGATCAGAAATCTTATATTACAACAAAAAGTGGTTTTCCTATTCTCTTCAATGCTTTAAATAATAGTGACACAAACCCTTCTCCACTTTTCTCCCCATCTTTCAATTCCCATTTCTTTTTAAATCAGGCAGTGGGATCTCCAAATACCTCTGTACAATCCCTGAGAATGTTTTCTACATTAAAAGCAAGCTTCTGTGATAGTGGCAATGATACAAGAATGGCTGAAGAATAAAAATCAGAATAGGAACAAAATGGGCGTTTCTCAGTTTGATGAGGCAGCTAACGCCTTGCCCAAGAATCTTTACTGAGATGTTTCTCATTCTCAATTTATAGAGGTGATTTAGACATGAGCACATGAAGTCATACCCAAAACTGAGACTGCTAGATTTTTGGGCATTAAGGGTAGGAAGTGGATGTTGATGTAAAAGTTCCACCATCATCTTATTGAGTGGTGAAGCAGATTCAAAAGAATAAATTCCTGTTTACTCATGTTCCTAAGTGAGTTCATGCAAACATTCAACAAATCTACAATGACAACACAATTACATTTTTAGAGAATGACTCAAGCCACAACTTAATTTAGGAACAGTGAAACAGTAATAGGCTATTTCAGCTCTTCAGCCTGTTCGCCATTCAATTACTTTAATCTATATATCCGCCTTTGCCACATACTGCTTAATGATCAACAAAAAAGCTATCAATCTCAGTTTTAAAATTAACAATTGATCAAGCATCAAACGCTGTTTATGGAAGAGTGTTCCAAACATCCACTACCCTTTGTGTAAAAATGTTTTTGACTTTTACTCCAATAGCTCTGGCTCTAATTTATAGACTTTGCCCTCAAGTCCAATATTTCTACAATGAGATCTCATGAAGGGGAAATTACTTGCATTTTTATCAGTAATCTTTTCCATTCTTATGAATCATTTCAAGGGCTGACATTCTTTCCATTTTTCATTCTATCAAATAAACTCAGAAGACATCACCTTCAGGATGGCACCAGTAAGACTGTCCGTAGAAGCCTTGTGGGGTCCTTAGGCTCTTAGTGTCTATTTTCAAAATTGAAATTAAACAGCAACTAATTTGTGCAAAGAGCAGAAATGGACAAATTCATACCTTCTATTGATGCAGCATCCACCATAATCCTTTGCATCAGGACCGGCTCAGACCCAAAGTCAAAAACTACAGTTTGACGAAAAGTTCCAAATATTTCCGTATTGAATTGTACACTGACTCTATATATACAATGGTCCATTCCATTCTGAGCCATCTTTCCTCCTCCAAGCCACTCCTGACAGTTCTCAGGTACATCCTGTACCACCTGAGTGTTGAGGTCACCAACAGAAACAGTCAAAATGGAAAAATGAGGACGATGAGCATCGTAGAGCAAGGCTATTCGGTAGAGCAAACGTGCAGGCTGAAGGGGAAAATAAACATATCAATTAATCCCACTGACAATATCAACTCCACAAAGTAGCATCACAAATCACCTGCTCTGTCTTCTGCATTTCCTTCAGAAGGCTACTTCTTGCCAGGGTGAAAGCATCACTTCTTCCCAGAGCAGAAACGTCAATTACAAGGGGGCACTGGCTTAAGGAGAGTGTAGGAAAGTTTAAGGGAGATATGCAGGGTAAGCTTTTCATGCAGAAAGTGGTGGGTGCCTGGAACGTGCTGCCAGAGGTGGTGGTGGAAACAAGGCACATTAGCAACATTTAAGAGACATCTGGGTGAGTACATGAATAGGGAGGAAATGGGGGATATGTACTAAAGGCAAGAGGCTTTTTTTTAGTTTAATTAGGGCATCATGCTCAGCATGGGCGTGGGAGCCTGTTGCTGTGCTGTACTTTTCATTGTTACCATTTCTATCTTATTCGACACGTCCCTTTTTTTCTACATTCTTTCATGCGATTTGGGCATCACCGACAAGGCCAGCATTTGTTGCCCATTCCCAAACGCCCTGGAACTGAGTGGTTTACTAGGCCATTTCAGGGGGGAATTAAGAGTCAACCACATTGCTGTGGGTCTGGAGTCACGTGTAGACCATAGCAACTAAGGATAACAGATTTCTTTCCCTAAAGGACATAAGTGAATGAAATGTTTTTACAACACTTGACAATAGATCCATGATTGTTACTGAGACAAGCTTTTTATCCCAGATTTATTAACTGGATTTAAAATTCAACAGCGGCCACAGTGGGACTTGAACCCATGTCCCCAGAATATCAGCCTGGATTCTGGATTGCTAGCCCTGACATTGCCGCTGTGTAATCATCTCCCCTTGGGACTTTTAAATCAGTTCTTCAAACCTAGTAAATGACTAGTTCTAGAACAATAGCAGTGAGCATTCAATACACAAAAACACTACATCATTGCAGGAGTTCCTGAGAGAATTGGACTCAACAGCCAGCTTGGGCACGATAGGATGAAGGATTTCTTGCTATGCTGTAAAACTCTGACACAATGAGTTCTTCGCCCAATCAGCTCCATCTCTTTTAGCTGCCTAACCCCCACTTTCCCGTCAGGAGCAGGGCTGGTTATTAAAGCAAACACAGTGATCAGTTCCATTCACAACTTCTCCAGTAACGAAGCAGCCTTTACCAGCCCACAACAGGAACAATCATCATCCAGGCTTGGGTTAACATGTAGCAGGTAACATTTATGACACCCAAACACTAGATAATAACTATCACAGACAACAAACAAAGTCTAATCACCTCCCCTTGATCTTCAATAACTCCACCACTGGCAAATTCCCAACCATCAATATGCTGAATTGACTCAAGGTTTAACCCAGCCAGCTGCAACAATTCCATGAAAACAACAGGACAGACGTTGGATAGCGAGATGGAACACTCACCACTCATATGGACTGGTGCAGTTCCAACACTTAAGTAACCAAACACCAACCAGTAGAATACAGTTTGCTTGCTGGCATGATTACTACCAAGCTCAATGTCAACTCCTCCATTACTGGCACCCCACTGCTATAGCATGCACTATTTACAGGATGCACTGCAACAACTCACCATGGCTACTTGGACAGTATTTCCCTTCCTTGTGACCTTGACTCTGAGAATGCACTAATATGCTGAGGGTACCATCACCGCCAAGTCACACATCATTCTAACCAATGTTCCTTCTGAGCTGCAATAATCCACAATGGTCCACACAGGGAACAAACAGGCTGCACACAACCAACGTTCACCTGAAAATGTGTGGATATGGCAGTCTTAAAGGGACCATACAATGCAATAAGTACGGCATAAAGAAATCAAACAGAACATTCTGAAGTCATACTCCACCATTCCTTCACCAGGAGAGTCAATATGCTGAAAATCTTTAGTGTCAATGCTGGATCACCACAAAGACTATGGTGGTTCAATGAGAACAACCACCAATATCTCAGCAGAAATACTAGGAATAGACAAGGAAATGGTCCACCTGTATCACCTAAAAACTTATTCCAACATTATAATACCAAGAGGATCAGGACAGAAGACTTATGACAAGGGTGAAAGCAGTCCAAAGAAAATGCTCCAACTGAAAGCAAGACCCATAATGGCATCAATATACTGTATGCATTACTTTGTGCAAGTTCCTAGAGGACACACAGAGAGCAGTGACTGGATAGCCCAGATTTCCATTCATAGTTAATAACAATTATCTAAACTCAAATTGTCTGTTGAAGGTTAGATACATCTTAAGGCGCACACAAACTGCACCTAATCCCAGCAATTAACAGTCACAGTGCTTTTAAAATTATCTTGTCAACCATGTACAGCCAATGTAATGACAGAAAAGTGTCAGCATGATGCCAATTACTTGATCTAACACTGGGAAACAATTTAGCATACCACCTTGCACCTGCACTACTCTGTGACATTAATACTTGCCAGATCACTTCTACTTACACACATTTCAAACTAAATTATATGGCTGTTGGTCCAGCAAATTTCCATAATTCACCAACTTAAAAAGAGCTGCACATTTCCTTGAAATTTTTGAGAGCATTATAAATAAAACAAGAAGTGGAATACCTATGGTGTAATTTATCTGGACTTCTAAGCATCTCAAAGAAAAAAAAATTAAACTCGTCCATGGAAATTAAGATTTTTAAGAAAGGAATGGTGAACATGTTCAATGCTTGGGACCTCATTTATTATTTATGGAATCGACTAGTGTAATGAATGCAGTGGAAATTAAAAATGCAGCTCAATTTTTGCAAAAGATTTCAGATCTGTTATGGAATTGGAGAGATGAATAGCAAAGGAAAACAACAATACAAAGCACTGGAAGGTAAGAAGAATCAGCAACATGGCTTCACAACATTAGCACAAGAGATACATTGACAGAGCTAATACAGATTAACTTCCTAATGTCCAATGCCAAGACAATGAGAACTACACAAAGATAGAACTTTTTAATGCATAATTAGAACAGCCTACAGGAGGTCATGCTGAGACGTTATAACACACTTGCCAGATTTCACTGGAGTTGTGTGCAAGTCACTATATTCTAAAAACATGCATTGACAGGTAATTAGAATAAACCCAGCTGGAGGCAGGGATGAGCTACGTGAATAGATCAGGAAAGCTTAATGACATTTAACACCTAAGTAACATATATAAAATAAGCAGGACATGCTGCACCTGCAGTCTGCTTCACCATTCAATAAGATCATGGTGAAGTGAGTAAGTAACATTTGTGAATGATTAAATGACAGACAAGAAGGTGACCCAAAACAGGTGGTCAGTTCGGTCGCTGGAACAAGACAACATTGCTGAAAAGTATATTCATAAACTGATGAGAAAACATTTCTTTATTCATAAAGATATGCAAGTTAGATGAATTGACATTGTACATTTTGACCCTTTGTGTCCTGTGTAGGTTAGGGGGATTAGCAGGGTAAATGAGAGAGGTTACAGGGGTAAGCGTGGGAAAGATAATTTGTTGGAGAGTTGGTGCAGGCTCAATGGGCCAAATGGCTACCTTCTGCACTGTAGGGATTCTATGATTTGATGATAGGGGAATGGACATTTGGAATAAGCTACCCAAAGTATTGAAATTACAGACAAGAAAAGAGCTAAAGATACAACTGCATGCTCAACTGTATAAAATGAACTGTAAATGGGAGGTTTTTGGTTCATAATATAGTGCAGTCATGAATAAAAGTCACCGTTCTCCAACATGATCAATGCATTATTTATGTATTGCTTGACCAATGAAACTTTGACAAATTAAAATAGAAATAGTCCAAGCTTAGCTAATTTGTGGAGTTCATGGTTCATGGCTCATGGAGTTTCTCATTTCACATACACATTCAAGACTTCCAAATCTTCAACCAATTTTGGGGTACCTTCTTCAGACTAAACTCTTAGTTTTCTACCAATGGTTGCCTTGATATTAAACAAATTAAATTATATACAATATATTTCATGCCACAGATTTATCCTCACTGGCAATGATACAGGTAAAAGACTAGCCATCCTGGATTATTGTTATGGAGATACGGCAGGGGCAAGTTACGAGAGTAGATTGGGGGGGAGAATATTAATAAAGACTAACATTGCTGTAACTTCTCTCCCCCATCCAGAAATTCCTGTTAATAATTAATGGGAGGGTAGCTTCAATGTCAGCTAAGATAGCATTTGCGAGTGTAATACATCAAAACCTTCCAGGTATTATGTTAAATCAACAAACTTTATAAAGTGAATTTCTATACTTACTTTACAATGGAGTATAAAGGTCCACACTTGACTAGATTTCTTGGTCGTCACAGTTACTGATAGTTCTGGGCTATGTTCCACTGCTACACCATCCACAGACTCACTAAGCTTTAAAACAATAAAAATTCACCTTAGCAAATTAACATTCTGAAGGGAAACTGTGACTGCAAATCAAAAATGAACTCCAGTTTCACATAATAGTCATCACATCAAACCCATTCAACAGTTTCTGCCTCTTACCATTGTTGAACGAAGGTTATTTCGATACCCTTGGCACAGTCTACCCATCTGCTCCCAACCTATCTTCTGTGGAATTGGTTTTGTTTCAAATTTGGCTTCATTTTTTCTGGAAACCATCAACTCTTAGTTAGGTACAACTGGATGAATGGCATTCACCCCCAGTGTGCATTCCTCATTTGCACAACATAATAGGAAGCAATCAGAATGTGGATAGTGGCATATCCCTGTGAGGTCCAAGGCATGTATCTCTCAATCAATGTGTCTATAACAGATTATCTGGTAATGTATCACAATGCTGTTTGTGCACAAACTGACTGCCAGAGTTGCCGACAAAACAACAGTAACTCCATATTGGTTGTGAAGCATTTTTGGACACTCAAGGATGTGAAATACATAAAATGGATGCAAGTTCTTATTCTCTTACTTAACATGTGCCAAATCAAGAAATTTACATACCACTTTTTCTGGAGATAAAGAATTCATCCATTTTTCAATTAATGTTTCCATATAATTCCCAATAGACTGTTTACTTTCTTTTTGTTGTTTCAAGCGCATCAGCCGTGAAGAGTAGCGTTTCTGCCATTCAGCCAGCTCCTTCTGAGAGTGTGCGGACGTACATTGAGCACCATATCTACATATCTTCTGTTCCATGAACCTAAAACAAAAAAATGATATATTACTTGACTTAAGCAGCAATAGATCTCCTATTTTAAAATTTTATAATTTCGTCACTTATAAGCTTCCCTGACTTTACAACAGCAAAGACAATAATGCACATTTGTCACAAATCATTTGGTCAAGTATCATTTATATGACTATAATTTTGTCTAGTTGGGAAAGCAGCTGATGTTTGATGCTGAGGTTAACAATCCACTCAACAGCTTTAGTAAATGCAGTAGGAAGGGTTGTGATGCCACCAAGAATGGATCTCTCAGGCCCAAAGTTCAGAATATGGGCAATGGTTTGACTCAGTCTGAGTAGTTTTTCATATTCCATCTGTGGAGGAAGTGGCTAAATCCTCACTGGCCTGACCTCAAGAAGTTGAAGGTGCCCAGATTTTCTGAGGCATGTTGAAACCTGGAACCTCACTACTAAGGTCAGTTGCCAGGTTCTGGTTGATGATGTTTGCAGTTAACCAGTTGTTGCAGCACTGAAAGGTGGAGCTATGATCAGTTTGTAGGGCGTGGGATGCGTCTTGGTAAGGATTATGGGGTTTTGAGGCCCTGTGTCAACGGGAGTGCTTTGTCACGCGCTGGTATTCTTTGAGGAATATGATCTCTATGCGAACATCAGAAGGTAATCACTTGAACTGTTGTTGGTCTCAACTCTCCAAAAATTTGAGATAGATGTCTACATGTTTGTGTGGCACTTTCTGAGCCAAGTTGAGCAGCAGTATTCTGCTGTTGGGTAGACCAGGTGAGTGAAGCAACGTGTCTCTGCTGTCCCAGGTGGGATCTACTAGTTTCCTTAAGAAATTTCTCTAAGCTTTCTGTGAGGTGCTGCCGGTAGGTCAATATGCAATCAAGAGAGACGCAAAGGTAATCTGGCTTTGGGTCGTGGATGAATCATTGGCCACAGAACATGAAGCTCTTCCTTCACCGAGGAATTGCTTAAATGAAGGACTGAAATGACAGTCTTGGCAGTGTTTGGTCAAAATCTCCATTTTCTGAAACAGGTTTCCAAAGAACATAGATCTTCAGGGATTCGTCACGTTCTTCAGTCTGCAAAGCCAAATCATCAGCATATGCAAAGTCGTATGTTTGCGGAGGGAGTCACTGATGTTGGGAGAACCAGAACAAAGACTGATCCCTGTGCAAGCCTGAAGGTTAAGTCTGGATGGCTGATTTAATCGCCAAGACATATGGAACTGTCAACGGCTAATTATGGATTTGGTTAATTGTAGGGTTCTCTCACAGTAGATGGAAAATTTCAGCGGCATGTCTGTGTGCCACACTGTGTCATAGGCAAGGGATAAGTCAACAAAAGCGGTTCCTATCTTCATGCCTTTCTGGAAACTGGTCTCAATGTGTGACGTCAGTATTATTACTGATAACAGGGGGTGATTGGGTGGTAAGCTGTGGGGGTTGTTCAGTGGCTTCTTTGGCTTGCCAAAGGCCATCATCTAAAATTACTACCCAATGTTTGGAATGGTATCAGTACTGTTGATGTTGGTAATCAGCTTCAAGAATTGTGGGTAAATTCTACCGACTCCTGCTGCTTTGCCTGACTTGGTTGCTGATACTATCTACTTCCACAAGGCGGCTTGAATGGTCTGTTTGCTCCGGGGCAGTCTTAAGAAAATGTAGTGAGGCGGTTTTTATCATGCACGTCTTCCGTGCTGGCCAGTATTTTTGTGTTATTAAGGAGCTGTAAAGTGACGACATTAGCATTGATTCCAGGACGCTGGCATAGTTGTTGTCTACGTATCTTCCCCAATCACTATTACTTCTATGATTTGATTTATTATTGTTGCATGTATTATTATACAGTGAAAAATATTGTTCCTTGTGTGCTATATAAAGCATACTGTTCATAGAGAAGCAAAGGAGAGTGCAGAATGTAATGTTACAGTCATAGCTAGGATGTAGAGAAAGATCAATTTAGTGCAAGGTAGGGCCTTTCAAAAGTCTGAAGGCAGCAGGAAAGAAGCTGTTCTCGAGTCAGTTGGTATGTGATCTCAGACTTTTGTATCTTTTTCCCGACAGAAGAAAGAGGAAGAGAGAATGTCAGGGGTGCCTGGGGCCCTTAATTATGCTGGCTGCTTTTCTGAGGCACCAGGAAGTGTAGACAAAGTCAGTGGGTGGGAGGTTACCTCTATCCTCAATGCCATTGACCCCACCGATGGCTTCATCAAAAAATATGAAACCCTGGCATGCTGTTCATGTCCCAATTCAGCATTTCCACTGGCATCCTTTTTCCTAGCACTGATCTTTGCCCCCAAAATACCAGACTATGCATTCAATATTAAGATTCAAATTAACTAATACTCACTAAACCCTCAACTCATTCAAACGCTAATTTCAAATTTTCCGAGAAACAGAGGAAACAGACACAATGAAATATGATCACAGATGAGAGACAGTGAAGAGAAGAATCACGTGCATCAACTTAGAAATGGACTGCAGCAGAGATCATTCACTTCACAGAACTCTTGGACAACAAAAACTTTGCACTGGAAATTAATCCAGTAATAAATCAGGAAGTTATTTAAATGAAAGTCGTCAAATCTACTTACCTTTTGCACAGGGTATATTCTTCACTACAGGTTACACCACGGGGAGGAGGCCGGAACTGCCATCCATCTTCAGAATCTACAGCAATCATTCAAATATATTTTGAAAATATCAAGATTCTTCTTTCATATAGTTGCCTATTTTAATACAGCATCTTTTTTACATCAAAGAGCCACCTCACAGCAGCAACAGGTAACATGTCTTGTCTATAATAGGGTAAGTTTGTAATGACAACATGGATGGCACAATAACAAAGTGGTTAGCACTGCTGCTTCACAGCTCCAGAGACCTAGGTTCAATACCTGACTTGGGTCACCACCTGTGTGGAATTTGCACAGTCAGCCCATGTCTGCGTGGGTTTCCTCCCACAGTCCAAAGATGTGGTTAGGTTGATTGGCCAAGCTAAATTGTCCCTCAGTGTCCCGAGATGAATAGGTTAGAGGGATTAGTGGGTAAATATGTAGGGATAGGGCCTGGCTGGGATTGTGGCCGGTGCAAACTCAATGGGCCGAATGGCCTCTTTCCTCACTGTAGAGTTTCCATGATTCTAACATTTCATTCAAGCCCATTGAGCCTGCTCTTAAACTAAATTAATTATCAGCCATGACCCAAAGTCATCAGATGTCTAGCAAGGAACAAGTATCTAGTATATGTCCTGATGAGTGCAAGGTGAAAAGCTTCAGCAACATGTCTCTCCTTTCAGCAATACTCAAGTTCTGTATTAATAAATTACTGAGGAAAAAACCTTACAAGAAATCTAAATTAAACAGCTTTATCTTAACCTCACCATGATAAAATGAAACAAGATACATTCTAGTACAAATTCTTCACAACCCTAACTTACTGTTTTCCAGATAACATTCTAAACAGCCATCGTTTATTGATCAGCCGCTCATCAAGTTCGTCCTTTTTCATTATAAACATACACAATTGTCCAACTAAATTTTACAAATATATATTCTTGATTTCTCCTTTGTCCTGAAAGCACCAACTCCTTTAGCAGATCAGCCTTGGCAAGTTAGGCTAATGATTTTGAAAAAAAATGACCATGGCTTTCATGGCAGTTCTTGATGCAGTGTCTAGCAGACATCAACTCAAGTCAGTTCAATAGTAAGACACCTGGACACGCAGGAATGTTTGTGGTATCCCAACTGACAACCTGCTAAGAACTGCTAACTGAATGCAATGACGTGGAGATGCCGGCGTTGGACTCAGGTAAACATAGTATGAATTCTCAGAACACCAGGTTAAAGTCCGACAGGTTTATTTTGGTAGCACAAGCCACTAGCTTTGAGTGCCACTTCTTCATTGAGTGGGATTTGAGTTCACAAACAGGGCATATAAAGACACAAACTCAATTTACAAAATAATGGTTGGAATGCAGGTCTTTACAGGTAATCATGTCTTAAAGGTACAGACAACGTGAGTGCAGAGAGGGTTAAACACAGGTTAAAGAGATGTGTATGTATTGTCTCTAGCCAATGACAGTTAGTGAGATTTTGCAAGCCCATGCAAGTTGTGGGGGTTACAGATAACGTGACATGAACCCAAGATCCCGGCTGTAACCAAGTTCCGCACACGAGGACGGGCCTCAACTGTGATCTTGGGTTCATGTCACACTCTGTAACCCCTCACAACTTGCCTGGGCTTACAAAATCTCACTAACTGTCCTGGCTAAAGACAATACATATCTCTTTAACCTATGCTTAACCCTCTCGCCACTCACATTGTCTGTACCTTTAAGGCTTGATTACCTGTGAAGACTCACATTCCAACCAATATTTTGTAAATTGAGTTTGTGTCTTTATCTGCCTTGTTTGTGAACTGAAATCTCACTCATCTGATGAAAGAATGACACTCTGAAAGCTAGTGACTTGTGCTACCAAATTGGACTTTAACCTGGTGTTGTGAGACTTCTAACTGAATGCAAGCCAGGAATGGAACCTGGCAGCATCTGGACTGCATGGATTAGAGTGCCAGCAGGCATAGTCTTCATTCACTGGGCTATAACTTATTTTAAATTTTTGGATTTTTTTGTCATTCTCTAAATGCCTCCAACATAGAATGCCAAGTGAATAACAGTGCTCAAGCAACAGACAAAGACCTAACCGTAGTTAGGAAGCTTCAAAATATTCTTGCCCAACATAGATCATTGATTGTGAAACACTTCAAAACTTCTGGAGTACAAGGTTCTTTATAAACCTATGCTTTTTGCTAATACATTTGTAAAAGATTCAATGCTGAAAAGTAACTTCTAATTCTTCCAATAATAAACATTTATTTTGTAAATTACCTTCTTCTGTGTCTTCTAAATATGCAGACATCAGTTTATTGCTGGTTATCTGCAAACATGAAAAAGCAGACCAGATGTAAACAGGACAATTCTCAGTTCAGAGAGCAGTTAGCACATTAGAATTGACATCACCTGATTGCTACCCAGCTACCCTTGCCGGAAACCATCTTCAAGCGAGGAGGAGGAAAAGTTGGCATAACAAACTTTACAAACCTTTTGTATAATTAAGCCAATTTAAATTTGAACTAATAAATAAGCACTAGTGTTTCAGACAGCTTTTGTTTTTTTTTATACATATTCTGGGTCCAAAAAAAGACAGCTAAGTGAAGGATGAAAGGGAAAGCAATAATAATATAAGGCAAGGTCAATCAAGAGACAATGATTACAGGGATTAGAGGATGCCAAATTTGAACATGTACATTAAAATAGTTGATGAATCAGTGGGAGAGAAGAGAGCCTTTGGGATCCTGAATTGATGAAGGCAAGAAGGGAAGTTAAGCAATGACTAATCACATACTTGCAGCTGAATACATAAAAAGCAATGTTTTTGGATATTTACAGTGATGATTAATGAATCGCCAATGGTTTAATGGCAGAATCCTAAATGTCTGTCGTAGCCTATATCAGGATGAAAATATTACCAATAGTTGGGCCAAAACTCTTAAACTATTGAATAATTTGAACATCAGTTTTTGTACATTTACAACAGTCCAAATGTTGAAACGGTTAATATACAATTCAAATGGCAAGAGAGATCACCTTTGATTTTTTAAGGGCAGAGTGAACATCAGAAAATTTGCAAGAAAGGTAGATGACAGTTAGAAGAAAGAAAAACAGATCACAGAGTCATGTCTGGAGTGAGCTTTCTCCTACTGTCCCCATAGTTTCCATTCTTTTCCAGTTACCTTGAATGAACCACAGAAACCTGGCACATCAAGCTTGATGTGGAGATGCTGGCGTTGGACTAGGGTAAACACAGTAAGAAGTCTCGCAACACCAGGTTAAAGTCCAACAGGTTTATTTGGTAGTAAACGCCACTAGCTTTCAGAATGCTATTCCTTCGTCAGGTGAGTGGGGAGTTCTGATCACAAACAGGGTATATAAAGGCACACACAGTTTACAGAATACTGATTAGAACGTATGTCTTTACAGCTAATCAAGTCTTAAAGGTGCAGACACTCCCCACTCACCTGACAAAGGAACAGCGTTCTGAAAGCTAGTGGCGTTCACTGCCAAATAAACCTGTTGGACTTTAACTTGGTGTTGTGAAACTTCTTACGTCAAGCTTTGCCAACGTTCAGCTTGTTACAATAACTAAATTCAGGAAAACCCCTAGTTGCTCAGAGTGTGGCAATTTCACAAGTATACAAATAAGTCTGGTGCATAAGTTAGGATGCAAAATTTTTTTAAAAAGCCATTTCCAAAGCAATCGAATATGAGTGGGTATTGCCTACTAAGGTTAGGGTCAAGCTGATTGCGCAACTCCAGTGGCCAAAAAAACTGTTAAAGCTCAGCACCTAATTCTAGGCTCAGATGAAGAATAATGATGAGTACCATGAGCAGGTACAAGGAGTGAAAACTGACTAGCCATTTGGATGAGGTTACTGGTACCTGCATTTTGTGAGAGAATCAATATTTCAGAGGAGAAAATGCTTTGCCTGTTCTTTGCCTCCATATTCTTTTTTTGCCATCCAATGGAAATTGGATAGGCTGCAGAAAAAATTAGGTGAAACAAAGACAAGGATAGGAATTCCTAGACCAATCGTTAAATAATAACACATGCAAACACTATTATCACTGTCTAAATGTTCACATTTTATTCTGGCCAAAGAGAGCATTCAGTAGTGTACAACAGAAACCTCTCCTAACTGTACCACTTGGTAACAATTACACAAGGGAAATCTACAGTGATTTCCCAACAATTTGGCGTTGCTCTGTTTTGATTCAAGGTCAGCAATTCACAAATGTGCAAAACCATAGGGACAAAAACATGCCCTGTTGGTACCCACTGGGCAGGCCTTGCTGGTTATTTAAAATTGAGAATTTTCAACTATAAACTTTTGGCAAAACACAACTATTAAACAGAATCTTCCTTTTAAGGCACATGGAGCTGTGTAATTTTAATACAGGTTGCTGTGAAAGACAACATTCTCTGTAATTCACTGGGGAATAGCAAATGCAAATTTTGTCACATGCACAGTAAAGAAAGAAAATGAAGAACATAATGTAAATTTATAACCACCCAATGACCATATCTAACGTGTGACAGACATGAAAAGTGGACAAACTGCACAATAATTTCTGACAAAGTTCATTTCTTTTTTATATATAGATGCGCATTAAAAGCCTTCAACAGATTACTCACCTCCATTTCTGCCAGAAGCATTTTGAGCCTGGTTACATCTTTTGTTATCAGCCCATTCTAGAAAAAAAATATTGAAATAGTAATTTCGTAATACACTGAGACAGTTTTAAGTTTCAACCATATTGCTCAGTGCTTACGAGATATTTACAGAATGTCTACCATTTCACTACCATTTAGTTTGTCTAAAATCAAACTGCATAAAAAACCGTTTTCCTCCTTAATTATGCACACATGGAAATTAAGTTAGATTCTTCATTTGTGTGTTTAATTAAAAATAAAATTCCTTATGTCATTCTCTAACAACACCCATTGCAATCCCAAGTTGTATTATATTGAAGAATTTGTGACTCAGCCAAAAATAATATACTTGTGGCTTCACAATTCACATTTTATCCAGTTAGTCCATCTGTTGTTTAAATCTGGTAATCCCACTGAGACACTTGAACTCCTCCAAAGCGCTGTCACTTTAGTTACATGGACATTTCTTTGTGCTAACAGTTAGCATTTGCCACAACATTACTAATGGTCAAACTCGAAATACAGCAGTCAATCTTTAAGTAAAATCATTGTTTTACTGCACAGAGCTGTATGCAACAGTTACGATGAAAGCCATGGATGGCTACAATGGCAAAATGGGAAGCTACACCTTATTAATAAATTGAAACCACACCCTTCTTTATTCTATAATGTCTCAAGTGTGAACTTACCTGTTCACACTCTGCTACCAACTTAACAGCTGTTGTTTCGCATACAAATTGTGTCGGTTCCATCTAGAATCATAAAACGATTACAGCACAGTCCGTGCCAACTCTCTGCAAGAGCAACTCAATCAGTCCCACCTCCTTGCCTTTATCTGTAGCCCTACAAATGTTTTCCCTTCAAATAAGTATCCAGTGCCTTTTAAAAACCATGACTAAATCTGCCTCTACCACACTCGCAGGTGGTGCATTCCAAATCCTAACCACTCACTGCATAAAACAATGTACAGTAATTCCCCTCTTCACGTTGATTTGAGCAATTTTGTGTTACCACAGAGACAATCAGGAATGCATACCCCTTTAAAGTTATGACATTCATTAGAACATCATTTTTGCGCAGGCATTGATAATCACCTGACTTCTGAGTGTTCCACAATAAGTAGGAAATAAAATTTTGAGGTAGACAGGGCAGGAAAAGGTAAATAAACTCCATATTCTATAGAGGAAAGTATTCTATTCAAAATTTAAGCTATGAAGAGAACATAGCATTTTAACTAAGGTAAGATGTACTTCAACAGCCGATTATCTTGAAAGAATGCCATTTTATTTCAAGAAATACCATCCACTGTTGGACAGTATTGAGAGAGAGTTGGCCCTGGATGACTATTACCACCTTATTTAAACAGGTGAAAGGAAAAATGGTGAGACAATTTCTAAGCCTTGAAAAGTGCACAGACATGCACATTCTCCACCACAGCTTCATTTGACAACTTAAAAAATACCCTGTAAAAATGGAAGCACAACGTGTGAAGTCACTGCAAACATTACAGTTATCTTGGATGACAAAAATAATCTGGCAACATTTTAAATATTTGCAGTATTTCTTAAGTTATTTCAGCTAGGACTGCACAGTATTGTACACGTATTTCAACTTGGACACTGGTTCATTCTGATATTGTTTTCTGGAAAAAACAAACTCTGGTTTTAACATTAATTCCATTGGGAACTCACAATTTGATCAAATTTATTTCTCTTAAAGCTGTGATTTCACAGAACATAACTCCGTTGTTAAGTGAGGAATTACTGTACCTTTTATACTACATGATGCAAGAAACCCTATACTATAGTCATCAACTTGGCTACTGACTCTGTGCTTTTCCATTAGTTTTGCATATAAAGCTCAGATGAAATGTCTATGAACTATTTCTGGAGTCACATTACTCTCAGCCCAAGAACTAGCGCACAAACAAAAACATGAATGGGTAGAAATAACATGGCTTATTCTTGCAATTCAGTTTCAAGAAGTTTACACATGAAGATTTTATGAGTCCTTGCAGGGGGTTTGCTGGAAAGTGTGTCTGTTCATTAAGCTTACCATAGTTGTGGGTGTACTAGAAGTAGCAGTTTGAGTTGTAATGATCAGTTTGATCTTGGTCTCGAGGGCTCATTTGTACTATGGGAAAAACAAGAGGTCCCTGCCTCCATTACCTAAACTGTTCCATTGGTTGGAATAGCTCTCCTTACAGGTGGGTTGCAGTGGTTGCCCTAATCATGCAGGATGGCAATTCCTTCCTGGAGGGCAGTCTGATCGTTTGCAGGTTAGTGATTGAGTAAGCCTCCAGAAAGGGGCTGCAGACATTATATGTCACTATTTTCACGTGAAAAGTACTGATTGAAATAGTTCCCAGCCATGTTTCCTGTGCAGATCTGTCACTCTGTCACAGGTGTAGGAACTGACAATTCACATAGCAATTGGGGATATTGTGCTCATCTACAAGCTGCAACAGGTCTCCCTTTAAAGGAACGGCAGAGATATTGGGGCTGACTGCGCAAGGTTTTAAGACCAAACATCTTTTAAGGTCTCTTGAGCAGCCATCTGAAATGGCTGAATGTACAGACGTGACCATAGTACGGGTAAATGAGAGATTGCAGGCCACACACCCTCCAGCAATCATCCTAAGAAATGTGTTCAATTAATGGAGCATACATTGACATTTTTGCCTATTTAGTTGCAAACCTTATATCAGTATCAAATTCTCTGAATCATCACTCAGTATAGTGTCAAATGGTAAGATTTGGAATTCTTCATAAAAAAAATCTAACATCCCTCAGGTGAGTAAGTGTGCTTTAAAACAAAATCACCCCCAAACCATACTGCCATATCTTTCACCAAAGTGTGACTGGCTCAAATGGCTCAAGGAAGGATTGGAAATTATGGTACATGGCGCATAGCAAGAGAACAAAAAAAACTCCAGAAGTTAAAATGGGGCAGCTCATTATTTCACTACCATTTAGTTTGTGCAACATAAATACAAGAAATTTCTGCTAAATCATATATGAGGGGGAAATAAAAATCATAACACACAACCTACCAAAGATTCCCCCATCAAGGATTTTGATAAAATGCTGGACACTGCTTGTAACTTCCCCTCCACGTACATGCAGCGAAACACTGCTTGCAGTGTGCCGTCTCCCTTGGCCAGTCCCTCTGCCAACACTGTAGACACAGAAATATAAACCTTTCTTTACTTCACAGACTTTACTCCCAAAGTCTGTCAACAGAAATTATGAACTGAAATCCCAGGAGATTAGTTATTATGTCAACTGTGTTGTTATCAACTCCTGCCTGCTGTCGTGTATTGAATTACAGTGTGATCAGAAAAGATAAGTTGAGACATTCACACAGAGTAAGTCTAAGAAACCATCATAGGATGAAGCAAAAAAGGGAATTGCAGACTGGGTTGCATAAGCAGAGGTATAGATCGGCAGGGTTCGTGGTCCTGCTGCATAAAGCAGAAAAGTGCAATTCTGCTCTTCAAAATCAAACAAAAGATGTGAATCAGGAGCTAACAGAGGCAAAGAGCGATGAGGTGCCTGGTCATTAGACTTGTTTTCTTTTCTTAAAAAGGAAATTGCTGTAAAAGTATAAGGGGATAGGGATCAAAGATGGATATATGGAGTTCAGATATTGATTGGCCATGATCTAATGGGATGGCAGAGGCGGCTGGTGGAATTGAATATCCTCATGTTCCTATGTTGGGTTGGTTTTCTATAAAATAACTGACTTTGCAATGACTCAATTGAAAATATTCAGGATCATGAAGGGAATTGGGAAAATCGATCACGATAGGTCAGGTTTGAGAAGGACTTGACAGCAAGGAAGACATGGATTTCACTTTAAGAGTTATGAAATAAATATCATGAAGTTCAAAATGAAAAGAATGGAATCTGTTTCCAGAGAGAAAAGGGAGTGAGGAATAATGCGAGAAAACAAGTAATTAAGATAGACTTGTGCAAAGAGAAAGAGGTGATCCTGTTTCAGTCAAATGCTATTTTTCAGTTAATAACATTCTGCACAACCATTAAGGTTACTTCTTGTAAAACTGACATTTATAAATCTAATGAGCTACATTATCTGGTTGCTGCACATAAAAAGAATGGGAGAGAATGCATCAGAATTTTAACTTGTGGTAAGGTCCTTGCCCAACAAGCTGTCAGAATGTGTCAGTTTACAGATTTCATTTACACCACCAGAGAGTTCCAACGAGCTATCGTAACACTGCACAGACAAACAACCTCACTCCTCTAACCTGGAGTGCTGGTTCAATTTTGGCATGTTGAATTAACAGCCCAGAGTTCAACCAAAAGCTACTGGCAGAAGTGGAGTAAAAGAGGGTAGGAGAAACGACAAGGAAGTGAGGTTTGAGGAAAATAGGCAGCGTTATTACATTCAAATTGTATCCTATTGAGTCATTCTGGAAAGTGCAAGTTTGGGGAAAATCACACGATTACATCATGAGGTAAAGGTGTAATTCTCTGTGTGTCAATGCTCACAGATGAAGAATGGCAAAGTCAACAAGGTCATCAAGGGCCATGAATACCCACAATCATACTCCTGAACTAGCCAGCAGAAGGGATGGAAAAAACATGGAAAAACTAAAAGTCCTCTTTCGCTATAAAGCAAGCCTACTTTTAAATGGCACTTGCTCGAAGCATATGAATTATTGCTCTACAATAACATCTAAACGGTTTCAATTTTGAACATTTCTGCATTGTTACAGTCAATTAATTTAGTGATTTGTCCAGAAAATTAAATGCAAAGTACAATGAACACTGTACTTGTGTAAAATAGACTATTAGTGTTGATCAAAATTTAATGAATAATATTTGACATAATTCATTGGTACATAAACAACCCTTAACATCACCATCCCTTCCTCAAAAAAGCCCCAAATCACTACAAGAATTTTTTAAAAATTGTAAAACATACCAATTTTACAGTCTCCATCAGCCTGGTCATAGTTTTTCTGTAACAAAGAGAACAAAGTAACCTTTGGCAATGCTGATAAGATTCTTATTGCTTTCCCCAAATCATTTATAGTACATTAATTCTCAACTTTTGCAGACATCTTAATAAAATGCTTTTCAATTATTATATGCACACCAAGTAATTTTAACATTTCAGGTGAGATAATCGATATCAATTTCTTCTGGTCTACTTGTAATCCATTTTTTGAATATTTCTTTTGTAAAGAGACCTTTTATGCACTATTTCCTCATACACTAGATAAAAGCAGCACAGTTAGTCAGCAATAGTGAAGCAACTCAAATTTACAATAGAGAATAATTCTCAAAGCTGATAAGAAAGCTGCTCTAAGTACTTCACAGTACAAAGTATTTTCCTTAAAATCTTTACCTAGAAGTTACTTAAATGTTTGGGAAGTTACAGTGGAATGCTTTCTCCCAATTTTGTAGAAATCTCATTCAACAAAGTTAAAATTATTTCATTTGGCAACTATTTTATATTAGTGGTTTGAACAGCTAAGTGTGAACTAATTCATATCTAAATAACCATGGCTTTCAAAAAAATCCAAATTAATGATTAGCTTGCAAATAAAGTGGTGAGTGAAACACAGCCTACACATACCAAATACTACTACTTGGATCTCACACAGACAACACCACTGGTAATATTTCTGCATTTCTTTCTTTTTTCACTCACGGGATATGAGTATCCTTAATTGCCACCAAGATAGTGATGGGGAGCCACTTTCTTGAATTGCTGCAGTCCATGTGTTATTGGTACACTCATGGTGCTGTTTGGGAGCCTTTGACCCAGCAACAATCAAGGAACAGCAAAAAAACAGTTTGAACTGAGGTTGTTGCATGGCTTAAAGTAGTCATGTAGATGATGTTCCCACGCATCTGTTGAACCTGTCCTTCTTGGTGGCAGAGATCGGAATTGGAAGGTGCTGCACAAAGTGGCTTTGTAAGTTGCTGCAGTGCACCATATCGATGGTACACATTGCGCAGTCATTGGGGAGTGAATATTAAAAATAATGGATGGGGTATGGATCAAACAGACTGCTTTGTCCTGATGGTGTCAATTTTCAAGTACTGTTAAGGCTGCACTCAGATCTAGGCAAATGGACAGCATTTCATCAAGCTCTTAACTTGTATCTTGTAGATGGTGGACAAACTTACTGAGTCAGAAGGCGAGTTATTCATCTCAGACCCTTTTCAGACTCCATGCGAGGCTGAACGTGCTGGATATCCATTGCTGGTAGTCGCGAGAGGCAAGAAATCAGGTGTGAACTCGATTTCTTGGCTCTCGTGTGATGGGCAGAGCGAGCTGGTAAAATTGTCTAAGATGGTGATGAAACCAGATTCTAGTGTAACATTTGAAAAGAAATTGAATATACTGGCAAATGAAACACGTGTAAGGCTATGGGAAGACAACCAGCAAGTGGAACGAATGCAATAGCTTTTTTGTTGCAAAAATGTTTAATTTCACATTTCACTTGTTTCAGGAGTATAACTATTTTTGGAGATTGATGTTTTAAAAGTCAGATATTGGAGGCACCTGGTCTGAGGCTGGTAGTCATAATGTGGAGATGCTGGCGTTGAACTGGGGTAAACACAGTAAGAAGTCTCATACACCAGGTTAAAGTCCAACAGGTTTATTTGGTAGTAAACGCCACTAGCTTTCGGGGTTTGCCCCTTCGTCAGGTGAGTGGGAGTTCTGATTACAAACAAGCTGTTTACTGAAACTAATTTTTTAATTCCAGTGTTTAATTCCAGATTTTTTTACACTAAGATCTGTGGCTAGAAAATTTCAAATTTATATATAAAACCTGGGTGTTTCAGACAATGCTCAACAAATCCAGCAAGTTTACTTTTGTGTTGCCACTATCTTCACAAGTCCCAAAGACCTCAACACAACATTGCAGCACAACTGGATAAGAACGGTTTAAAGCTCATAGATTTTAGGTACTTGATGCAACATTTGTGCGTTAGGAGTTCAACTACAACGTTACTGTACGCACTGCACCACCACAGTTCCTATGCCTCCTCTGTCCTGTGTGAGATACTCAGTCTGCATATGAGGTGCTGAAATAGTCAGTATGATTTAGACAGTGAATGCTGTTACACTAGTTTACCCCACACTTGATTGATTTACAAAAACATTTTGAAAATTGAACACTGTGTACTGTACTAGATGCGATTTGAATGCGTAATATTACTAAATAATCACACAGGATTGCAGCCACTGCTTGACAGCAACTTTTCAAAACCAGCCCAAACTGAATGTTATAATCAGTTCAATTCACTATAGCAAGATAGCCTCTGATCAGATTTGCTTGAATGCAGCTCATTTTAGGGTTGCTGGTCACGCTATCATTCCAATATTCCTTTCTAAATTAAGCGGACTGCAAAATACAGTACTTTTAAATTTTTTTAAAAGATAACTACTATAGATTTAAAAAGCAGTGAGCACCAGTCAGCCAAAAGTACCAGATTGAGCCAAATACAAAATCAAGTGTTCAAAATTTCTTACAAATTACTCAAACTTTTTTATGAAAGCTCATGCGGAATGGGCGATCATACTCATTGGATTTTAGTGAGTTTTATGAGACTGTTCCCTATCATTACGTGGCATCCAAATATATGTATTCCTCGCCAGCCTTCAGACCGAGATTAAGAAAGGGGAACTGAACAATTTACCTCTTTTTAATCCTGTGGTTTTGAGCCCACCCTGACCCCTATTAACATACCAGTTAAGATCAGCGAGGTCAGCACTAAAATGGGGACAACAGGAACCCTACCTTGCAGAGAGCCCGGGCTGCAGCTGCAGTGCATTCCAATCAATGACATACATCATTGAAGACTGCCCCCTCACAACAGTTAGCATAGGGCTTGGATAGCTCCTTTTAACCACTGGGAAGCTATTGCCTGGTTTAGTAATTATGCTTAAAAAAAAAACTACACTCCCCATTTGAACACTGGTTTGCTGATTCATAATGCATTTTTAAAACCAAAATGAGAAATAGAAAGCCTAATTATCACCTTTTTTCTTCTTTCATGGGAAACAGAAGTTGTTCTTAAGGCCAGCATTTACTGCTCATCTCTAATTGCCCTCAAGCCAGCACTGTAAAAATTACTACAACAGTGATATCAGATCAATACAGAACATCTCATTCCTCAAACTTGTGCTGAGACAGTAAAGAGACCTAAAGCATTTTAGTTTGCATCCTGCTTTGGAACAATTAACATAAGAACATAAGAAATAGGAGCAGGAGTAGGCCATCTGGCCCTTCGAGCCTGCCCCGCCATTCAATAAGATCATGGCTGATCTGTTGTGGCTCAGCTCCACTTTCCCGCCCTCTCCCCATAACCCTTAATCCCCTCTCTTATCAAAAACCCATCAACCCGCTTCTTGAAAATATTTAGCAAGGCAGCCTCCACCACTTCAACGGGTAGAGAATTCCAGAGATTCACCACCCTTTGAGTGAAGAAGTTCCTCCTCAACTCCGTTCTAAAACGCCCCCCCTTTATCTTGAGGCTGTGCCCCCTAGTCCTACTGTCTTTTTTGAGCGGGAAGAGTCTCTCCACCTCTATTCTATCCATCCCATTCATCATCTTATACGTCTCAATGAGATCTCCCCTCATTCTTCCAAACTCCAACGAGTACAAGCCTAGTTTATTCAGCCTCTCCTCATAGCTCAATCCCCTCAACTCCGGTATCAGCCTAGTAAACCTCCTCTGCGCTCCCTCCAAGGCCAAAATATCTTTGCGCAGGTGCGGCGCTCAAAACTGCACACAGTACTCCAGCTGCGGCCTCACCAATGCCCTATACAGCTGCAGCAAGACCTCCCTACTTTTATATTCAATCCCCCTCGCTATGAAGGCCAGCATCCCATTCGCCTTCCTGACCACCTGCTGCACCTGCAAGCTGGGTTTTTGCGACTCATGCACAAGGACCCCGAGGTCCCTCTGCACCGTCGCCTGCTGCAGTTTTTCGCCCCGTAAGTAATAGTCCTTCCTACCAAAGTGGACCACCTCACACTTGCCAACATTAAATTCCATTTGCCATTTCCTGGCCCATTCGCCCAGCCTATCTAGATCCTTCTGCAGACTCTCATCACCCTCCGCACAATTTGCCGTTCCCCCAATCTTGGTGTCATCCGCAAATTTCGACACCCTACACTCGGTTCCCTCCTCCAGATCATCTATATAAATGGTAAAAAGCTGAGGCCCCAGCACCGACCCCTGGGGCACTCCACTAGTCACCATCCGCCAATCCGAATAGCACCTGTTGACCCCCACTCTCTGCCTCCTATTTGACAACCAATCCTCTATCCACGCTAACACCCTACCCCCAACTCCAAGTCCCCTGACCTTCTGCAATAACCTCTTATGAGGTACTTTGTCAAACGCCTTCTGAAAATCCAGAAAGACCACATCCACCGGCTCTCCTCTATCGACCGCCCTAAACACATCCTCATAGAACTCCAGTAAATTTGTCAGACACGACTTCCCTTTAATGAAACCGTGCTGCGTCTGCTCTATCAAGCAATTGCCTTCAAGGTGCCTCGCAATTTCCTCCTTAATTCTGCCACATATAATGAAAAACTAGTCTCTGGGTTGTGCTATTATTATGCAGACCCAGCGAGCAAATTTAAAGAAATCAGCGGACTTATCAGAGGCAAACACTAAGCTAATATTCTCCTGTCTTTATAACGCCTTTGGTTTTGGAATTGCAACTCAACAATTGGCCATGCTTGAAGTGCAGAAACACTTTTCTGCATGCAATAATTCTGTTGTTCAGCACTTGGAGTTCAACAACACAGTCCTAAACCACGTGGTAGTTTGGAAAGTAATCACATTCAGGACTCTAATCAAAAACAACTGTTGCAAATCAAGTAATGCTCCAACAAGATTTTAGCTTTAACAGTGTAACCTAGACATTGAAGTGGCAAGAACTAACTAACGTCTTCCACTTAGTCCAGCCTTTTACTATACCCTGTATGTTGCTAGAACAAAGAACATTACTCACAAGTTGCAAGAAGCAGGCTATCCTGTAGAGAAGACTTTCAATTCGAATACGATCCAGTTCTGGCTGGCATGATGTGGTGGTGATGGAAGGGTTGCTAAGGGTGATGAGCGCTTCTGTACAGTACTTTGCTGCCAGTTCGTATTCCTGCACTCTCAGACATTCAAATGCTTGTTCACATGACTTTTCTGGTCTCCTGTATGCCATGACTCAGCAAACAAAATCCTGAAAATGAAGTTCAGAGACTGTTTATTGAGAAACTTACTCAATTGTTAAAGCTAGTCATGGATGAGCTTTTTGGTGATTTTTATCTGACCAACACTCTTACATCTTCAGTGCAACATATGCTCGGGGCATTTCCCAGCCTTGCAGAAACTTGCTCAAAAATGCAGTTTCAGCTTTCAGTAGTACATTCTATGTCACCCCAGACAGTGCAGGCTCATACTCCACATTTGCATGAAGAAAGCACAAGATGGTAACAACTGTGGAACTAGTGCTCTTCCAGTCAAACAACCTGATAACATTCCCTGTCAAGGCTCACAATGAATGAATGGCCACTTAAGATTCTAGATGTTGTTTAGTGTTTGTGCAACAGAATTAGGATGCATGATTTCAACACTAAGATAGGTATTATAAAAAGCTTGTGCATTCAACAAAGCAGCCAGAAAATTGAATTTTTTGTAAATTATACTCAGGGTTTATAACGTACTTTTTTTATTATGTAGGTCAGTTATTGATTATTAAGAGAACTTTAATTTTACTAGCCTATTTGATTTCTTATAAAACCTAATAAAAGTGCACAGCATACTGGGAGAAACAATGTTGGAAAGGCATTATTATGAAATCATAAAATTTTAAAAATGGGTGGCATAGCACTCATGTAATCCATTTTGAGTCTACTGAAGTTTTCATCACTAAACATGTGTGTTCTGTGCATCACAGTGCGAACACTGTGGGTTAAGAAAAAGTGGAGATAGCTCTATTAATTAATTATGGTATTAGCACATTACAGTGGGATGACCCAAGTTCAAGAAACCAGGATATAAAAGCAGTTTGAGTTGACAGGAGAAATTTTAAAGTAGTCACTGTTGGGAGTGGTGTACAGGCCCACTAATGGTAACCACACAGTAAGACAAGAGTATGGAATAAAAGATAATGGGAGCTTGTCAGAAAGGTACAAAAATCATTTTAATTTACATATAGATTTTAATCTACATGCAGGTTAGGAAAATCAACAGTAATATAGAGGAGTTCATAGAATGTTTTCAGCAGTTTCTTAGAACACCATGTTTTGGAGCCAACCAAAGGACAGGCTATACTGGACCTGGTATTACACGAATGAGATAGGATTAATCAATATCATAGTTGTGTAGCAACGATGATATGACTGAATTTTACACTGTTTGGTGAAGAAAAGAGTGCATCCAAGTCTAGTATTTTAAACTTAAATAAGGACAATTAAGAAGGGCATGAAGCAGAGCTAGCGAGTGTGAACTGGCAAATGCTTACAGGGTGGTCACTAGAGGTTTGGGAGAAGTTTAAAGGGATATTTCAAAATCGACACATTCTAATGAGAAAGAAATATTCTAAGTGGAGGGCCCGTCATCCGAGTTTAACTAAAGCAGCGTTAAATGTAAAAGGAAAAACATATTTGCACAACACTGTTATTCCTACGAATCGCATCTCCAAACTCCGTGGCCTGGGGCTCGCCTCCTTCCTCTGCAACCGGATCCTGAACTTCCTAACCACAGGCCGCAACCAGTAAGGATAGACAACAACACCTCCTCCACAATCATCCTCCACACCGGTGCAGCACAAAGCTGTATCCTCAGCCCCTTACTATACTCCTTATACATCTGTGACCGTATGGCCAAAATTTTCTCCAACTCAATTTAAGTTTGCTGATGACACTATCGTAATGGGTCAGATCTCAAACAATGACGAGATGGAATGAGATAGAGAATCTGGTGAATGGTGCAACAACAGTAATCTCTCCCTCCATGTCAACAAAATGAAGGAGACACTCATCGGCTTCAGAAAGCACAATGGAGAACATCCCCTGTCTACATTAATGGGGACAAAGTAGAAGTGGTCAAGAGCTTCATGTTTTTAGGTATCCAGATCACCAATCTGTCCCGGTCCACCATGCCAACACTATAGTTAAGAAAGGCCACCAATGCCTCTACTTTCTCAGAAGACTAAGGAAATTTGGCATGTCTGCTACGACTCTCACCAACTTTTACAGATGCACCATAGAAAGCATTCTGTTTGCATCACAGCTTTGTACGGCTCCTGCTCTGCCCAAGGCCGCAAGAAACCACAAAGAGTCAGGAATGAAGCCCAGTCCATCAATGCAAACCAGCCTCCCATTCACTGACTCTGTCTACGCTTCCCACTGGCTATGAAAATCAGCCATCCTAATTAAGGATCCAGGCACTCTCGACATAATCTCTTCCATCATCTTCCGTCTGGAAGACATTACAAAAGTCTGAGGACACTGACTGAAGAACAGCTTCTTCCCTGCTGCCAGACTTTTGAATGGACTTACCTTGCATTAAGTTGATCTTTCTCTACACTCCAGCTATGACTGTAACAAAACTAGATGACCGAATAGCTTGGTTATATACAGGTTCAGGTGTCTACATGAACAACTGCTGTGAAAGGACAGTAAAACTTCAAACAAGTACCAGATTGCAGCTAAAATTCATAAAGCAACAATAGTCTACACTCGAGTTTGATGGAGGAGATGGAACAAAATCGTTTACACAATGGTTTTCTTTTAGTGCATTGCTTGACTTGTAAGTTTTTCATTTAAGCACAACAATATTTTACACAATGATTCTCCAACCACGATGACATCAGAATTATAGTCATCAGAACAGTTTTTCAGTGGCTATTTTCATGAGGAAGGGTGTAAACTTCTAATTGTTGGTTTGGGTATGCAGGTTCCATTTGACAAAAATTGGCCTCAAACATTTATTCTGAATATGTTGGTTTATTGAAAATTTTGTCTTTACATTTTTGAAGGAGAATAGACCAAATAATTGTTCCATCAATTCAAAGATGTGTGATTTTTCAGCAAAATATTTGACAATTAGCAGACAACTATGTTGGCCAAAGAATGTTCCGATTCTGTATTCAACTCTTTGATGTGATTTATTGTCACATGTATTAACAGACTGTGAAAAGTATTGTTGCTTGCGCACTACACAGACAAAACATACCGTTCATAGGGAAGGAAACGAGAGAGTGCAGAATGTCGTGTTACAGTCATAGCTAGGGTGTAGAGAAAGATCAACTTAATGCAATCATTCAAAAGTCTGACAGCAGCAAGGAAGAAACTGTTCTTGAGTCAGCTGGTACGTGATCTCAGACTTTTGTATCTTTTTCCCAACACAAGGAAGAGGAAGAGAGAATGTCCAGAGTGCGCAGGGTCCTTAATTATGCTGGCTGCTTTGCCGAGGCAGCAAGAAGTGTAGACAGAGTCAATGGATGGGAGGCTGGTTTTCATGATGGATTGGGCTATATTCATGACCTTGTGTAATTCCTTGCAGTCTTGGGCAAAGCAGGAATCATATCAAGCTGTGATATAACCAGAGAGAATGCTTTCTATGGTCCATCTGTAAAAGTTGGCCAGAGTCGTAGCTGACATGCCAAGTTTCCCTGGTCATCTGAGAAAATAGAGGCGTTGGTGGGCTTTCTTAACTATAGTGGGAGGACTAGGACAGGTTGGTGGTGATCTGGACACCTAAACACTTGAAGCTCTCAACCATTTCTACTTTCTCCTTTATGCCTCCTGAAGTCGATGACAATCTCCTTTGTTTTACTGACACTGAAGGAGAGATTATTGTTGCCTCACCAGTTCACCAGATTCTCTATCTCATTCTTGTATTCTGTCTCATCATTTTTTGAGATCCCACTAGCAAACTTGAAAATCAAACTGGAGGGGAATTTGACCACACAGTCATAGGTATATTAGGAGTATAGTTGGGGGCTGAGAAAACAGCCTTAAGGGTCACCGGTGTTGAGGATGATCGTGGACATGGTGTTGTTGCCAATCCTTACTGATTATGGTCTGAGAGTCTTGCTGACTGACTGATGCAAAACTCATCACCCCTAATGTCTCATTTTTGACTCCTGGCTTTTGAGCAGATATCACCTGGCAACACTAGGTGGACTAAAAGTGATCTCAGAGAACCCAGCATAAGGAATGGGAAAGAAAATAAGCCAGGTTTCCCACTTTGAGATGGTATACTGACTTCTGCTTAATCCCAGATTGTTGAGTGAGGACTTCAGCTGTCAAAACTCAACATCAGTTCCCACAAGGCTTGTGCAAGATACCAAAAGACTGCTGATGCCCACTGAATTGTACCACTGTATAATATAGCACTTTCTAGACAGTAAGGTAGCAAATTGGAGAAAACAATGCAAAGTTGCAACTAATTAGTTTAGAAGTGGTATTGTTTTGTGACTTTCTTCATTTTAAAAAGATTGAAGACTCAGTAGGATAGACCTACATTAGATGCAGCTATTAGACCTTGCTCATGAGGTCAGCAGTTAAGCAGTCAGAGGGTGAAGGGAAGAACACACAACTTCCCTGATAGCACACATTATGTGGTAAAATTGCATGAAGGATCAGTAGCTTTCAGTTTTGTATCTTAGATGACCCTGTTAACCAGCAGACGTTGGGTCATAACTTCAATGGAGTGACAATCAATGTTGGATTGTCACTCCATGCCCAATTACTTGCACTAAATTTTTTGTGTTTGCCTTGCCTGATCTTTGCACTCAGACCAGGCAGGATCTAGGCAGGGCAGCAATCCTCGTGGCCCAACATCTAAGTCCAGCTCTGATGCGAAAAAGGACATGCCCCTTTTTAAGCAGCACTAGCTGTCGTAAATCAGGCAAATTTAAATTTAATGAAATTGACAGACCAGGGAGAAGATAAATGCTGAAACATAAATAGGATTGCAAGGAGGCAGGGGAGCTGAGTATTTATATTGGTCACCCAGAAGTCAAAAGATATTTTAATTCTAACTTTTTCTGAGTAACTACTGGTGAGACCCAATTGGAATCAAAGTTTGCGATTTAAGTCACACTTCCAAATGGTTCCCTGCGAAGACAATTTACCAGAAGAAGTTTGTGCTTCTAGCCAATGGCTGTGCAAACCCTAAACCTATAAAGTTCCAAGAGGGGTTCTCCTGCACATTTGGGGCACCCTACCCAATAATCCAATATAAGACAGCTCCAAAGTTGCAGCCCATTAGAGCTAAGTTCTAGCATTCTTCTGTACATGGGTCAGAAATTAAAACAGAAAATCTGGCTGATTATTCCAGTTCCTAGCTCGGCATCCCCAAGCCAATTGCAAAAGCTCTGCAGGTTACCCAATTCAAAAGTCACGTAAGTAACCAGAGATCTGTGCTCAGTGCACAGTTTGTAATTTGCTTACCTACAAAATCAGTGGGAAAATGTCGCAGAATTACTTTTAAAAACCAAGGGAATACATAGTGTACATCTAGACACTCGGTGCCAATTTTTTTCAAAACTCTTTCAAAATTCCATTTACAAGATTTAAGGTGCCACCTCAACTCATCAATAAAGCTTGTATTATTGTAACTGCACAGAAGATTACCAAATAAAGGCAGATGAGTAGGATGTCATTTTAAGCAAGAAACAAACTTTTCACAGAGCTTTAATTGGCTGAAGCAAAAACAAATACAATACCGGTTTATGTGCATCCATCGCCATGCTGACTGAACGATAAGCCATTCAAACAGAGGAAGACGATGCCACGTGAGTGCAACTTCCACCAGCAATCTCAGAGTCCTGGTGGTAGGACTCTGCACATCTATGCATCAGACAAATGGTGCATGGCAACAAAAACTTGCATTCATACAACACCTTTAAACGTAATAAACCATTCCAAGGCGCTTCAAAGGAACAACTGTCAAGCAAATTTTGAACAGAGTCATGTAGAGATAATAAAACAGATGATCAAAATCTAAGTTGCGGAGCTAGGTTTTAAGCAGTGCCTGAAAGAAGGAGTCATACAGAGGCAAAGAGGTTTTTGGGAGGAAATTTCAGAGCTCAGGCAGCTGAAGACATTGCCACCTATGGGAGAGTGACTAACATCAGAGATACAAGACTAAAATTGGAGGAGCACGGAGGTTTCAGACAGTGATAAGAAAGAGGAGTTAAAAGTAATCAGTTTGCCAAATTAACAAAACAATTTCTTCTTTTTCAGTTCTCTGTTAGGCAGGTTCGACCGACAATCTCCACCATGAGTGAGTATGGCAAAGAAGCAAGTTCCAAATCCACTCCATCCAGAATGGGGATTGAACCCAGTTGGCCGCAATCTGATTCACACCAACTATCCAGACACAGAACAAAAACGTACAGCACAGCAACAGGCCCTTCAGCCCTCCAATCCTGCACCAATCATGTTGCCTGTCTAAGCTAAAACCGTATGCATTTATGGAGTCCATATCCTTCCATTCCCACGTATTCGTCTAGTTGCCCCTTAAATGCCGCTATCGTCCCTGCTCCCACCACCTCCCCAGGCAGTGCGTTCCAGATACTCACCACCCTGAATCCCCAAGGAGTCAGAGTTGCCATGGCAACATATATTTTTATGTGCATGTTGTAGCCAAGAGCTATAAAGTCGAAGCTCCAATTTCTTTCCATTTCATGGGTGACCAAAAATCTCTCCTGTTCTTAATGTCTGCTATTGCTGTATTTTGGAAGCATATAATGAACACACCTTCCTTGGCCATCAAGCCCCTGGAGTGGGGCGCAAAACTATAGCCTCTGGCTCAGAGACAAGAATGCTACACCACAAGACCTCGAACCAAATAATTTTCAAAAACTTTCTTGAATCACCTCAATTAGACTTTATAAGGGGCTGGATCCTCGATGGAAATTCACTTTTTTTTAAAACTATCATACCAGATTAAAGTCACAATTCACAACAGTAGATGCGATCCAAAGAGAAAACATTACTACTTCAGAAAACATGGATTGTTCCAGTCAGATTGCCAATATTAAACACCAGGTTGCAATGGCAGTACAAAGTTGATTTACTCCTCAAATATACTCAGTACAGAACTGCTAGGTAGAACTAAACCAAAAATTAAATCCATTTGTCTAACTTGGATTTTTATTTATTTTTGCTCTTGTTGCATCATTTTAATAACTTGGAATAAACAAAAATTGAGTTTCAAGTAAGTTTTTCTTACCACTAACCAGTTTTCAGCCAAGTGAAACAACAGAGTATAAAAGGTATCAGCACAGTACAAGATAGTCACTGGGAATCAGAAGAACACTACTAAAACAAATCAACTGAGGGGCTTAGGCATAATCTCAAGTAAATTTTGTGTTCAATTTGTAATTTGCCAGCCCTCCAGGGGACCCCTGTCAAGGGCATCACAGTTGACTGCCTCCACCTCAGATGTGCATCCTAGATGCATTGGTACGCAATTCAGGATTAAAAAGTTATATAGGATCACCATCAGGGCATAGTGAAGGTAGGCACTGTGATTAGAGATTGGGTAATTGGTTCTGTAGATAATCACTATTAAATGTTATTGCGCCTTACAGATCAGATGTCTATGATCTGGCCACTCACAGGAAGTCTTGTACCCGACCGCGTTATTAAGGTACACAGTGTCGTACTGCATGATAGACGCCCTTCAGCCCACCGAGTCTGTAATTCCCAGTACCTGCACCAGATATCTGACTGCCATGGTACTCCAAGCACTTATCTGAACACACTGCTAGGGACACAATGCCACCAACCCCCACTGCTGACACAGGAATCAGCCGTCTGAACTCCTGTGCTCCAGCTGTCTTGTGTGTGTGAACCTTGCCGCAATGAGGGCCTCCCCCAGCATCCTGCTCTACCGTACCTTTGCCGCTACCTGTCCTGCATCCTTCAGCTCCTCCTCAGCCTTGTCCTCTACATCCTCCTGGTCTGCCTCCTCCTCAGGGTTTCCACCTGGTCCTCCTCCTCCTCCTCCACTAGATGTCTCCACACTACGATGCCAGGTTGCTGGAACACACAACAGACAACAAAGATGCGAGACCCCCATTAACGGCTGTGCTGGAGGGCACCACCAGAGTGGTTCTGGCAGTGGAACCGCATCCTCAGCTGCCCAATGCACCGCTCAGTGACAGCAGCATGGGCCTCCTTATAAAGGGACTCATCAGTCTCAGGACTCTGCACTGGCGTCATCAGCCATGACTGCAATAGGAAGCCTACATCCCCCGAAAGCCATCTTGCCAGCCTGAGTTGGTCTCAAAGATCCCTGGAGTGCCCAAGCTCCGCAAGATGTAGCTGACATGCACAATGCTCAGCAGGTGGTCACAGACTATTTGCACATGCAGGGATTGGAACCCCTTTCTGTTTATAAAGGGCATCCCTGATTCCATGGGACCTGCTGGGCGATGTGCATGCCATCTATAGCCAACTACACATGAGGCATCCCAACAATGGCGCAGTCCAGTCATTCTCTTGGACTTGGCCCGTGTCAAAGTGGAAGTTGTCGCCTGCCTGAACATAAGGCATCTGTGACCTCATGATGCACTTGTGTACCGATGACTGCAACATGCTGCAGAAGTCTCCACTCAAACCATGGAAGGACCTGGATACACAAAGGTTATGTGCCGCTGTTACCTTCGCAGCCAACAGGAGCAGGAGTCCTCTTGCCCCACAGCGAACAAGATCAAGGACATGGCACAGGTGCCACACTGTCTCTCTGCTGAGACACATTCTGCTGCAGTACATGGTATCCGGCAGCTCATCGAAGGAAATGTCTTTTCTGGTTCCAGCCAGTGGCCCCTGATCTTCTGCTGCATCCTTGAACCTGGGTTGGCTTGTTAGTCAGCTACCATGGATGCTGACCGTTGCAACATTGCCAAGGTGGCCATGGGCACTGCCCATGCCCCCATACAGTAGCCAATAGCTTCCCTTCACATTCTGCACCCCTAATGCAGTTGCATGGTTGCTGGTGTGCAGCACGAGCTTGTCCCTCCTGGTGGTCAGCCCTTCTAGGCAAAGGCCCACAATACCACATGCCATTGCCAGTAGCATGGCACAAACTGGACTTCATGCTTCAGCTTTCAGGAGCAGCTGAGGGGAGATCCCCATTGGGAGCCCTTGAAGCATAGACATGCATGCACTCATCTGGTGCACTGGCTTCTGGGAATGGCATGTTGTTCAGGCTGATGGTGAAGAAACACCTTTGTGACATTCATGCAATGGGTGCCCATTGTAGGGAGCACTGCAGAGTTCATGCAGTGTGAGGAGCCGTGTTAACACCAGCAGAGCTCCCATGATTGGTCTGACAGCTCCCAGATCTGGTGCTTGGGATCAGGCATGGAATGTCTGCAATAGAGCCTGACCAGCAGAGAGACAGCAGGGTTACCAGTGTGACACTAACGGGCCTGGGATTCGACCTCATATGCAATCCCTGGGAAATTATTCAGCAGCCAGGGGAATGCACGCAACGCAATCCCCAAACTACCAGCAGCCCCTGACCTGTGGAAATCCCCCTCGATCCCATCCCCTGAATCCAAGGAAACCTACACACCAACCCAGAGGTTGGTATTCAATTGTACTCACCTCCTAGCTCTCCTCTGCTACTGCTGCACCTGAGCTGTACTTTTAAAGACCTATACTAATTGGCACCAGCATGGCACTAGTGATACTGAAATCCAATCAATCTCATGCTAATAAGCTGTGCGCAGTCTGCGTCACTCAGAAGGGGTTGGCCAGATCACAAAACAGCCAGGCATGAATTGGGTTTTTAGCTTTGTATGCTATCTTCCCAGCTCGCTGCCATTTGCGTGGCATGTTGGTAAAATTCCACCCAACCTGTAGTTATACAGCAGCTTTAATGTAGTAAATATCATAAGGCACTTCACAATCATATTATCAAATAGAATTTGACAAAAGAAATATTTGGGCAGATGATTAAAAGATTGGCCCAGGAGGTAGATTTTAAGGAATGTTTTAAAAAGAGGACAGATAGGAAGAAAGGCAGAGTAGTTTGGGGAGGGAATTTCAGGGCTGAGCGCCTTGGCAGCTGAATACTCAAGAGGTCATAATTATAAGAGAACAGTTACCTCAGAAGGTTGCAGGGCTGCAGGAAATTACAGAGACAGTGAGAAAGGAGGCCATGGAGAAACTTGAAAACAAGGCTATAAGAATTTTAAAATTAAGATTTTGCTTAACTGGGAACCAAAGGTCAGTGAGAATGCAAGTTTTTTTTAATTTTTACTCCATCCTTCACGCCAACGCTCAGAATGGACCAGGCAAACTCAAATCCATTCCTTGCTTGTTCCAAATACCAAACTTAAAATCCAACTGAATTCAATTCACGACCCCCTCAAGGAGAGGCAAACAGATCCAAGCTGATAAGATACGGCACTGAACCACATCTTGGGCTTGACCTGACGATAATTTTAATGAAACGGATACTACACATTATCTTAGCCAAGTTAAGGTACGAACAGCTGATTTTTGGATGGCCTCAAGCACAGAAGGCAGTATGTGGGAGACCAACCAGGGGTTCATTGGAATATTCCAGTCTGGAGTTAACAAAGGCTTGGATGAGGGTTTCATCAGATGGGCTGGGGTGGGAACAGCGGCAAAAAATATTATAGATGTAGAAATAGGCAGTCTGAGTGATGACGTAGATTTGCAGCCAGAAGCTCATCAAACCAAGATTGCAACAGTCCAGTCTAACCTCAGACAGCTGCCACAGAGGGACAGAGTGGGTTGTGAGGGAATAGAATAAACGGCATGGGCTAGGAGCAATGGCTTTGATCTTAACCAATACCTAAAGGAAATTTTTGCTCGCCCTGTAGTGGATACCTGACAAGCCGTCTGACAATTGAGAAACAATGGAGGGTTTGAGAGATATGGTGGCAAAATAGAGCTGAGAATTGCCCTGGAAACCACTACTATGTTTTTGGATAATTGCACTGAAGACATGCATGTGGATGGAAAATAGAAGAGGGTCATGAATAGACTCTTGGGACAAGAGAAAGGGAAATAAAATCCTTTATCCACTGGACAATCATAACTGTATAAATCCATGCCAGAATCCCAATACAGAATAAACTCTATTAACACCATTAATTTCAAATACTGAGACATAGAGGAAAAAATCTTAATTCAGGAGGTTAAAGCAGCTTTATTCATTGAAAAATATTATGCTCAGATAAAATACACGACAGAAGTAGATAAATTTGCCACAATAGAACAAACCATACCACATATTTCAACCTGACTCTACTTTGAACAAAATTTCCCAGAGCTGAAAAACATGACAACTAGGTATGCTTAGAGGATATTATGCTCCTGTAATTTAGTGAATCAATACAATACATAATGTAGTATCAAAAACAGAGTGACAATAACAAGTTCAATTTCTGGTCTCTGCAAGTATTTTTTAACTGTATGTGCAGCCAGTGTACATGCACACCCAGCGTTCACATGAGTGAGCTTGTACACTAGGTATACATGTACACAGAGCAAGAGACATGAGAATGGGTTGGGCTGGGGCGGCCCGTGAAGACAATTAACCCATGGCGTAGGTTCACACACAAAATGACCAGTTGTGTTTGTCATCAGAAGGTGACTTCTTTGCTTAAAATTGTATCCAGCATGACTTAGCACCAAAGAGGAAAAAGGAAAATCGAGTAACAAAAGACAGAATTTTAACTTACGTGCAAAACAGCTCAACTTAAAATTAAAACACTAAATTTGAAAAGGTGAAATCAATTCTTCCAATCTTTACTACATTATCTGTTTGTTCAGTACATCCAACGAAAAAATCCAATGTTCAAGCTTACTGAACATTCTGCTGCCTTCACATTTTTGACAACCTAGTTAGATGGCATTTTTGTATCAAATTGTAACATGGGTGAGGAATTTCTACACACTACATACAAATAACTTGTGATTTTTTTGTTCATTCACAAGATGTGGGTATCACTGGCATGTCCAGTATTTGTTGTTCATCCCTAATTCCCCTTGAGAACAACTAAGAATAAACCACTTCTGTGGGGCTGAAGTCACACTTAGGCCACACTGGGCAAGGATGGCAGATTTTCTTTCTGAAAGGATATTAGTGAACCAGATGGGTCTTTACAGCAATTGATGATTGGTTCATGGTGACCATTACTGAGACTAGCTTTCTATTCAAAATTATTACTCAATTGAATTTATATTCCACCTGCTGGTATGGTGGAATTTAAACCAAGTCCAGAGAACATTAGCCTGAGCTTCTGTATTACCATTCCAGTGAGGTTACTGTCTTCCCCAGCTTAATCAGCACCTTGATATTGAAAGCATCCAGCTATTGGTAAAGTATACTCGGCATATATTTTAGAATATTGTAACATTCTAAAGCACGTCTTCACACAGGTAGCACTTCCACTTTTCCATCAGATATTTATTGGCTTAGGTGGGTTGACACTCCAAATGCATTGTTGAAGGAATGCCACATTTTCAGAAATGTCATCATTAAATGCAAAATTAAACAAGGGTGTGTTTACCTGTTCTAGTTGAGTTGGACACCAAATAGGAGAAGGAATTTTCCAAAGTGGAGCTTAAAACTCCTCCTCCATCTGGGCTATCATTCGGCCCTCAATCAATGCCACCAAAACACATTAAATGGTTACTCATCTCATTGCTGTTGGATGAGATTGTACTGCACACAAAACAACTGTGCCATTTGCATGCAGAAGCACTAATCACATGTGAAACATGATATGGTGCTACTTGAATGCAGGGTTGCCCTTTCAAGTCTTTTAGTGCAACTCTAAGTGTTATTTTCCCCAAATGTTTAAAATAATAACATGAAAGAATTAATGATACTGCACAGACTGTAAACAACCAGAAACATCTATTAACAACGCAAATGAAAAATTATGACATAATATTTTCACAAAATTTGCTGAAAACCATTGAGTAACTGAACATCAGAAATTCCCATTTTTGTGCAGTGTTACTAATGTTTGACAGAGCCAGATCTCAGATTTCAAAGCTCTGAACACAATGAAAAGTCTGAAGGTAAAATTTCAGAAGCAACAGACTACATTGTACAGCTACATCAAGAATTCAGCCATAGGCACATCAGAGATGCACGAAGTTTTCAAAGTAATGTTTTAACTTTGAATCTAAACATTCAATCAAAGCTTTTTGACAGCTCTAGTTATCAGCTGCAGGAATTCCACAAAACACCCAGGTTTTTTAAAAAACACAATAAATCATTACATTCCAGACACCTGCTCCTACTGTTAATTTAAGAAGTTACATTCAAGAGTTCAAAATCACAGCAACATACTGAAAAGAGACTTCTGGGGCTGAGGTTTAAAACAGCTCCAATTAAATTTTCATGTATAATCTATGGTGAAAGATTGCCAGATGAGATAATGTTGCCGGTGGAAGTACACCAACACCATTCACAGTTTTCAGTTCCTCAACACACCACTCTGAAAACACCTTCGCAACTGAAAAAGATCATCCCTGCTCAAAGCCCCAGTTTATTGTGAACAGATTAGCTAACAGATAGGAAGTGGCAATGATGGCACAGTGGTTAGCATTGCTGCCTCACAGCGCCAGGGACCCGGGTTTAATTTTGGCCTCGGGTGACTGGCTGTGTGGAGTTTGCACATTCTCCCTGTGACTGCGTGGGTTTCCTCCCACAGTCCAAACTTGTGCTAGTTACGTTGACTGGCCATGTAAAATTGACCCTAGTGTTAGGGGATTAGCAGAATAAACATGTGATGTTACGGGAATAGAACCTGGGTAGGATTGTGGTCGGTGCAGACTTGATGTGTCGAATGGCCTCCTTCTGCATTGTAAGTATTGTATGATTCTTAAAAAAAGATCAGATCTTGAAGCTGTTTACATTTCATTTCAACAATTTAATGTGAAACTCTAGATGTAGTAGCATTTTCATCATTGGTTTTTTTAGGAAAAAGGAAGGAGAACACTTCCACCTAGAGAGGTAGCCTATCCAATTAATAGTTGTCATATGCTGACTTCACCGTAGATCTAAATACCATGTCACAAGGACACAAGGTACAGGATTGCAATTGTGCGTCCTAAAGGGCGATCTTTATCAGCTTCAAGGCCCTATGATGATGCCACAATATGTTCAACCAAGGACTCAGCAGAAGATCAACAAGGCTTTATAATATTGCACTGGTGAGTCAACAAACTGCGTAGTTCTGACCTGATGTGGGTATGCCGGCGTTGGACTGGCGTAAACACAGTGAAAAGTCTGACAACACCAGGTTTTAGTCCAACCTATTTATCTGACAATATACTCACAAGCTTTCGGGGTTAGACCCTTCATCAGGTGAAGGGGCTAACCCCGAAAGCTTGTGAGTATATTATCAAATAAATAGGTTGGACTAAAACCTGGTGTTGTCAGACTTTTCACTGTAGTTCTGACCTTGCCATTGATAACAGAATACCTGCTGATCCAATTAATCTTAATAAGTTATAGAGAATTGGCTTATTTTAACTAATATTAATCGACTATCTATTTTGCAATAAAACCAAACTAAGCTATAAAGGAGGTTTTTTTTTAAAGAAACACAATCTCTAAAATGACTGAAGAGACGGAGAGTTAACAAGGCCTTATTGCAGTCAGAGAACACATGATTAATATGCTGGTCATCAGCATGCTTTTGCACAATTGTATTAGAATATGGCCCCATGACATATTTAGCCTGGTTTGATAGAAACAACTTGAGTATCTGCATCTAGTCTACTGATCACTAGAGCCTGTGATAGGCCATAGCTTTACAAAGTACAAACCACAAAATTGAAGATAATTACAAACCAAATTCTCTCCTCCAAAGAGAAAACCAATGAATTGAGATGTATTTTTCTTTCTATCCGATTCATTCCCTCACCTTTCAAATCTATAGAACATCCATTACTGGTTAAATGGACAAGGAGCTGTTGGAGTCCTGGTGTGAGAAGTCACCATCAATAAAAACTATAAGCCATTTTAATAATAATTTTCAGACCATTGCTGCAACAGAAAATTACTTTTCTCCTTTGCCTACATGTTATATGCTACATTTGGAAACAAGATTCTCAGCAGTTTGAATCAATGCTTTGGATTCCTCAGACTACTAGTTTCAAAAGAAAGGTAATCTACTCCAGTTGCACATCAAGTTATTTGAAATAGACTAGTTAGCACTAATAACATCACTTATTTCACTATTGGTCAGTGAACCTCAAGTTAGCCTGTTACAGTTCTGTGTCACTAATTCATACTACTTCAAAAGAAAATACTGTACACTCATTATGCAGAACAGTTCTGCAGACACAACATGAATAAAATAGCACAAAAGTCTAATTTTGGGTTCTGATATCAATATCAGGCAAGTTATGATCAGCAGCTCAACAACTTTAATGTAAGATGTAACAAAATAACTTGTATTTATATTACCAGTATTCTCGCAAGACGCGCATTTCACGCTACCACAAGCATTTTCTTTATTACAAAGTGGTATTGTCTGCGGCTGCACAAATGATTGACAACTGATTCTCCAACCTTCGTTTCATCTATCACCAGAATCTCATCATTTCAAATTCAAGGGTGGGGTAAACAACACATTTGTATTGCACCAAATCACATTTCGAAATCTCCAATTATGCTCCACATTCACATTGCTGTGGACTGGTTATTATGCACTCAAGAACAGTTGACAAGATCCCACAGGATAGTGGACAGTTAAATGAGTTTTTTTGGAACTGGTTGAGAGAAGGCTACAGAGAAGTACCCCTACCTCAAGATCTCCAAAGTCCATCTGTATTATTGCAGCAGTTTAATATGTATGGATTTATCGTTCCAAAGTAAAATAGCCCCAGTGAAACACAGCAATGGAGTGACAACTACAATCATGAATAATGAGAGAGACTCTGACCACTGCACCATGACATTCAATGGCATTATTACCACTGAATCCCCTACTACTACACCTGGTGGTCGCACTTGGTCAGAAACTGAACTGGATTAGCCATATAAATACTGCAGCTACAAAGCAAGTCAAAGGTTAGAAATCCTACAGCAAGTAATTCGCTTCCTGACTTCCCAAAGCCTGTCCATTATCACAAAGTACAAGTCAGGAGTATGATGGAATGCTACCCACTTGCCTGGATGAATGCATCTGCAACAACCCTCAAGAAGTTTGACCAAGTCGAGGACAAGGCAGCCCACGTGATTGGCATCCCACCTACAAACATTCACTTCCTCCACCACCAATGCACAGTGGCAGCAAAGTGGTCCATCTACAAGGTGTATGACAGGAACTCACCCAGGTTCCAAAGACAGCATCTTCCAAAGACAGCATCTTCCAAACCCATAACTATTATCATCTAGGACAAGGGCAGCAGATATACGAGAACCACTGTCACCTGAAAGTTCCCTCCAACATGCTCCAGTCACCATCATGACTTGGAAATATGTTCACTGTTGCTGGGTCAAAACCCGATAAGTTCCTTCCTGACAGCACTCAATCCAGCTACACCACATGGATTGCAGCAGTTCAAAAAGACAGTTCACCACCACTTGCTCAAGCGCAATAAAATGTTGGCCTAGCCAGAGGTGCCTAATCCCATAAATGAATTTTTTTTAAAAAAAATCAATACTAGGCGAGAATTTGACTCATGTCTGCTCACTTTATACTACAATAGTTCAAACTGGTTGCACCACTTCACGTTCTCCTCATACCATTTCTTCCTCTGCTTCAAATTCTTAATTCTCCCTTAAAAATGCAAATAATCTCTGCTTCAACCACTCCTGTGCCAAAACATTTCATTTTCCAAAAGCTCGCTGCATAACAAAGTACTTTATAAGCTTTCTCCTCAATAATTTTAAATTTTTAATCCCATGTCACCATATCCCAAATCAGAGGAATGAATTTTTCCCTATTCAATTTCAAAAATCATAATTTTTTAAACTCCTGATAGATTACCTCATAAGCCGTTCCTTTCAACAAAGTAGATTCAATAGTTTGAGTCTCCCGTCCGGTGCCATTTAGCAGCAGTGGCATAAGCCTATGTTCATACAATCTCAATAGTGCAAGAGGCCACCATTTGGCCCATCGAGTCTGCACGACTCACCTGTCCCTGTTACCCCACGTATTTAACCCCCTAATCTATACATTTTAGAACACTAAGGGGCAAGTTAGTATGGCCAATGCATCTAACTTGCACATCTCTGGACTGTGGGAGGAAACCCACGCAATCACGAGGAGAGTGTGCAAACTCCACACAGTCAGTCACTCAAGGCCGGAACTGAGTCTGGCTCTCTGGCACTGTGAGGTAGCAGTGCCAACCATTCTGCTGCCCTATGTATGATCTCAACAGCTCTAGAACAAAGAGAACAAAGAACAGTACAGCACAGGAACAGGCCCTTGGGCCCTCCAAGCCTGCACCGATCACGTTTACTTGTCTAGGCCGAATGCTTATAACCCTCTATTCCCCATTTGTTCATAATTCTGTATGGCGTATGGTGTACTGGCCTTCATTAATCGAGGGATTGAGTTTAGGAGTCGGGAGGTAATGCTGCAACTTTATAAGACCCTTGTCAGGCCTCATTTAGAGTATTGTGCACAGTTCTGGTCGCCTCACTATAGGAAAGATGTAGAAGTTATTGAGAGGGTACAGAGGAGATTTACAAGGGTGTTGCCTGGACTGGGAAGCATGCCTTATGAAGTTAGGTTGAGGGAGCTGGGACTCTTTTCCCTGGAGAGACGAAGGTTGAGAGGCGACCTGATAGAAGTTTACAAAATGTTGAGAGGAATAGATAGGGTGGACTCTCAGAGGCTATTTCCCCGGGTTGAAATGGTTGCTACGAGAGGACACAGATTTAAGGTGCAAGGAGGGAAGTTCAGAAGTGATGTTAGGGGTAAGTTTTTCACTCAGAGGGTGGCGAGTGAATGGAATCGGCTGCTGTCAGTGGTGGCGGAGGCGAACTCGCTGGGGTCTTTTAAAAGACTTCTGGATGAGTATATGGGGTTTAATGAGATTGAGGGTTATAGATAGGTCTGTAGGTTGGTAGGTGTTGATGTGATCGGTGCAACTCGTGGGCCGAAGGGCCTGTTTGTGCTGCAGTGTTCTATGTTCTATTCTATCAAGATAAATCTTAAATGTGACAAACGTAACTGCCTCAGCCATCTCACTTGGCAGTGCATTCCAGGCCACCACCACCCTCTGTGCAAGAAAACTTCCCCTGCACATCTCCACTGAACCTTCCCCTTGTATTTGTCATTTCTGCCCTGGAAAAAGCTTCCAACTGTTCATCCGATCTATACCTCTCAATTTTATAAACTTCTCTCAGGTCACCCCTCAGTCTCTGGAAAGACAGGGAGAACAATCCCAGTTTTTTCAATCTCACCTCACAGCTAATATCCTCCAAAACAGGCAACATTCTGGTAAACCTTTTCTGTACTCTCTCCAAAGCCTCCATGTCCTTCTGGTAGTGTGATGACTAGAATTGGATACAGTATTCCAAATGTGGCCTCACCAACGTTTTATACAACTAACACAATTTGCCAACTTTTATACTCGATGCCATGTCTGATGAAGGCAAACGTGCCATATGCTTTCTTCACCACCTGCGCTGCCACTTTGAAGGATCTGTGGAGCTGCACTCCCAGGTCTGTGTGTCTGTGCTCCTGATGGTTCTGCCATTTATTTTATAGCTCCCACCTGCATTGGATTCACTAAAATGCATCACCTCGCATTTGTCCAGATTAAATTCCATCTGTCATTTCTCTACCCAATTTTCCAGTCTATCTATATCCTGTTGTATTCTCTGACAATCTTCATCATAACTTGCAACTGTGCCAATCTTAGTATCATCCACAAACTTGCTAATCAGACCAATTGCGTTTTCTCCCAAGTCATTTATAGAAATTAAAAACAGCAGAGGTCCCAGCATTGATCCCTGCAGAACACCACAAATTACAGACCTCCAATCAGAAAAACACCCTTCCACTGCTACACTGTTTTCTATGGTCAAGATGTGGACATGCCGGCGTTGGACTGGGGTAAACACAGTAAGAAGTCTCACACAGCAGGTTAACTTGGTAGCAAATGCCACTAGCTTTTGGAGCACTATTCCTTCATCAGGTAAATGGGAGCTCTGTTCACAAACAGGGCATATCTTGACACAAGCTCAATTTACAGAATAATGATTGGAATGAATCTTTACAGCTAGTCAAGTCTTGAAGGTACAGACAATGTGAGTGGAGAGAGCATTAAGCACAGGTTAAAGAAATGTGTATTGTCTCCAGACAGGACAGTTAGTGAGATTTTGCAAGCTTGTGGGGGGTTACAGATAGTGTGACATGAACCCAAGATTCCAGTTGAGGCAGTCTTCATGTGTGCAGAACTTGGCTATCAGTCTTTGCTCAGCAATTCTGCGCTGTCATGTGTCGTGAAGGCCGCCTTGGAGAATGCTTACCCGAGGATCAGAGGTCGAATGCCCACGACCGCTGAAGTGTTCCCCAACAGGAAGAGAACAGTTTTGCCTGGTGATTGTCGAGCGGTTTTCATTCATCTGTTGTCGTAGCAACTGCATGGTCTCCCCATTGTACCATGCCTCGGGACCCCTCAGCACCTCACTGTACCGCAAGCCCATGGATAATCACACGATGCTCCACTTCTCCAACTTCCACCCTGAACACATTAAAGAAGCCATCCCCTACGGGCAAGTCCTCTGTATACACAAGATCTGCTCAGATGAGAAGGATCGCAACAGACACCTCCAGACGCTGAAAGATGCCCTCATAAGAACAGGATGTGGCGCTCAACTCATCAACAGTTCCGACATGCCATAGCAAAAAAACCGCACTGACTTCCTCAGAAGACAAACACAGGACACAGTGGACAGAGTACCCTTCGTCGTCCAGTACTTCCCTGGAGCGGAGAAGTTACAACGTCTGCTCAAGAGCCTTCAACGTATCATCAATGAAGATGAACATCTCGCCAAGGCCATCCACAGGCCCCAACTTCTTGCCTTCAAACAACCACACAACCTCAAACAGACTACAGATCGCAGCAAACTACCCAGCCTTCAGGAGAACAGTGACCATGGCACCACACAGCCCTGCCACAGCAACCTCTACAAGATGTGCCAGATCATCAACATGGATGTCATCATCTCATGTGAAAACACCATCCACCAGGTACACAGTACACACTCTTGCAACTCGGCCAACATTGTCTACCTGATACGCTGCAGGAAAGGAACTCCCGAGGCATGGTATATTGGCGAGAGCATGCAGACGCTATGGCAACAGATGAATGGACACCGCCCAACAATCACCAGGCAAGTGTGTTCTCTTCCTGTTGGGGAGCACTTCAGTAGTCAAGAGCATTCAGCCTCTGGTCTTCAGGTAAGTGTTCTCCAAGGTGGGCTTCAAGACACAACGCAGAATCGCCAAGCAGAAACTGACGGCCAAATTCCGCACACGAGGACGGTGTCAACTGGGATCTTGGGTTCATGTTACACTATCTGTAATCCCCACAACTTGCCTGGGCTTGCAAAATCTCTAACTGTCCTGGTTTGAGACAATTCACACCTTTTTAAACTTGTGCTTAACTCTCTCTCCGCTCGCATTGCCTGCGCCTGTAAAGACTTGATTAGCTGTTAAGACTCGCATTTCAACCATTGTCTTGTAATTGGGTTTGAGTCAAGATATGCCCTGTTTGTGAAACAAATCCTGAACTTACCTGATGAAGGAGCTACACTCTGATAGCTTGTGCTATCAAATAAACTTGTTGCACTTTAACCTGGTGTCGTCAGGCTACTTATTGTGCCTACCCCAGTCCAACGCTAGCAACTCGATATCACTATTTTTTGTTCATCCACATCTTTCCAACGAGTCTATCCAGTCACTGGTCTTTTCCGCCCAAAATGCATTACCTCAGACATCTGAAACTGTATTTTTTTTCCTTTACTCTTTCTTTGGGTGTGGGCAATTATTCCCACTGTCTATCAATGCAGTGGCATACTAGGCCATTTCAGATGGCATTTAAAAATGAACCACATCGCTGTGGATCTGGGATCACATGTAGGCCAGACTGGGTAAGGATGGCAGATTTCCCTCCCTAAAGGAAACTGGTGAACCAGATGAGTTTTTACAACAGTCGATGGCTTCACGGTCATTTTAACTCCGGATTTTGTAAAATTGAATTTGAATTCCTTCATGTGCCATGGTGGGATTTAAACCCAGGTCTCTGTGGTCAGGAAGGCGAATGGGATGCTGGTCTTCATAGCGAAGGGGATTGAATATAAAAGTAGGGAGGTCTTGCTGCAGCTGTATAGGGCATTGGTGAGGCCGCAGCTGGAGTACTGTGTGCAGTTTTGGGCGCCGCACCTGCGCAAAGATATTTTGGCCTTGGAGGGAGTGCAGAGGAGGTTTACTAGGCTGATACCGGAGTTGAGGGGGTTGAGCTATGAGGAGAGGCTGAATAAACTAGGCTTGTACTCGTTGGAGTTTAGAAGGATGAGGGGAGATCTCATTGAGACGTATAAGATGATGAATGGGATGGATAGGATAGAGGTGGAGACAGTCTTCCCGCTCAAAAAAGACAGTAGGACTAGGGGGCACAGCCTCAAGATAAAGGGGGGGCGTTTTAGAACGGAGTTGAGGAGGAACTTCTTCACTCAAAGGGTGGTGAATCTCTGGAATTCTCTACCCATTGAAGTGGTGGAGGCTGCCTCGCTAAATATTTTCAAGAAGCGGGTTGATGGGTTTTTGATAAGAGAGGGGATTAAGGGTTATGGGGAGAGGACCGGAAAGTGGAACTGAGCCACGACAGATCAGCCATGATCTTATTGAATGGCGGGGCAGGCTCGAAGGGCCAGATGGCCTACTCCTGCTCCTATTTCTTATGTTCTTATGTTCTTAAAGCATTAGCCTGGGTCTCTGGATGGCTAGTCCAGTGACCCAGTACCAATACCACTACACCACCGCCTCACCTTTCTGCCTATTCCACATCTCTGAAAATTTTATGATCCTCCTTGTTTGTTACAAACCCACTTATTTTTGTGTCAATTTCATGATGATGTTTACTGAATACAAGCCTAAGGTATCTAAATAAGCTACAAGAAAAACAAAAGTTTATAAAGTTTATTTAATAGCCACATGTAGGCTTACATTAACACTGCAATTACACTACTGTGAAAATCTCCTAATCACCACACTCCGGCGCCTGTTCAGGTACACCGAGCGAGTATTTACCATTTTCTGTCGAGAAATGCACCTAGACAGCACACCTTTCCGCCTGTAGGAAGACACCGGAGCACCCAGAGGAAACCTACGCAGGCATGGGGAGAATGTGCAAACTCCATACAGGCAGTGACCCAAGCCAGGAATTGAACCTAGGTCTCTGGCACTGAGAGGCAGCAGTGCTAATCACTGCGCTACCATGCCACCTCAAATTTACTGAAGTACAATTTCTCCAATCCAAGCAACATGGTTTCTTCCATAATTGCTCGGTGTGTTATTTAAATATGAAAAGAATTTGCATTTTCAAAAATATGGTGAAAGACTTAAGTCCACCTGACAGTTTTTCCATGATTACAAGAATCAAACCAAAAGATTAATACTTCCTGCAGTTACTGTTTATATTCAGCAAGCCAGACAGCATTATGATGGTACTTGCTCATTGTACGAGTCCAAATTAAAATGTACCCGAGCATCACAGTAGCAGCTGCATTCCTGGCATAAATACAAAACACGCTGTTGAAACAAATGGCAGCTGAGACACCTATTACCACAAAGAAGGCCACAAATTCAGGAGGATACCAGTTAACTACTCATCCAAGATTAACATGAGCTGCCATTCACTTCACAAAGCATAGAAATTTTTCTGAAAATCCAAGTTTGAGAACTATTTGTCAAACAAATTTGCTTAGTTTTAATCTCAACTTATTTGTGAGGCGTTTTGCCTTGTGCGAAACCCATCTTATCTTTGAAGATTTTCTATTGCTGATCAGTCAAATTGCTCACTAACTTTTCTACTTATTAATTTGGGTCAGATCTCTTTTCAAGTCACTGAACGTTGCCTTTTTCCAGTTCCATGTTTCTCCAATAAACCCAATCGTGTTGTGGTCACCATTTCACAATTGCTCCTCTATTCTCAACAGTCATTTGTCCACTTCATTCCACAGTGAAGTAATGTTTCCTTCTTCACTGGATCAGCAACATATTGGTCAAAGCAATCTCAAAAATCATTCCACAAAGTATTTGCCATCAAGACCACACACATGATCTCTTTCCTTTTGGCTGATTTTTTTAAAAATCCCATCTCATTGTTCTGAGCCATCTTCCAGCTTCTCCCTCCAATTCATCAATGGTTGAAGGCCTGTAAAATTGTACAATTTCTCTTGCTATTTCTTCTAACTCGATACATACTCGGTCTACAACAACCATGAAGCCATCGACTGTTGGGTCTTAATGCAGCCCAAGCAATAGTGTAATGTTCCAACGCTATCAAAAACCTTAACTAACACGGTCATCCCAAACCAGCCTCCCACCCACTGACTCTGTCTGCACTTACCACTATCTCGACAAAACAGCCAGCATAATCAAGGATCCCACGGACCCTGGACTTGCTCTCTTCCACCTTCTTCCGTCGGGGAAAAAAAGTCTGAGATCACGTACCAACTGACTAAAGAACTTCTTCCCAGCTGCCACCAGACTTTTAAATGGGCCTACTTTATATTATGTTGATCTTTCTCTGTAACAGTAACACTACATTTTGCACCTTCTTTCCTTCTCTCGCATGAACTCCAGGAACGCTATGCTCTGTCTATATAGCGTGCAAGAACCAATACTTTTCACTGTATCCCAATACATGACAATAATAAATCAAACCAAAATCCCACTCAGTTTCTCTCAAAAAGTCAATGTTAAGTGCCCCTGCTATATGTAAACATCAGTCAGATCTTCAGTATTGTTCCAATGCTACAACTATTATTAATTTTACTAATGCTCAAGTGTATGTGCACATACATCCACATCATTGAATCCTCAATTTCTTGAAACTTTAACCTTTATTCTTTTCCCTTTATTGTTTCTATAACCCTTACCCTTTTTATTAGTTTCACTTTTACTTCAATTCTTCCAAGGTTTTCATGACATACTTTACTGAAATTTTCCACTTCTATTACAACTTTATTGATCCTCTTTCCCTTCTCTTGTCTCAAACCCAGATGTTCCTCACGTTCCTGTCATTATGTTTCAAACCCCCTCCACTACAGTGAGCTTGAATTGACAGCCATCAGTTCTAAAGGGAGGAGCACAACCAGACAAGCCAAAACGTCATCTCAAAGAATAATGCATGTATAATAAAAAACTTTTACAATCAAACTAACTTTCTTTGCTTTCTACTCTTTCCAACGCCATCTTAGCAGGTCACCATTAACCAAAATACTCAAACTAGTCTCATAAATGCTACAGCTACTGGAGCAGGTCAAAGACTATTCTGACTCCCCAAAGTCGCTACCATGTAAAAGTCACAAGTCAGGAGTGAGATGTGATACTTCTAATTTGCTTGGATGGCTACAGCTGCAATAGCACTGAAAGGAACTTGACAGCATCCGGGGAAAATAAATCATTTGACCAATGCATGGAAGCTGTGTAATCTTCAACAGAATGCACTATAACTTGCTACGGTTTCTTCAACAGTGCTAACTAAACATGTTCTTCCATGTAGAGGGGGCCACAGGAGTAATAAACGCTCAGAAACACTATCACCTCAGTCACACATTATCTTGACATCCATCACTATTCCTTTAGTATTATTAGGTCAAAATCTTGAAAGTCCCAACCATAAGAGTATTTTAACCAGAGAAAACTGCAGCAGTTCAAGGCAGTAACTCACCTACACCTTCTCAAGGGCAACTAGGGCTAGGCATTAAAATTGCACCTGCTGGCAACAGCTTTATCTAGATATCAAATTAAAATCAAACATACTCCTTAAAGCAGGAGCTGAGGGTAGTTTCTATGATGTTCCCTGATAAACAGTGCACTAGTTGAATGCAACCAAACTATTTTATTCACTTTTCTTTCCTCTTCTTACCAGTCACTAAAGCCAGAGTGGCACTGGGAGGGCAGCCAAGATTTGGCAAAACTTGCCAACTGAAAATAAATAAGCTTAAAAACAACTCAATACAGGTGGGAGTACAACACTTGCCATGGTTAGCAGGTCACAGTAACTAAGCTATACTGGATTAAAAGAGGGCATGTCAAGAATGTAGAGCATTTAACTGGCTGCATTTGAGTAGAAATAGTTGCCTGCTTCCCAAATTCACCATCAGATTCTACCCTAGCAATACAAACAGCAGACAAATTTACTTGTACTCCATTGTAATTAAGAAATCCTCTTTTACTTAGAAAGTAAAACTAAAAATACAATAAAATCTAGTTACATACAGCCAAACATTGGGCGAGACCTAACCTCAACCTAGCTACTTCAATTAATAGAATTACTGCTGCAAATCAACTGCAAGAGTTGAAACTTCAAGTGACCCTTAAAGCCAACACAGTGCTGTTGTGCAAAAACCAGCTCAAATCATGGTAAAATAGGGGATTATTTCATTGCACAAATAGAATTGCAGACTCTTTTGAAAAAAGTTATTTAACCATTGAAATATATACTGTTAAATTTCCAAGATAAAACAACTTTACCCAAATTATTAGTCATAAGGATTATGACATTACAGATTTTTCAAAGCTATGAAATATCTGGATATAAGCAATATACAATTTTATTACAAGAGGGCAGCTCATTGCTTGCATTTAAGTGCCAGCATATGCAAACTGCTATCAAAAATTAGCAAGTGCGTTTGTGAAGTTACAAGTCTCGCTCATGCAGGGAAGGTAGGGAAAAGCAGCAAGACTGTAACAACTTGCATTTATGTTAAGTCTTTAATGTAGCAAAACATACCAAGACACTTCACAGGTACATGATCAAATAAAATTTTACATTAAGCAACAGAAATAGATACTACATACACATTGAAGTAGATACTACAAGTTGATCAAAGGGGTTAAGTTTGAAGGCACATCTTAAATAAGGAGCGATTGAGAGAAGATGATGCCATGGATGGGATGCACAAGAAGTGAGAAGTGGAGAAACATAAATCACAGAGGGTTGGAGAAGGTTACAGAGATCAGGGAGGGTGAGGCCTTGGAGAGATTTATAAACAAAAATGAGAATCAATTCAAGACACTGCTAGAACAGAAGCACAACCGATAGGTAAATAGGATAGTGCAAGATAGGAGACCAGCAGTGAAGCATTACACGCACTGAAGTTTATGGAGGATGGGATATGGACCAGGTGAGCTTTGAAATAGAAATCAAATTTCGAGTTAGCAGAACTATGGCTGAGGGTTCCAGCAACAGATAAACTGAGGCACCAACAATGATAAGCAATGTTGCGGCGATGCTACCTTGGTAATAGAATGGATGTGTGGTAGGGAGCTCACCTCAGAGTCAAACAAGGTTGCACGCCTTAAATTGTGACTAAGAAGAACAATGGAATCAGTGCTAAGCAAAGGACCATGCGGCAGAGACTGAAAACAATGGCTTGGCCCTCCTCAATATTTAACTGGAGGAAAGTTCTGCTCACTCATGACTGGTTGTCTGCCAAACAACATAAATCAGAGACAGTAGAAGGGTTCAGAAGTAGTGGTAAGGAAGAGCCAGATGTCGTCAGTGGAGATGCAGAAATCCTTTTAGTCCCCACATTTAAAAGCAACATTAGCAGAAAAGGGGGTGGTCAACTACCCGTCCTCGCTGGCACAAAATATACATGATCAAGTATCACCCTTAACTCAACCAGAAATAAAAGTTTAACTCTGTTTAGTTAGCTTTGCTCTGCAGTATATCTTGAGTGCCAATATTCTTTGCCATACTGTGCAAGAACGTGGATTTAATCCATACTTTCCCAAAAAGAACATTTCTCATCTTAATTATACTGTGCTAGGGTACATGTTCACAAGATGGTTTCTGATTTTCAGTCATAAATTCAATAATTTTGAATTGAACACTATTTATAGAGTGCATCAAAATAATGAAAATAGCTATTTCATCTAGGAGGGTGGCATGGTGGCAAGCATCACAGCACCAGGGAACCAGGTTTGATTCTAACCTGGGTCCTGTCTATGTGGAATTTGCACATTTACCCTGTGTCTTTTCACCGACTCCGGTTTCTTCCCACATTCCAAAGATGTACAGGTTAGGTGGTTTGGCCCCGGTAAATCACGTGCATATATGCTTGTGGTGGTATAATGCCCCTCAAGCTATAAGCCCCTGCAACAGATTAGTGACCTGTTCTAGGAATAATTAGCTACAGAAAGAGATAAAAGTCTGACCTATGCACCATTGGGGTGCAGAAAGGTTGAGAAAGAGAGAGAGAGATATATGACTTTAGATAAAGTTAAAGCACATTAAAAAATGGCTTCAGCTAGCTAGAGCTGGGACACACTCGTTGTCCCTGGGTGTGGAGAAGCCCACATGTAAAATTACCTAGAAATAGCCAACTAATAAAGCTGATTTGCTTTGCTTTGACACTTGAATTCAGAAGTTAACTGCAATGGACGATTGAGAGGTGTTAGTGTGAGCTGGAACAGTCTAATTATCCCAAACTTGATCTTTTCAGGCCATTTCAAAAGGAAGGTGTCTCAAAGTTTAAACAGCCGTAACAATGACACGATCACATAACCATTTTGAAGTTAATTCATCATCAGATGGGATCCACTCTGGGAGTCCCAGAAAATTGGGTGTGACTCGTAGGTCTTCAGTTCACTGATTCACAACATACGATAGAGTTAAGAACAGGTCTGTGAAGTCATCATCCTTGTAATATTTCAGTAACATTGAAAAGCTACTCAAAATGGTATTAGTCTACAATGTATTTTTCAAAAACAATTTACACATCTTGTCTATTGTTGTATTCTATTGGTTCCGTGTAGTTGTTTTGTTTGGAAATAAATCTTATTAGTTTTAGCAGAATGTAACAGTTTGGCAGTATGATCATTACAGGAGTGTGTGTGTGTGTGTGTGAACATTCCATGTGGTCTTACATGCATGGCAAAAGGGGAATTGATGATTGAGCTGCATTCAGGCCATGCCGAAAAGATACTTACATCACAGCCACTGTCCTTTTCTGGTGCGCACAAAAGTGCCATAAGACTTAATTTTAGCAACCTATTTCCCCTCTTTACTGCTTTCATTTGGTTCAATTTTACGCACAGATACAGGCTTTACACGTACTTAATTCAGAACGCAGCCAATGTAAGCATTAACAGAAGTCACCATCTTTACTATGAAGTTCAATCACACAAATAACTGCTTTCCAATTTTCAACATAACAACAGAAAATAAATTCTGTGACTATTTACCCATTAATCTGTCATGTCAAATTACTGATGCAACAATATTTGCCATATTTAACTTGTTCAAATATTTTCCACCAGGTTAGCAATTAAAGAAAAAACTTTCCTCAGTTAGAAATACAGAAGTACTATGTAGATAATCAACATAGGCCATTTTAGAGTGCACATTTTAGAGTTCAAATGTGTTGAATATTCTTGTGAACCAATCACATCTGCAAACAACTCCTGTAAAAGGTACTCTTTTGGACCTTGCAATAACTTCAAATCCGAGTCACCAGAATCCAATAACCATTCTAACAACCATCTTCCCTGAACTCTCACGATCTGGGTGCTCTATTGCAAAATTCTAATGGATATACGGGCCACAATTTTGAAATCAAGCCTGTAATTTTCCTGTCCGTGAAAAGAGGTGCAGAAATCACCATTTGGAGAATGCAAAAACAGGAACCCTGGGCCATAATGTGCCAATAACGACAAAAGTACCCAGTTTTGAAGTATAACCATAATCCCAAACATGAAATAAATTTGCACTGCCCGCTGTTACACCTTTACATCTTATTAGTATTTATTAGTGCAGTGTGATAGTGGTGGACGATTGCCCTTGCAGAAACATGATCTACACCAGCAGAAGGACAGATTACCCTTGCGGCACCTGCAAGCTAAAAAAAACACAAAACCTGCATCAAAAGATGTCTTTTTTTAATTCACTCTCAGAATGTGGGCATCAATGAGCCTAATGTCATTTCAGGAAGGAAATCTGCCACCCTTGCCCAATTTGGCCAACATGCGATTTAAGACCCACAGCAAAGTGGCTGACACTTAATTGTCCTTTAAAACGGCCTAACAAGCCACTCAATGGAAAAACTGAAATAGAATAAAACCAGACTGGACCCTGCAAACTCCTCCTCATTAAGAACTGGGGGCTTGTGCCAAAATCGTCCCACAGACTAGAAGAAAGAAAGTACAGCACAGCAACAGGCCCTTCAGCCCTCCAAGCCTGTACCGACTGTGATGCCTGCCTAAACTAAAACCGTATGCACTTATGGAGTCCGTATCCTTCCATTCCCATCCTATTCATGTATTCATCTAGTTGCCCTTTAAATTCCACAATCGTACCTGCTCCCACCATCTCCCCAGGCAGCGCATTCCAGACATTTACCACCTGTGTAAAAAGACTTGCTTTGCACATCTCCTCAAAACATTTCTCCACACATCTTAAACCTATGTCTCCTAGTACTTGACTTTTCTACCCTCAGAAAGAGCACCTGACTATGCACTCTGTCAATGCCACTCAATCTTGTAGACTTCAATCAGGTCACCCCTCAACCTCCATATTCCACTGAGAACAAATCGAATTTATCCAACTTCTCCTCATAGCTAATACCCTCCAGATCAGGCAACATCCTGGTAAACTTTATCTGTACCCTCTCCAAAGCATCCACATCCTTCTGGCAGTGTGGCGGCCAAAATCGCACACAATATTCTAAATGAGGCCTAACTAACGTTCTGTACAGCTGCAGCATGACTTGCCAATTTTTTATACTCAATGCCCCAAAGACGAAGATAAGCATGCCTTTTGCTTTTGTGACTCCCTTATCCACCTGCGTTGCCACTTTGTGATCATGAACATGTACACCCAGATCTCTCTGCCTGTCAATACTCCTATCGTTTACTGTATAATTCTTATGTGCATTGGACCTTCCAAAATGCATTATCTAATGACTAGTCAAATAGCCTGATTATCAGTAATTATTTGGTATGACTATTTCAAAGCTATCACCATCATCCTTGGGCATCCAACAGGTCAGACCCACAAGAGGTGGCAGCACTATGGCATACAGTCAGGAGGTAGTTCTCAACATTAACTCAAGGCATCAGCTCAAACATGGATAAGAAAGGGAACCTCCTGATTAGCACTTCTCAGGTCAATTCCAGTTCAATGAAGAGTGCGAGAGTGCAGGAGCAGCAACAGGCATACCCAAAATGAGATGTCAAACTGGTGAAGCTACAAAAAAAAACAGCTTGCATGCCAAATGGTATACGCAGCAAGCAACTGACAGAGCAGTGATTCCACAACCACTAGGCCAGGTTTAAACTCTGCAGTCCTAAATGGTGATGGGCAATTAAACAACTCATTGGAGGAGGGGACTCCTCAAATATCCCCATCCATAATGATGAGGGAGCCCAGCACATCAGTGCACAAGATTAGTGCTACAATTTTCAGCCAGAAGTGCTAAGTGGATAACCCACCTGGGACACCTTTGGAGGTCCCCAAAATCCTAGATGTCAGTTTTCAGCCAATTCAATTCACATGATATCAGGAAATAGCTGAAGGCTGCAACAGCAATAGGCCCTGACAATATTCCAGCAACAGTACAAGACGGACTCCAGAATTTGCCACATCCCAGCCAAGTTGTTCCAGTACATCTATAACACTGGCATCTACCCAGCAATGTGGAAAATTGCCCAGGTATGTCTTGTGCACAAAAGAAAGGACAAAACACGATCTGGCCAATTACCACCCCTGAACTACTTCCCTCGGTCATCAATAAAGTGATAGAGGAGGTCATCAACAGTGTTGTTAAGCCTCACTTGCTTAGCAATAACCTGTTCACTGATGCGCAATTAGGATTCTGTCAGGGTCACTCAGCTCCCGACCCCCATTACTTCCTTGATTCAAAAATGGACAAAAACCTGGACTCCAGGGATGAGGTGAGCGGGACTGTTCTTGACATCAAGCAGCATTTGACAGAATATGGCATCAGAAGCCCAAGAAAAACTGGAATCAATGGGAATCGGGAGCAAAACTGGTTGGAGTTATACCTAGCACAAAGAAAGATGGTTGTGGTTATTGGAGGTCAATCTGCAGGAGTTTCTCAGTACAGTGTCTTAGACCCAACTATCTTCAGCTCCTTCCTTCCATCATAAGGTCAGAAGTTATTGCCAGGTGTATGAGTATGCAGTGAAAGTATTGTTTCTTGCACACTATAAGACAAAGCATAACGTACATAGAACACAACTCTGGTGCGGCCGCACTTGGAGTACTGTGTGCAGTTCTGGTCCCCACATTACAGGAAGGACGTTGAGGCTTTGGAGAGGGTGCAGAGGAGGTTTACCAGGATGTTGCCTGGTATGGGGGGGGGGGAGGTCATACGAGGAGAGACTGAGGGATTTGGGGTTGTTTCTGGATTTTCAGAAGGCGTTTGATAAGGTACCTCACAAGAGGTTACTGCAGAAGGTCAGAGGACATGGAGTTGGGGGTAGGGTGTTAGCGTGGATAGAGGATTGGTTGTCAAATAGGAGGCAGAGAGTGGGGGTCAATGGGTGCTATTCGGATTGGCGGTTGGTGACTAGTGGGGTGCCCCAGGGGTCGGTGCTGGGGCCTCAGCTATTTACCATTTATATAGATGATCTGGAGGATGGAACCGAGTGTAGGGTGTCGAAATTTGCTGATGACACCAAGATTGGGGGAAAGGCAAATTGTGCGGAGGGTGTGGAGAGTCTGCAGAAGGATCTAGATAGGCTGGGTGAATGGGCCAGGAAATGGCAAATGGAATTTAATGTTGGCAAGTGTGAGGTGGTCCACTTTGGTAGGAAGAATGGTAGGAAGGACTATTACTTACGTGGCGAAAAACTGCAGCAGGCGACGGTGCAGAGGGACCTCGGGGTCCTTGTGCATGAGTCGCAAAAACCCAGCCTGCAGGTGCAGCAGGTGGTCAGGAAGGCGAATGGGATGCTGGCCTTCATAGCGAGGGGGATTGAATATAAAAGTAGGGAGGTCTTGCTGCAGCTGTATAGGGCATTGGTGAGGCCGCAGCTGGAGTACTGTGTGCAGTTTTGGGCGCCGCACCTGCGCAAGGATATTTTGGCCTTGGAGGGAGTGCAGAGGAGGTTTACTAGGCTGATACCAGAGTTGAGGGGGTTGAGCTATGAGGAGAGGCTGAATAAACTAGGCTTGTACTCGTTAGAGTTTAGAAGAATGAGGGGAGATCTCATTGAGACGTATAAGATGATGAATGGGATGGATAGGATAGAGGTGGAAAGACTCTTCCCGCTCAAAAAAGACAGTAGGACTAGGGGGCACAGCCTCAAGATAAAGGGGGGGCAGTTCAGAACGGAGTTGAGGAGGAACTTCTTCACTCAAAGGGTGGTGAATCTCTGGAATTCTCTGCCCGTTGAAGTGGTGGAGGCTGCCTCGCTAAATATTTTTAAGAAGCGGGTTGATGGGTTTTTGATAAGAGAGGGGATTAAGGGTTATGGGGAGAGGGCGGGAAAGTGGAACTGAGCCACGACAGATCAGCCATGATCTTATTGAATGGCGGGGCAGGCTCGAAGGGCCAGATGGCCTACTCCTGCTCCTATTTCTTATGTTTTCGCTGGAAAGGAGGCGGCTAAGAGGGGATCTTATTGAAACATATAAGATGATTAGAGGTTTAGATAGGGTGGATAGTGATAGCCTTTTTCCTCGGATGGAGAATGCTAGCACGAGGGGGCATGGCTTTAAATTAAGGGGTGGTAGTTATAGGACGGATGTCAGGGGTAGGTTCTTTACCCAGAGGGTGGTGAGGGATTGGAATGCCCTGCCTGCTGCGGTTGTAAATGTGCCTAGTTTGGGGGCGTTTAAGAGATCTACGGATAGGTTTATGGACGAAAAGGGATTGGTTTAGATTAGTGGGTCAGTGTTTTTTTTAAAAAACTGGTCGGCGCAACATCGTGGGCCGAAGGGCCTGTTCTGCGCTGTAACGTTCTATGTTCTAAGGAAGGGAGTGTGCTAGCAGATAACTGCGCAACGTTCTGCACCACTTGCAACTCCTGAGATACTGAAGCAATACATGTCTAAAGGCAGCAACACATGGACAATATCCAAGTTTGGGCTGACAAGTGCCAAGCAGTGACTATCTTCAACAAGAGCCAATCCAACCATTATCCCTTGACATTCAATGGCATTACCATCCCTGAATCAACATTATGGGGGTTACCACTGAACAGAAACTGAACGAACTGTATAAATAGTGGCAAGAAGAGAACAAAGGCAAGGAATCCTGCAGAAAGTAACTCACTTCCTGACTCCCCAAAACCTGTACACAATGATGCAAAAACCAGGCACGTGATAGAATACTGTCCACTAGCCTGAATGAGTGCAGCAGCATGTTTGATTGGCAGTCCATCCAGGAATATGCACTCACTCTATCAATGACACACTATGGCAGCAGCATGTAACATCTACAAGATGCACTATAGGAATTCACTAACGCTTCTTCGACCTTCCAAACATGGGAACACCCCCACCTGGAAATTCCCCTCCATTTCACTCACCATCCTCAGTTGATATATATCGCCTCCCTTCAAGGTCAAAACTCTGGCTCTCTGCCCCTACCAGCATTGTGGACGTACCTACTGCACATAAGACTGCAACAGTTCAAGAAGGCAACAGCTCATCAACACCACGTTCTTGGGCAATTAGAAAAGGGCAACAAATGCAGCTCTTGCTAGCACTATTCATATCCCCTGAACAAGAATATTTTGTCCTTCCAGACTTACTCTAAGACTGTGGTGATTAGCTTTCTTCTTTAACCATTATTGGTTTGATACAACCAGGCGGCTTGCTAGACTACTTCGGAAAACAGTTAAGAAGTAAAAAAGATTTAAACTGGTGTCACATAAAGATCACAGCAGGTAGAGAAGACAGGCTTTTCTCAAGGAATCAGCTGTGTTCTACAACGTAGATGTGATAGCTTCATGGTCAATTTTGTGACTTGCATGTAAACACTATATTGTCTTACTGGTTAATTTTAAAACGTCTCATTTACTATAAACACATCCAATGCATGTAAATCTTTCAAGTTGAGACAGGAAAAAACTGACGTACACCAATATATACTTTACAGCTGTTTCAATACCTAGCTGTTACCACAAAAAAATTATATCTAACCAATTAAACTAAATGTCTTTCAATTCACCACTGATGCACTAGAATTGTTTGATGAATGCTCCTGTGTTCTACATTCCCCCTCCCCCACCTCACTTAAATTTTCTTTCCTTCCCTCCTGTAAATTCCCAAACTCATGCTTGCATACAGTTTCTTTGATTTGATTTGTCATGTATTGGTACAGTGAAAAGTATTTTTGTCTACGCGCTATACGGACAAAGCATACTGTTCATAGAGAACATAGGTGAGAAGGAAAGGACAATATATAGTGTTACAGTCATAGCTAAGGTGTACAGAATGTTCAACTTAATATAAGGTAGGTCCATTCAAAAGTCTGATGGCAACAGGGAAGAAGCCATTCTTAAGTCGGTTGGTACGTGACCTCAGACTTTTATATCTTTCACCAGACGGAAGAAGGTGGAAGATCATGTCCGACATGCATGGGGTCCTTGATTATGCTGGCTGCTTTTCCAAGACAGCTGGAAGTGTAAGAGCAGGAATGATACCAAGCTGTGATACATCCGGAAAGGATGCTTTCTATGGTGTATCTGTAAAAATTGGTGACAGTCATAGCAAACATGCCAAACTTCCTCAGCCTCCTGACAAAGCAGAGGCATTGATGTGCCCTCTCAATTATAGTGCAGCTTGGAGGGTCCAGGACAGGTTTTTGGAGATCTGGACACCTGAAAACATGAAGCTCTTGACTATTTCCACTTCATCTCCATTATCTAGACAAGGGCATGTTCTCTACTATTCCTCCTGAAGTCAATGATTATCTCCTTTGTTTTACTGACACTGAGGGAGAGATTATTGTCGCTGCACCATTTCATCATATCGTCTCTTTCCAGCACTGTGTCATCATTGTTTGAGATCCTATCCAGTCCAATGGTGTCATCAACAAACTTGAAAATGGAGCTGCAGCAGAATTTGGCCACATAGTCATAAGTGTACAAGGGCTATAGTAAGGGGCTGAGGACACAGCCTTGCAGAGCACCAGATGTGTGGATAATCATGGAGGTGGTGTCGGTTCCCATCCTCACTGATCATTGTCTGTGCGTTTGGAAGTTCCACGAGTGACAGTAGCCCTCAGTTACTCAGTTCAAGTAGGATTCTCTTCATTAGAGTCAGTAATCCACACTTGTGAACAGTGGATGAGGTCAGTGTTAAACTTAGCTATATCCTAGCTCTTTTGATTAACAAACCTCTCTTCACCATGTTAAGTCATCTCATTTGTTCCAGCAAGGTGTTTGAAGGCAGCTAACAGCTTAAAACTATACGCCAGCGAGAATACACCACTTCTTTCAACAGAGAGAATTTTTTTTTCCAAAGGCAATGGTGATAAAAGAGATTGAGACCCCGGGTTCACTACACAAAATTTCATCAAATTAAAACCCAATACAAAAACAGATATCATTCTGTAAGGACATTCTTTAGAAATTTACAAGAGATGTTTAGCACAGAATCTGAATTGATATTACTTGAAACTCATGGGCAACACGCCAAATGGCATCATGAACTCTAACTCTGTGAAAAAAAAAGCTACACTTTCCACTCAGGCAGCCAAATACCGCCTAAGGTTCAAGGCACACAATTACCATGCCAGTGAAATAATTTTTATTTGGTTTTTGGACCTATCAGTCGTAGTAGGATTTCAGAAAGTATGTTGAAGTCATGTGTTTCAACAAGTAAAGAGTTTGCACACTCCAGAATTCTCCACAAGTTCAGAGAAGTTCACAAACAAACATACAATCTTCAATCTATATTCAGTAACAGACAGTGACTGTTGGAGCACGCAGAATGCACTAGTGGGACAAATTTGATCGCTTCCACTATTCTCCTGGTCAGTTTCTTGAAAGTCAGCAATAGACCATACAAAACAGATTATTGTGCATGATTGCTAAAATCAGATCAAAAAGGTTAGCTCAAACAACCAGGCATTATAACAAAAATATTGAAGCGTTCACTAGATTAATATTTCCTCAATGACAGTTCCCTACAAGGATTTGATCAAATTAGTGTTGTCCTGTAGTATTGATGAGCTGCAAGCAAAATTAAACTTCAGGGCAATAGACCTTAATGTGTAAAACACTGAGTGAAGACAGACCCATCATCTCAGATTACACCCATCACATACCATTCCATTAACCAACAGCATTTCATATTATCGTAATAGTTTAAAATTTTCACTCCAAGTAAAACCGTAATAAGAATAAAATCTTCAGTTGGGTGTTTTTTCTTCTTGTCCAGCATTACATCTGATCAAAATCCCACCAATGCTAGATTATACCACACTAACTTCAGTAGCCATCACTAATCCATATTTGCTGGAACACACACACACAATCCCTTCATGGGAAGGCACTGAAGATCTGCAGTTGAGTTTCCACACATGTTACTTCAAAAGCAAAAGGGGAAAAAATTCACAATCATACTTTCATTCAATCCAAATAATTTTAATAAGGCCACACTGACATCGTCTGAACAAAGGCAAAGAATTGCTCAAAAGGGATTAATTGACTTCTGCACATCAGACAAGTGTGAGCGTAGAACACCTGGGACTTTGTTTTCAGGTGCAAACACCAGGAAAACATTGGCACAGATTTCAAAACTGAGAATACCGAGTCATTAAAGACTGTCTTAGCTATGTTAATCGCTTTTCAAGTTAGTCCAATGAGTAGCTGAGTAAAAGTACCAGCTCTGATCCTCTGTCTGCAGCACTTTGAGCTGTTCTCAACTGGGGCAGTTGTAAGGGCACTGGAATTTGCTGCAGAACTCCTGATTAGGGAGAGCAGAGGAAAATGAGGCGCTTGCCACTGTTAACTACAATTTTGATAGAAATGCACATATGGACTTTCTGGTTTGGCTTCAATTGCCTCAATGGTTGAATTACCCATTGCAACACAGCATAAAAACCAACACGAAAATGATGTCACTTGGTCAAAATACTGAACAGCTACCGGCATTCAAACTTTACTTTCAACAAGGAGCCAATGTTAGTACAGGGAGCAGTGGTGGAGAAAGGGCGAATAATTTGCATTTAAAATTAATGGTTGCAGCTTTAAACTCCAAAACCAAACTGAAGATACACAACAAAAACTTTGATAAATTAACAAGAAAGTAATAAGTATGCTTTTCCAAGGTACACAGCATATACAATTGCAAGACATTAGCAGTGAAGAGTTCCTTATCACTACAAACAACAATCAGCACCACCAGGAGTGTTCACTAAGAGTAGCGGACGAGAAGAGGATTGGGAGAGGTTTTAATGTCAACAAAGATTGACAAAGAAGTTGATAAAGAAGGGTAGGAGAAACTATGAAGCTGGGCTAGCGCTTAATATAAAAAAGGATAGCAAGAGTTTCTATAAATATATAAAAAAGAAGAGGCTGGCTAGGGTGAACATTGGACCCTTAGAGGATGAGAGGGGGGACTTAGTGGTAGGGGATGGAGAAATGGCTGAGGCCTTGAATAACATTTTTGTTTCGGTCTTCACGGAGGAGGACGTGAATAATTTGCCGGGTGTTAGCGATGGAAAGATGGTAGGACTGGAGGGTCTCAATAACATTATTGTTACTAGAGAGGCGGTGCTCGACAGACTGGAGAGACTGATTGTGGACAAGTCCCCAGGACCAGATGGAATGCATCCAAGGGTTCTGAAAGAAATGGCGGAGGTGATAGTGGATGCCTTGGTGGTTATTTTCCAAACGCTGCTGGATTCCGGGGAAGTGCCGGAAGATTGGAAAACGGCTAATGTTACGCCATTGTTTAAGAAGGGTGGCAGGCAAAAGGCAGGGAATTATAGGCCAGTTAGTTTAACGTCTGTTGTAGGTAAAATGTTAGAATCCATCGTCAAGGAGGAAATAGCGAGGCATCTTGAGGGGAATTGCTTGATAGGGCAGACGCAGCACGGTTTCGTTAAGGGGAAGTCGTGTCTGACAAATTTATAGGAGTTCTATGAGGATGTGTCTAGGGTGGTGGATAGAGGAGAGCCAGTGGATGTGGTCTTTCTGGATTTTCAGAAGGCGTTTGACAAGGTACCTCACAAGAGGTTATTGCAGAAGGTAAGGGGGCATGGAGTTGGGGGTAGGGTGTTAGCGTGGATAGAGGATTGGTTGTCAAATAGGAGGCAGAGGGTGGGGGTCAATGGGTGCTATTCGGATTGGCGGATGGTGACTAGTGGAGTGCCCCAGGGGTCGGTGCTGGGGCCTCAGCTATTTAGCATTTATAAAGATGATCTGGAGGAGGGAACCGGGTGTAGGGTGTCGAAATTTGCTGATGACACCAAGATCGGTGGAACGGCAAATTGCGCGGAGGGTGTGGAGAGTCTGCAGAAGGATCTAGATAGGCTGGGCGAATGGGCCAGGAACTGGCAAGTGGAATTTAATGTTGGCAAGTGCGAGGTGGTCCACTTTGGTTGGAATAATGGTAGGAAGGACTATTACTTACGTGGAGAAAAACTGCAGCAGGCGACGGTGCAGAGGGACCTCGGGGTCCTTGTGCATGAGTCGCAAAAACCCAGCCTGCAGGTGCAGCAGGTGGTCAGGAAGGCAAATGAGATGCTGGCCTTCATAACGAGGGGGATTGAATATAAAAGTAGGGAGGTCTTGCTGTGGCTGTATAGGGCACTGGTGAGGCCGCAGCTGGAGTACTGTTTTGGTCACCGCACTTACGCAAGGATATTTTGGCCTTGGAGAGAGTGCAGAGGAGGTTTACTAGGCTGATGCCGGAGTTGAGTGGGTTGAGCTATGAGGAGAGGCTGAATAAACTAGGCTTGTGCTCGTTAGAGTTTAGAAGAATGAGGGGAGATCTCATTGAGACATATAAGATGATGAATGGGATGGATAGGATAGAGGTGGAGAGACTCTTCCCGCTCAGAAAGGACAGTAGGACTAGGGGGCACAGCCTCAAGATAAAGAGGGGGGCGGTTTAGAACGGAGTTGAGGAGGAATTTCTTCACTCAAAGGGTGGTGAATCTCTGGAATTCTCTGCCCGTTGAAGCGGTGGAGGCTGCCTCGCTAAATATTTTTAAGACACGGGTTGATGGGTTTTTGATAAGCGAGGGGATTAAGGGTTATGAGGAGAGGGCGGGAAAGTGGAACTGAGCCACGACAGATCAGCCATGATCTTATTGAATGGCGGGGCAGGCTCGAAGGGCTAGGTGGCCTACTCTTGCTCCGATTTCTTATGTTCTCATGTTCACTTGAAAGCACGAATATCAGCAAAATGGAAAGAATACGTCATCCTTACCACCACCATAAATAGCAATCAGTCAGATGAACAAGTGACATTTAATATCAACCAAGTGACAAAGAAAACACTTCCACTAGTTCCAAGGATAGTTTCCTTAGTTGTAAAGTGTTGCTTGACCAAAAAAAGGACAAAGCAGAGAAGGGAGACAGGCAAAGAACTAAGAAATAAAGAACAAATGAAAAGGATGTTATAATCCCATCAAGAAAATATACATATAAAAATACATTTGCATACAATGCCAAAAGATTGTACATCATAAACTGTACTAGATTAAAAACAAAATCCCTGTTCAATAAAACAATATGCCGGAACTTGTGAAAATTATATACTGAGTAACAAATGTAGATCTAAAACACTTCAGACTTGATGGGCTTCTATGACCGATTCTGTGATCCATTATATGAAGATGTCCTGTACTGTATATATTGATTTGTTTCAATTTGGATTTCCTCTTTAATTTCCTATTTTGTCATACAAGGTATCAGAGCTAAATCTAATCCTGTTTTCACTGGGCCCCTTTCAATGTGTACCTTCCTATAGGAGAAAGTCAATGTCAATAAACAGGAACTTGGGCTGACATTTCCACTCCTTAACCCATAAGCACCAAGGCAGAATGGAGTAGCCAATGGCATCACTCCGAAATGAAAGCAATAAACTCATCACAAATGACAAATAGAACTGAAGTCTGTATAAATTAGCTCAACAACAGCATGCCAATCACAGGAACACCTATTTTCTTTTCCTCCCCAAGAAGTTTGATGTGGTAAGTGTTCTTTAAATTCAATGTATGGAATTATTAGTGACACACTATATCAAACCATTAGCTTCAAATTTCAACTGGTCTTTATCAATTATGTTGAAGTCAATTGTTCAGGCCAACTGTATACTTTAACTGTCACTTGTCTTCTCCATAGTTTTGTCCATCACTGGGAATGTCAAAACACAAGTGTTTTAACACATATCCAACAAGACAAGCTTGGGGTGAAATCTGACATGGCCTTTGCATTCTCTAGTGCATTTTCCAGTAGGAGAGGCTGGAAACCTCAACCTTAAATAAGTATGTGGATGCACACATGAAATGCCATAATATTCAAAGATAGGGACAAATGCAGAAAAGTGGGATTACAGTAGTTCTTGTGTAATTTTGTCAGTGCAGACTGGATAGGCTGAAGGGCCTCTTCTAAACTGTATGACTAAATTAAAATCACCAAAGTATTCTGGCTTCCTTCACCATTTTGCTGGGTCACTAATATTAATAAAAAGGTAATACTAGCTACAAAGAATAAATCAATTAGAACTATTCCCAGATTGCTTTGTGACTCAATTTGATCCATAAAAGCTAGATTTTTAAAATTGGATTTAAGTGAGAAATATACCTGTGCAGAACAGCAATCCAACATATTTTAAAGTAAAACAAGCTACACGAAACGAGTCTTTAGAGCACTTTACAGTGCAGTGAGTTTGTCTTTAAAAACAAGCATAAACAGGTTGTGTCATTGGAGTGGCAGGATGGACAATGAACAAATCCCTCTGGAGTAACAGTCCCAGTAAAATCTCACTATTGTACGCAGCCAGTTTTTGCAATGCACAGTACCTCTAATTTATTTTGCACATATGTATGCTTTTAACACCAAGGCATCTTCTAGCTTGCTACATGGCCACACATGTGAATACGAACATAAGAAATAGGACCAGGAGTAGGCCATCTAGCCCTTCGAGCCTGCCCCGCCATTCAATAAGATCATGGCTGATCTGAAGTGAATCAGTTCCACTTTCCCGCTTTTTCCCCATAACCCTTAATTCTCTTGTCCATCAGAAATCTATCTACCCATGACTTAAATATATTCAACGAGGTAGCCTCCACCACTTCAATGGGCAGAGAATTCCAGAGATTCACCACCCTTTGAGTGAAGGAGTTCCTCCTCAATTCCGTTCTAAACTGCCCCCCCCCCCACTTATTTTAAGGCTATGCCCTCTAGTTCTGTTTTCCTTTCTAAAGCGGGAAGAATCTCTCCACCTCTATCCTATCTACCCCTTCATTATCTTGTAAGACAGCTTGGCAGGAACTTCATTTTAGAAGTTTTGAAATAAGAAAAAGGGATGACAGGTCAACAATACTGAAGGAATGGGGTTTAGAATGGACATGGTCATCTAATGCCATATGGTACTAAGGCAAACAGAATGAGAAAGTCCAAGGTAAACCATGGTCTGTGCTAAAATAGCTGATGTCAGCCAGAGTGGCAAGGCATGGAGTCATAGAGGTTTCCAGCTTGGAAGCAGGCTCTTCAGCCTAACTTAGCCATGTCGCCCTTTTACACAAAAAAAATCACTAAGCTATTCCCAATTGCCCGTGTTTGGCCTATATCCCTCTATACCCATGTAACTAAATGCTTTTTAGGTAGTACAGTCTAATTGGTCTTGGGTATTCTTGAGCTCAGTGACAGCAAGCATTGATGCTGCGTGGACCATTGCAATAACGTGCAGTTTTATGCACACACTTCTAGCTAAAACTAGAGGGAAAGCACCACGCGGGCACAAATTAGTCCTTTGCTGGGGGAAAAAGGACAAATAGAATGCTAAGTAAACAGTCAACGGTAGCCACTCAGCACACCTCCAGACAGCTGCTTAAAGAGCCAACATTCAAGACACGAACACAAGTCACTTCATCAGCTGTAAGCTGGAAAGTACCAGAATTCAGATAGTTTTTTAAAAAATGCTGAAAAAGTTTCTCTCGTGGAAAGATTGTTTTTAAATTGATGGTTTTTTATTTATTCGTGGGACATGGGCATCGCTGGCTGGCCAGCATTTATTGCCCATCCCTAGTTGCTTGAGGGGAGTTGAAAGTCAACCACATTGCTGTGGCTCTGGACTTAAATGTAGGCTAGACCAGGTAAGGACAATAGGTTTCTTTCCCTAAAGGACATTAGTGAACCAGATTATTTTTTCCAACAATCAACAATGGTTTCATGATCATCGGTAGATTCTTAATTCCAGATATTTTTATTGGATTCAAATTCCACCATCTGTCATGGTGTGATTCGAATTTAGCTCCCCAGAACATTAGCTGAGTTTCTGGATTAATAATCTGGCAATAATACCCACAATGCCATTGCCTCCCATTTTAATTTCTTTCATAAGATACTACTGACAAAGGAAAAACCGGCATCATAGGACTCACTGGACTAGAATCATCAAATATAACAAAAAACACAAGTAGCATCCTGAATTCAATAATGGTTTAACTTCTATTTTGGGGTTATTTAATGAAAACAGTTAAGAGTATGGCTGGGGAGTGGAAGAGTAAAGATTGGTGAAATGAGACTTCAGAAGGAACGCCCATTAGCGTATCACAAATAGCAGAAATGCAATTCTGGTCAAAAATTACAGTCCTTTCCAAAATAATTATTACATCATTTATTAGTACAATAGAAAAAGTTTTATTTCAATAAGGCATAATGCAAGTATCTCAAAAGTAGTATGACAGATAGTTGAGTGGATATTGAACAGAAAGAAAAGAATCTGGATGATGATGATTGCAAGTCAATGCTGACGAAGATAATTCGGGGGGTGGGGGGTGGGGGGCAAAGGCACATAATGTCTGAAGGAATAACCACCTTGCTCAACCTCAAGCTCATGCTCATCCATAGGGAGTGATGAGCAAGAAATATATTATTATTGCCACTGGAAGTCCCTAACTATCCATACTAAACTTAAAGCACGTCCCCAAATGAGAGAAAATATTGTCAGATTTTTTTTATCCTTGAACATTGTGACATGCAATTAAAAACAAAATGCTGAGGAACAAGACAAAGATACTTGTGGGTCCAATTCAGGTACTTAAACTTTCATCAGTATAATTTCACACATCCAGACACCAGGGCGAAAACAAAATATAAAGTCCAGGATTTGGAATTCAGCGAGAGCATAAGATTTTTTAAAAGAGTAATATCTGGGTGTTCGAAATGGGGCTGCAAAAGTGTTTAAACTTTTTGTCAGCAGTGACCACTATAAACATCAGGTGAGTTCAACTGATAAAAGTTCTTGTTGGATACCAGTAAGTGAAGTAATATAGTAGTAATCACACATCCAAAACAAGTGTTCAGGCAATATTGTTAGTATAAGGAGATCAAAATAGTTGGACGGAACAATTCACCTTCACATGGGTGCTTAATCAACAATGCAACACGAGCGTGGTCAAAAAAAAAACGTTTTTATTAAAAAAACGTTACTTGCTCTAAAGTTCGAAATTTTGCAGCTACTGCTAAAGGCAGCAGGTAAATGTAGGGCAACCGTGGAGTGTTGGAACAGCACACAGACACTTGTAATGAGAAAGATGCAGGAGTTTCCTGGGACCTAGAAACTGTGGGATCCAGAGAGTGGGGAGAGCAGGGCGATTCCCCGCACCCCAGTCCCGTCCCCCTCCCCCCCGCTTGTTTACACGCTCCACACTCCGGCCACCACAAGCGCTGGGCCTACACACCCCACAGCTCAGCTCCCTCCCAAACTCGGCGGCGCTGACTACCGCCAGGGAGGACGAGGCAGCCTGGAGGCGGCTGTCGCCGGGCCTCGGATTAACCCAGAGCGGCAGCCACAGCAACACGGACCCCCGCCCGGCCCGGCCCGGCCCGGCCCGGTCCCCTTCCCCCCACTGCCTCCCCTTCAAACAACAACAGACTGACAGCTCTCGGAGCGGAGGCCAGGCCACAAAATCCCCGCGCCGGCCTCGCCTACTCCCCTCACCGCCTCCTCACAGCTTCTCCTCCCGCCGCCAGAGCCCCGGGAGCAGCGGCCGACCCCGCGACCGCGGTAGATCGATCAGCGACACAACTCGCCTCCTACCTCAGCCTTTACTTTTGCGCCATCTTGGATCCACTTGTCAGCGTCCCCCCGCGGCATTGTGGGAACTGCGCCCGGCGCGCCTGCGCCAACTCTTCCAGAGGAGCGCACCTCCAAATAACACAGGCTGGGGCGGATACGGGGAGCCAGTCAGAGCTGGGGCGGATACGGGGAGTCAGTCAGAGCTGGGGCGGATACGGGGAGCCAGTCAGAGCTGGGGCGGATACGGGGAGCCAGTCAGAGCTGGGGCGGATACGGGGAGCCAGTCAGAGCTGGGGCGGATACGGGGAGCCAGTCAGAGCTGGGGCGGATACGGGGAGTCAGTCAGAGCTGGGGCGGATATGGGGAGAGTCACAGGCTGGGGCGGATACGGGGAGTCAGTCAGAGCTGGGGCGGATACGGGGAGTCAGTCAGAGCTGGGGCGGATACGGGGAGTCAGTCAGAGCTGGGGCGGATACGGGGAGAGTCACAGGCTGGGGCGGATACGGGGAGTCAGTCAGAGCTGGGGCGGATACGGGGAGTCAGTCAGAGCTGGGGCGGATACGGGGAGTCAGTCAGAGCTGGGGCGGATACGGGGAGTCAGTCAGAGCTGGGGCGGATACGGGGAGTCACAGTCAGAGCTGGGGCGGATACGGGGAGTCACAGCCAGAGTGGATACAGGGAGAGTCACGGCCGGGGCGGACACAGGAGGGAGCAGGAGCCACAGCTGGAGTGAGTGAGAGAGGAGCAGCAGCTGGAGTGAGTGAGAGAGGAGCAGCAGCTGGAGTGAGTAAAGGGAAAACAGGGGCAGCCCTCTAGCTGTTTTCTTCAATCTCTATCCAACTTCCATCTGCTGTAATCAGTTAAATTATAACTTGTAAATCTATGTTCTATTAAATTATATGCCTGCAATTTGGACATGGAGTTTTTAGCTGAGAAGCAAGCCATGGAAATGACGGGACAGTTCAACCCTGTTACTCCCCAGAAAGCCAGGTGGTGACTGATAGCACCGGAGCCAATGTTTACACACTTTATAAGCGTTTATTTACAGGGAATCATATCGCAAGCAAGCACCTTCTCTCCAAACAACCACATGTTAATCTCCAGTTAAAGCTCACTACCTGCATACAATTAATTAATATACGATTAACAAACCAACAGGTCAATATCAAAGTTTATGTTCCACATTAACTTCCTTCCACTTGATGCCATCTATTCTTTTTGCCCTCTTATTTTTATCTACCTTCCCCGTAAATGTGTTGATTCTGTTCACCTTAATGACTCCACCTGATGGTGAGTTCCACATTCTCATCACTCTGAATGAAAAAGCTGTTCCTCAAATCCTTATTGGTTTATTAGTGTCTATCTTATATCCCCAGCCAGGTATTGTATCACAGGACCAATATACAGCGCCTTTAATGTATTAAAGCATCCCAAAATGTTTCCCATGAGCATTATCAAACAAAATTTGATACCAAGCCACTTCAATAGCTATCAGGACAAATGACCAAAAGTTTGAATTAAAAGGAAGACTTTATGGAACAGGATGAGGTAAAGATGAGAGACAGTTGGGGAGGCAAAGAGGTTAAGTGAGGGAGTTTCAGAGTTTTGGGATAAAACAGCTGAAGACATGACTGTTCAAAAGATATCAGAGCAGAATTAGGCTATTTGGCCCATTGAATCCACTCTGCCGTTTGAGGAGCTGATATGCTCCTCATCCCCATTTTCCTGCCTTCTCCCCATAACCCTTCCACCCATTACCAATTAAAAACCTGTGTACCTCCTCCTTCAATTTACTCACTGTCCCAGCACCCACTGCACTTTGGGGTTGTGAATTCCACAGATTCACAACCCTTTGGGAGAAGTAGTTTCTTCACAATTATGAGTTGTGGAGCAATGAAAATAAAGGGTGTCTAAACAATCAGCTTTGGAGAAACTCAGATCTACGGAATGTTGTTGGGGAATATTGTGGAGATCAGGAGGGTTAATGCCACAGAAAGATTTTGAAACAAATGATGAGAATTTTACAGCCCATAATTACTCTCTCTGCCAGCTCTTTGAATAAGTTAAAAGCTTAATTTTACTCCCTGCTCTTTACATTTTGCTGAATGTTTTCCTTTCTAAGTACATACTTAATTGCTCATGGAAAGTTACAAAAGAATCTTTCCCATCACTATTTCTAGTAATCCATTTCAGATCTGACCCCTGCTCAAACTGACCGCTCTCTGTAAGTCTCCAAACCAAACTATTGAGAAACCATCCCATGTTTCTGCTTCAGACAGGAACCAATTCAATTGCTGACAGCTTCACAAAAATCCTTTGTATACAATGAGTGGTTGGGATTTGGAACATACTGACTAATGGAGTGGATAAAACTGATTCAATAGTGGCCTACCAAAATGGAATTGGATAAATACTTGAAGGAGAAACAATTGCAGGAACACAGGAAAGAGCAGAGGAATGGGACTCAGGACCTTGTCTGCTGGCTTTGAATATCATCTGGAATCAAAGTAGGGAGCGTCACAGCTGCCATATCCAGGGAAAGTCTATATCCTGAAATATTCCACACCTATGTGAGGCCGTTGAAATTAAGATACTGACAGCATTCTGGTATACTACAGAGGGCTTATTTTAAATATTTGATTAAGAAATCTGCCAGAGAGGATTTTCTATCGCATTGTGTGTTACCTTGCCAAACTGATTCCCAAAGAAATGCCAGTTGTCTTCTTAGCTAGATAATGTAGGTCATAACAAGTTAGTCTGGAAAAATGCTGCAGGGAGATGGTGCAAGTTGATGGTAATGATCCAATCAAATGTAAATTAAATAGATAACTTGCAGAAATTTACATCTGAGGCACAATATATTTGTAATTTGGGACATAAGTTGCTTTCAACCTATAATTCCCAAAGTTCTCCATCGGCAGTGGGGGTTTATTTTGTGCAAAGTGTTGGAGCTGCAGGCTGATAAGTCTCCAAGTTCTGATGGATTTCATCCTGGGATCTTTAAAAGAAGTGGCTACTAAGATAGGTAATGTCCTCAATTTAATTTTCCAAAATTCTCTAAATTCTGGGAAGGATCCATTGGATTGGAAAATAGCAAATGTAACTCCTTTATCCAAAAAGGGAGACAGAAAGCAGGAAACTGTTGGCCAGTAAGCTTAACATCTGTCAGAAGGAAAATGTTTGAAGCTTTTATTAAAGATGTTATAGCAGGAGAGTCAGATAAATTCAACATAGCAGGCAGAGTCGACAAGGTTTCCTGAGAGGGCAATCATGTTTAACCAATTTATTGGAATTCTTTGAACAAGTAAGAGATGATGTGGATAAAGGGGAACCAGTGGATGTACTGTACTTAGATTTCAAGAAGGCGCTATATCAAAGGTTATTGCAGAAAATAAGAAGTCATGGTGCAGAGGGTAACATTTTGGCATGGATAGAAGATTGGTTAGCTAATAGGAAAGAAAGAATAGGCATTATGGGTCATTTTCTGGGTGACAAGATGTAGCAAGTGATGTGCCAAAGGAATAAGTGCTGGGGCCTCAACGTCTTATAGTTTATGTCTTGGATCAAGGGACTTAACGCAAGATTGCTAAATTTACTGATGACACAAAGATAGGAAGGATTGATAGGAAGTTCTGAAGAGGACATAAGGAGGTGACAAAGGGACATAGATAAAATCTGGCAAATGAAGAATAATATGGGAAAATGTGAAATTGTCCATTTTGGCAGGAAGAATTTTAAAAAGCAGCATATTATCCAAGATTGCACAGTTGTGAGATACAGAGCCATCGAGATGTCCTAGGACGTGAACTGGAAAAGGTTAGTATGCAGGTACAGCAAGAAATTAGGAAAACCAATAGAGTATTATTGTTTATTGCAAAGGGAGTTAAATACAAAAGTAGGGAGGTTATGTTTTAGTTAGATAGGCATTGGTGCAACCAGATCTGAAGTAGTGCGTACAGTACTGGTTTCCTTATTTAAGAAAGGATGTAAATGTGTTGGAAGCATATCCAAGAAAATTTACTAAACTAATAATTGCAAAATGAGTTGTCTTACAAAGAAAGGCTGGACAGGTTAGGCTTGCAACTGCTGGAGTTTAGAAGAGTAAGAGGCAACTTGATTGAAACATATTAGATCCTGAGGGGTCTTAACAGGCTGGATGTAGAGTGGATGTTTCCTTTTGTGGGAGAATCTAGAACTAGGGGGTCACTGTTTAAAAATAAGGTGTAGTGCATTGAAGACAAAGATGAGGAAAGTTATTTCTCTGAGAGGGCTGTGAGTCTCTTCCTCAAAAGGCAGTGGAAGTCAAGTCTTTGACCATTTTTAAGGCACCAGTTCTTGATAAGAAAGGGGATAAAAGGTTATCGGGGTGGGTGGAAGGTAGGTTTGAGGTTACAATCGAATCAGCCGTGATCTTACTGAATGGCAGAGCAAGCTGGCTGAGTGGTCTGTTCTTTCTTCTAATTTGTTTGTTCATATATTCATTTGACATTTTTGGGTCTGTTTGATGAGTTGTTGCTTGGGATTGATTGCTACGATTAGTCAATAACTCCATTATTATTGTATCATATGACTATTACAATGATCGAAAGTATACTAGAAGCACTTTGATCTTTTATCATCTATTCCAATGTGAAAATGAAAAAAATCACAGCTCAGTGATTAACTGATCCACCAGGCAAAAGTGTGAAAGTATTGGATTGGTTCCTGAAATTCTGTCAAGGTAAACACTAAACCCAAGATGAGCAAATCACCTCCAGGTAATTTGTTCAGACATGTTTAGGTTTCCTGAGTAGCTGCACAACAGGTAACTCCTTCAGTATAATACAAGAACCTACACAAAACAGTAAGCAATGCACTGGTGACTTTGATGTCCTACACAACAGTAATTACATCCTTCTCCTGGAGGTACGATTCCTGTAGAAAATATTGGTGACCATGGACACCCATTGGAATGGTCCATGATTATGCTTGAGAAAGTATTCCAGTAGTTTATTCTTCTGTATTTTGATCCATATTACTTCAGGATTACTATTAGTCTCCCATTGACCGATATAGCATGTGTCCTGTGTTTTGGAACTCTCCTGTTTGTCTGCAATTAAAAGTACATCCACTCCATTGTCTAACAGCAAGCAAATCCAAACTATTCACAGCACCAGAAGTAATGTGCACTCAGTCATTCTCACTTCTCTATACATCCACATTCTGTACATCCAGTGCATCACCCAGTGAAAGATCACACATTCCTGATCAGTTATTTGCTGTATGTGTGTATCTCCTTTGGTTTTGTTCAAGGGCAGCCTATAGCCTGTCAAATCCAGTAACAATAAAAAAGGACAAATTTATGTAGCACCATTTACAACGTCAGGATGTCCCAATGTGCTTTAGTAAGTTTTAAGTGAGATCACTGTTGAAATGTAGAATGCAGCTAACTTGCACACATGGCCTTAATAACAGCCATGTGATAATGAATAGATCATCTATTTCAATGATGTTAGTTGAGGGATATATATTGTGCAGGGCACAGTGGAGATTTCTACTGCTCTTATTTGAAATGTGTTCTTGAGAGAGATTCTTCCCGCTCAGAAAGGACAGTAGGACTAGAGAGCACAGCCTCAAGATAAGTGGGGGGGGCAGTTTAGAACGGAGTTGAGGAGGAACTTCTTCACTCAAAGGGTGGCGAATCTCTGGAATTCTCTGCCCGTTGAAGTGGTGGAGGCTGCCTCGCTAAATATTTTTAAGACGCGGGTTGATGGGTTTTTGAAAGGCAAGGGGGGATTAAGGGTTATGGGGAGAAAGCGGGAAAGTGGAACTGATCCACTTCAGATCAGCCATGATCTTATTGAATGGTGGGGCAGGCTCGAAGGGCTAGATGGCCTACTCCTGCTCCTATTTCTTATGTTCTTATAACTTCCTGCATGAGAATGTCAGTCTCGAATTTATGCTGTAGTCTCTGGAGTGGGTTTTTGAATCCACAGTCTTTTGACTCGGAGGTAGGAAATCTACCAACTGAGCCATAGCTGAAAGCATGAGGACAGGATTGGGTCCACAATTATAAAACCCAGGAGGGCTTAATCATGAAGAGTGACTGATGAGGCATTAGAGAGAAACCCTACAGCGAAACATAAGCTAATGAGAACTGAAATACCTTCAGGAGAGGATAAGGGCAAGGTGGTGGCAGACAAAGATAGAATAATTCAGATACTTCTAGCTGATTGTTTCAGTCTTACCTGCACTTCTAATGATCACATAAATCAAAAAATTCATGATACACATGGAATAAAGTTAATGCACTATAGCAGGCAGGTTGTTGCAACTACGTGTATAAACCTGGGACTATTATAATTAAAAATGATATACAATGATTGATGTTCAAAGCAAAATATGCTTAGAAAAATGTCCTTAGTAGCTTGTGGAAATAGAAGACCTTTTTATATTTCAAACAGTGCTGCATATTATTGATTCAGGCAGTGTAATAAATAATTAGAGAATAGTTGATCCTGGATTGCACACTTCAAATGATTTTGTTTCGCAAATTTGAATTGAAAATGAAATTATGCCAAAAGCCCCCCTAAATCCCAGTGTTGGATTGAATGATGCAATAGGTGTTTGCCCAAGGGACCACGTTTCAAATTAAATGAATAAAATAAAAGACTGTTCTGGTTGTGGACAGGGAACTGCAGGACAAAATGGCTCCTAATTTGGTGATTAGTAGCAATCTCATATGGGGAGCGAAGAGATACCAGATGGTTCGTATGTCACAAGTAGTATTTTCTAGGGGACCCAAATTTCACCATATTTATCAATAACTTGGATGGAGGAATACAGAACCATGTGTCCAAGTTTTCAGATGACACTAAGTTAGAAAGGACAATAAGTGTTGCTGATCAGAGCTGGGAGTTGCAAAGAGAAATAGACTAAGTGTGTGAACAAACCCGTGGCAAATGGAGTTCATGATGGGCAAGGAGGTGAAAGATAAACCAGAGACTCCACCACCACCATCCCCAGGCATGTCCTGTTGCACCAACTGGACAGACTCACCAGACATGGTGGTATATTGGTATGCTGTCAAGAGGGAGTTGCCCTGGGACCTCATGGCATCAAGTCACATGGGCAAGGATCTCCTGCTGGTTACCACTTGCCAAACCCCCTCAGCTGATGGATGAATCAGTATCCACAATTAATGAACACCACTTTGAGGAAGCTCTGAGGGTGGAAAGGGCACAGAGTGTTTTCTGGACAGGGTTCTTCACTGTCCATCACCAAGATGTCTTGGTCACACCAATACCGACCAAGCTGACTGAATCCTAAAGGACCGAACTGCTGTACTGGTTCTTCAGCAGGAAAACAACAAGAGAGAAAGACAAAGTCCTGATTTCACACCGAGGGAAAACCTCCGTCATGTTGTGTAGACCTTCACCGTGCCAAATGGGATAGATATAAAACAGACCTAGCAATTCAAACAGGGCATCCTTAGGGCACTGTGGGCCATCAGCAGCAGCAGAATTGTATTCAACCACAATCTGCAACCTCATAACTCACTCTACCTTTACCATCAAAATGGGGCTTCGGTGAAGAGTGCAGCAGAACATGCCAAGAGCAGTACCAGGCATTCCTAAAAAACTTATGTCACCCAGTGAAACTACAACACAGGATTATTTACATGCCAAACAGTGAAATCTGCATACAATAGGTAAAGTGATCCCACAACTAGCATATCAGCTTTCAGCTCTGTTGTCCTGCCACGTTCAACTGTGATTGGTGGTGGACAATTAAACAACTAACTGGAGGGGAGGCTCCACAAACATCCCCAACCTCAGTGATGGGGAAGGCCAGCACATCAGTACAAAGGACAAAGCTGATGCATTTGCAGCCATCTTCAGCCAGAAGTATTGAGGTGATGATCCATCTTGGCCTCCTCCAGAGGTCCCCAACATCACAGATGTCTGCAGCCAATTCAGTTCCACATGATATCAAGGAATGGTCGAAGGCATTAGATACCTCAAAGGCTATGGGCCCTGGCAACAGTAATGAGGCCTTGTGCTCCAGAATTAGCCATGCCCTAACCAAGTTATTCTTGTAAGCCATAAACCAGGCATTTACCCAGCAATGTGAAAATTTGCCTAGGTATATCCTCCTGTCGACAGAAATCAGAACAAACCTGTGATGACATTGATGTAAAAGGTGCACAGTTTGACTAGCCCTACTACTCTACAAATCATGTCATTAGTTTAAAAGTTTAATTCACTCACTCAAAATGGCCAATTATTTACCTTTGCAATTGTTAGACTCAGAATAAAAGTCTTCAAACAGACTCGTATCACTGAATTCAGAATGATTGATTTATTGTGAAATAAAACTTCTTTCTTAAATCAAGTTGTAAGAACTGGTTAACCCACAATTATAATCTGAAAGTATTTACCCCTTTTAAATTTTCCTAATATACAAACAAAAAATGGCAAACACATACAGGTTTCTGCAGAGATGAGGGCAGTTGAAAGAAAAAGATAAAGTTCATAGGTTTCAATGCTGTCCATCTGGAGTTCTCTTGTGTGTAGACAGATCACTAACCTGGAAGTTCTCACCAATAGAGCTTTGACACAGAGGAGAATATGGCCAGATCAATCTTTCTCGTTCTCAGCCTCTTGGGTTTTCTAAAGACCGATAAGTTCCACTGAGATAAGGATTCCTATCTGGATACTGTTAACCCCTCTATATCAGGCAAGGAGAATGTGCACTGGGCTGCTTCTCACTTTCTCAGTTCAGTCCCAGTTGAATTCAAAAAAACAAGTTCAAATCTTAAAAGCTCATCCCTGTCATATGATTCCTGGTAAATCACTAGCCTTTGCTTTTTAACCAAGCTTTTTTCTCCATCAATTAAAATAATTGCAGTGCAAGTAAGCAAATAGCTTTTCCCTTTTCCAGTACCAGGTCCAAATTTATGACCTTTATGTAAAAAAATCCAAGTACCCAAATAATCTCCTTCTAAATTTTAGAAAAATACAGTTGGTGAAGATATGATTTTCCTGAATTGCCTCTGTGCTTCAGAAATAAAACATCATTTCCAAATCTATTTAATTATAGAATGCACAAGAAAGATATACACAATATATAAACATCATTATAACATGCATTTGTTCAGCCTTTCACTCCTTATTCAGAGTCTGTATGGTTTTCTCTGATTTCTTTGTTTTCCAGATAATTGTATAAAAATTACATTCTTGATAATTGCATCTGCAATTATATTATCTTTTCCAGCAATATGAGCAATTGTTAAGTTGCAATGCTGTATAAGAGCAGTCTGTCATTCTAAGCCTTCATTTTTTTTCACAGAAGTCAAGGAATTAAGGGCACAGTGGTTAGCAATGTTGCTTCACAGCGCCAGGGAGCTGGGTTCAATTCCAGCCCTGGGTGACTGTCTGCGTGGAGTTTGCACATTTTCCCTGTGTCTGTGTGGGTTTCCTCTGGGTGCTCCAGTTTTCTCCCACACTCCAGAGATGTATAGGTTAGGTGGATTGGCTATGCTAAATTGCCCCTTAGTGCCCAAAGATGTGTAGGTTAGATGGATTGACCATTAAGTGTGTGGAGTTATAGAGATAGGGTGGGGGAAAGATCCTGGATAAGGCACTTTGTCAGAGAGTAGGTGCAGATTCGATGGGCCAAATGGCCTCTTCTGCACTGGAGGGATTCTATTGGATTCCTTGAATTATGATTAGTATACACTAATGTTTCTGTACACTCATGACAGATATATACTTCAAGATGTTAAAGAGCCAGTAACATTCCCAGGGTTTCCTTTTCTATTGTAGAAGTATGTTTCTTGATGCTGATTTATTTATATACATAAGTACCTCATTGGTTTCTCTCTGCCTGATTCACCTTCTTGCAATAGGACTGCACTCATCCCCAAGTCACCAGCATCGATTGCTGCCCTTAAGGTTTTAATGAAATCAGGAGCGGCTTCATTAGTTTAGATAGTTTTCATCCTCTCAAAAGTTGTCTGGGACTCTTGTGTCCATATCACCTTTACATTATTTTGCAATAAATCCTTTGGTGAAGCAAATATTGTGCTGAAGTTTGGCACAAACATAGAAGCCACGAATTCATTAAAAAAGCTCCTGATTTTCCATTTAGGATTAGGAACAGGGGTTGTGTCAAAACCTAGACTTTCGCTGTTCTTGACTCCTTCCCTATAATATGTCCTAGATAAGTTATTTGCGTTTTTGTGAACTTACTCTTGGCAAGGTTTCTTACTCGATCTGCCAACCATGGTTACCAATTCTACATGTTGATGTAAATCAGTGCATCATCCCAGTAAACTACACGATTAGAAACACTAATTACAATCTGATTCTTTGGAAAATTGTGAGCATTCTTTTTAGCCCAAGTGGCATTTCTCGGCAATGGTGCAGCACAGTCGGTGTGACAAAAACCGACATCTCCTTAGTTTGCGATGTTGAAGCTACTTGTCAGTATCCTCTCAATAAATTGATCTTGGTAAGAAAGATGGTACTGCCAACCCTGTCAATACAACCTTCTAAACCAGGGATTGGGTAAGAATCTGGTTTTGTTACTACATCAACCAATGCAGAATCTGGTTGACCCATCAGGTTTGGGCACTAACACCACCCCATAACTCCATCTGCTTTCTCTAGATATAATTAGACGATTTTCTAACATTCATTGAATTTCTGTCTTCACCCCAGCTTGTTTCTCCGGAGTTTAACAATAAGGATGTTGGACTATTGAAGAAAATTCTCCTCACTCCCCACACACTTGTCTAAAGTTGTACATTCGGATTATCCTCACGGGTTTCCTTAAATTCTAGTAAGTAACTTTACTAGATCTTTTCATTATCCTGTGACTAAGTATGAAAATATGATGTCTAACTGTCCTAATATTTCAGAGTTAGCTACCTGGATAGTAGGAGGTTCAGTTTGTAAATTAGGTCTCCTTGTGCCTCACTCTCTCTGTCTCTCACATCCTCCACTGTCCTTATTCTCTGACATAGCTGCTCCATCTCCTCCCTACCATGGTATTGCTTTAACATATTGACAAGACCCATTTATATGACATGTAAAAAGATCCTAACTTTTAAGCCGATATTAAATAAGTCAATGACATTATTTAATGAAGAGTGGAGTCTCTCCTAAGGTCCTGGCTAAAATTTCTCCCCAAACAATATTGCCAAACAAGATTAAGTAATCCTCTTTTCAGTTAGTGTGTGTGAACCTTTGCAGGGTGCAGCTGAGAGCTCCAATTCTATCCCCTTGCTCCCCAAACAAAACACAGCAGCAACAACTCTTTGAAGGGAATGAAATGATTATAAAATGTTTGAGAAATTCTGAAGGCATGACACAATAAAGGGCAATGTAAATGCAAGTTATTTCTTCAATTACAAATAATCTCTCAATCGGAGAAATAAGTTATTCTGGGGAACTTGCATCAAACGCTGAAAATTGTGATTTTTTTATCCCCCTCCCCCCACTTCTCTTGTTGTCAGTGATCTGCTTTTCCATTTCTTTCCTCAAAAGTACACAGATTGCATTTCCCTGCCTTTCTTCATAAAATTAATTTGCATCCCAAATGCAAGAACCTTTTACTGGCGAATTTCCTGACAAGTTGCTCATGTTTTGTCAGAGCGGACGATGGCCACTGCATTTGCCACAAGAGTGACATGTGCCCCACCTGGAATCACACAGAACAGGTGACCAGTTGGTTGTGCCTTTGTCACCTTTTGACAGATTTATCCATAACTTACTCCCCTGCTCTTTCCCCATTATGCGCTCATCCTCCAGTGACAATTCTATATAACAATTTGCTGGAAAAATAATTTGAATATAATATATTCCTGGATCAGGAGCAGCATGATTTGTAATAATTAAGAATTGATTTTGCTTGTTAATCTTTGTGTCCATTTTCAACCTAAAGTTTATTTATGTTTGATAGACAGTTGATAATCAGAAATAAATACTGGCATAAAATACACATTTTTCAGTAAATCCAACGCCATATCACATGACTATGGCTGAGAGTGAAGATTTTTTATATGAGGACGATATTTAAGGACAATATTGAAAACAATATCGAAGACAGACACTGGAAGAGCCTGTTTCCTGATGATTCAAGGTTTGCCCCCCTTAACAAAAACAACACAACTTTTTATTTATATAGCAACTTTAATGTCCAAAGTGCTTCATAAGAGCATGAAATACAAAATTTGACACTGACCTACTTAAGAACAATTATGGGTGGGGAGTAAATGCTGGTCTTACCAGGAATGCTCACATTCTATGAATGAAAAAAGTTAAAGTTTATGTATTAGTCACAAGTAAGGCTTACATTAACACTGCAATGAAGTTACTGTGAAATTCCCCACACTCTGGCGCCCATTTGGGTACACTGAGGGAGAATTTAGCATGGCCAGTGCATCTGATCAGCACATCCTTGAGACTGTGGGAGGAAGCCGGAGCACCTGGAGGAAACCCATGCAAACATGGGGAGAGCATGCAAACTCCACACAGATCGTGACCCAAGCCAGGAATTGAACTTGGGTCCTTGGTGCTGTGAAGCAGCTATGCTAACCACCGTGCTACTGTGAATTAAAAAGGACAATGTTAGGTCAGATGCCTGACAGCTTCGTTAAAGTCATTGGTCTTTTTGAAGCATCTTAAATGTGGAAAGAGAGAGAGAATGTCTTTAAAACAGAGATAGTTAGGTTCTTGATTAAGAAGGGGATCAGGGATTATGGGGAAAAGGCAGGAGAATGGGGATGAGAAAAATATCAGCCATGATTGAATGGCGGAGCAGACTCGATGGGCCGAGTGGCCTCATTCTGCTCCTCTGTCTTATTGTCTATGAGCTTATGGAGAAAGGGAAGCAGAAAGGTTCAGGAAGGGAATTCCAGAGCAATTATGATGCTCAAGAAGCAGAAGTTAGGTGAGCACAGTTACCTCTAAATATTGTGGCACTGGAGGAAATTATTGGGATAGGGGTGGATAATGTCATGGAGGTATTTGAAAACAAGTAGAGAATTATAAAATCTTAACATTTTTAAATAAATGGCAGTAGCTACCAGTGAAAGGAAGTATAAATAACATTGAGAATTGAGTCATGTTAAACATTTAAAAATATGGGCTTGCTTCAATCAATTTGATCAAAAACATTTATAACTCCGATCACAACTTTAATTTTTGAAAAAAGCTTGTTTCATAACTATAGGATGTCCCAAAGCACTTTACAGCCAATGAAGTACTTTTGAAATGTAGTCACTGTTGCAACAAACCTGCACTAAGTCCTACGAGCAATATAACAATGACCAGATAATCGGTGATATTTTAGTTATGTTGATTGGGAGATAAATATTGGCCAGGACATCAGACAGAATTCCCTCGCTGTTTTCCAAAGCAGTGCCATGGGAATTTTTTACATCTGCCAATATTTTACATCTGGGCTTGAGTTTAACACATCTGGAAAACAGCACTTCTGGCAGTGCAGCACCCCTTCAGTACTACGCCAGTGTCACCCTCGGTTTTTGTGCTCAAGGCCAGAATTTTCTGACCTTTCCTGCCAATGGGATTTTCCCATCCCATTGCAGTGAACCAAGATTCGATTGGCCACCAAATTCTCCAACTTCACTGCAGCAGGAGTGTGACGTGAACGGGCGGTAGAATTGAGCCCCAAGTTTTTGGAATAGGATTGGAACTTATGATTTACTGATTTTGAAATCAGAGAGTTGCCAACAATGACAACAAAAAGTAACATTATCTCTTTTAAACATGTTCCTGCTATGATTCCTGTATGCTTTGCTCATCAGCACCATTCCGCAATGGCCTAAGTGACTGTGGAAAACTCAATGGCTTTAGAGAAGCAAACTCAACCTCAGGAAATTATACAGAACGCTATGGATAATGGTTTATTACTTAGGGAATAATTTCTTATTTACTTATTTATTTAGTGAATGCAAAGTCCGTAAGCCAAGCAGTTTCTATCAGTCCTGCCATATTGAGTTCAGATAGATCTCTGCTGAGGCTGTAGATTGGACACTTTTCTATGATGTGATGCCTGGTATGCTCTCTCCTACAGGTGGCTGACATAATGCCCGATCTGTGGAGATTAGCCAAGCAGGGGCCATGGCTGGTCCTGTACCTGTTGAGAGTAGACAACTTTGTCCTTGGAAGGTCGAAACCAGGCAACTGTTAGGTTGGTTGTAAACCAGATTGCAATCTTGGTGAGCTAATTTAATAGCTCCAATCTCAAGGAAACTTTGGCTACTAGTTCTCATGGACTAAGAGATTATGGCATCACTCTGGTGCATGAATAACAGGACCCCTTGTAATATTTATTTATAGAGGTTACAGCGCCATCCCAAGGAGGGATTTTATTTTAATAACAAGTTAAATATGACTTCTTCAGTTTTATGACACCAAAGCTACAAAGGGTGTAATCTCAGTGCTTTGTGTATTATATATTACTACAATACAAAAAGTTTCATACAAGATAACTAAATGGATTATAAACACCCATAACATTCATTGGTGCAACTTTGAATTTGGTCATTGATATATTTCTTACTTTCAGGTATCTGGGTTAATCTCACATCACTGGGGAGCATGTTTGCTGGAGTCAGAAGGTTGTAGGTTTGGGTTCCATTCCTGATACAAGCACATAATCTAGATTAGTACCCGGAAGATGTTGCCCTCTGGGGTGTACTATCTTTCAGGTGTCTCAGAGGATGTAAAACTTGTTAAACCTGGTGTTGTCAGACTTCTTAAGTCCAACTGATTTATTTGATCGAAAGCTTGTGAGTTTACTATCAAATAAATCGGTTGGACTTAAACCTGGTGTTGTCAGACTTCTTACTGTGTTTACCCCAGTCCAATGCCGGCATCTCCACATCATGAAGTAAAACTTCCCAGAGCATGTTTGTAGAACATGGCCTTCTACCATGTGCCATGGCCAACATTTATCCCTTAACCAACATCACTGAAATAGACAAAAGCAAATTACTACAGATGTTGGAACCTGAAACCAAAAGAGAAAATGCTGGAAAATCTCAGCAGGTCTGGCAGCATCTGTGAGGAGAGGAAAGAGCTGACGTTGAGTCCAGACGATTCTGTCAAAACTAAAAGTCATAATAAGCAGGAGATATTTATACTTCAGGATGAGAGAATGAAAGATGAGTCATTGCCACAAAAATAAAGGGAAAGGCTGCCAATGGACATGCAGAGACTATTTTCTTGGGTGGATGTAGCAGTTACTAGGGGGCATAACTATAAGGTTCATGGCGGGGGATATAGGACGGATGTTCGAGGTAGATTCTTTACTCAGAGAATGGCTGGGGTGTGTGGAATAGACTGCCTGCTGTGATAGTGGAGTCAGACACTTTAGGAACTTTCAAGTGGTTATTGGATAGGCACATGGAGCACTCCAGAATTATAGAGAGGGGATAGTTTGATCTTGGGATTGGACATAGCTCAGCACAACATTGAGGGCCAAAGGGCCTGTACTGTGCTGTAATGTTCTATGTTTCTATGTTTAATGGCAGTCCATAGAGGGAATAATGGGTGTGAGTGGTCAAATGGCAGAGAAGCTGAAATCAGAGGGTAACCTGTGACAGAAGATGATGTGGGGGGAGGGGGAATGGGTAGGAGAGAGATAAAGTTGAGAAAAGGGGGGAGATAAGGTAAGGAAAGGGGGATAAAATAGAGGGAAGCGTGGGGAGTGAAAAAAAGCAAAGAAAGACAATAAAGAAGTGAAAGATAGAGAACAGTTCAAAATGAAATGAAAACAAAAGGAGTTGATGTGGGGTACAGCTAATTATCTGAAGTTGTTTAGATTTCCAGAAGGTGTTCGATAAGGTGCTTCACAAAAGGTTGCTGCAAAAGGTTAGGGTGCACGGAGTTGGGGGTAAGGTGTTAGCGTGGATAGAGGATTGGTTATCTCATAGGAAGCAGAGAGTTGGTATCAATGGGTGCTATTCTGGTTGGCAGTTGATGACTAGCAGAGTGCCGCAGGGATCAGTGCTGGGGCCTCAACTGTTTACCATTTACATAGATGATCTGGAGGAGAGGGCTGAGAGTAGGGTAATGAAATTTGCTGATGACACAAAAATGAGTGGAAGGCGCAGAAAGTCTGCAGAGAGATCTGGATAGGCTGAGCAAGTGGCAAGGACCTGGCAGATGGAGTATAACAATAGCAAATGTGAGGTTATCCACTGGTAGAAATAATTGTAGGAGGGATTATTATTCAAAGGGCGAAAAGCTGCAGCATGCTACAGTGCAGAGGGACCTGGGGGTCCTTGTGCATGAATCACAAAAACCCAGTCTGCAGGGGCAGCAGGTGATCAAGAAGGCAAATGGGATGCTGGCCTTTATAGCGAGGGGGATAGGATATAAGAAACATAAGAAATAGGAGCAGGAAATATAAAAGATATATATATATATATAAAATATATAAGAAATATAAAAGCAGGGACGTCTTGCTACAACTGTACAGGGCACTGGTGAGGCCACAACTGGAGTACTGTGTGCAGTTTTGGTCACCGCATTTGCGAAAGGATATATTGGCCTTGGAGGGAGTACAGAGAAGGTTCACCAGGCTGATACAGGAGGTGAGGGGGTTAGCCTACGAAGAGAGATTGAATAGATTGGGTCTGTACGCGTTAGAGTTTAGAAGGCTGAGGGGAGATCTTATAGAGACATACAAGATAATGAAGGGGCTAGATAAGAACATAAGAAATAAGAGCAGGAGTAGGCCATCTAGCCCTTCGAGCCTGCCCCGCCATTCAATAAGATCATGGCTGATCTGTCGTGGCTCAGTTTCACATTCCCACCCTCTCCCCATAACCCTTAATCCCCTCTCTTATCAAAAACCCATCAACCCGCGTCTTAAAAATATTTAGCGAGGCAGCCTCCACCACTTCAACGGGCAGAGAATTCCAGAGATTCACCACCCTTTGAGTGAAGAAGTTCCTCCTCAACTCCGTTCTAAACCGCACCCCTCTTTATCTTGAGGCTGTGCCCCCTAGTCCTACTATTTGTAGGAATAACAGATGTGTTGAGTATAGGGCTAACGGGAAGACTTTGAATAGTGTGGAGGAGCAGAGGGATCTAGGTGTATGTGTACATAGATCCCTGAAAGTTGGGAATCAAGTAGATAAGGTTGTTAAGAAGGCATACAGTGTCTTGGCGTTTATTGGTAGGGGGATTGAATTTAGGAGTCGTAGCGTTATGTTGCAACTGTACACAACTCTGGTGCGGCTGCACTTGGAGTATTGTGTGCAGTTCTGGTCCCCACATTACAGGAAGGATGTGGAGGCTTTGGAGAGGGTGCAGAGGAGGTTTACCAGGATGTTGCCTGGTATGGAGGGGAGATCCTATGAAGAGAGGCTGAGGGATTTGGGGTTGTTTTCGCTGGAAAGAAGGCGGCTAAGAGGGGATCTTATTGAAACATATAAGATGATTAGAGGTTTAGATAGGGTGGATAGTGATAGCCTTTTTCCTCTGATGGAAAAATCTAGCACGAGGGGGCATGGCTTTAAACTAAGGGGGGGTAGTTATAGGACAGATGTCAGGGATAGGTTCTTTACCCAGAGGGTGGTGAGGGATTGGAATGCCCTGCCTGCTGCAGTTGTAAATGCGCCTAGTTTGGGGGCGTTTAAGAGGTCTGTGGACAGGTTTATGGACGAAAAGGGATTGGTTTAGGTTAGTGGGTCATTGTTGTTGTTTTTTTTTAAACTGGTCGGCGCAACATCATGGGCCGAAGGGCCTGTTCTGCGCTGTAATGTTCTATGTTCTATGTTCTATCCTTTCTGAGCAGAAAGAGTCTCTCCACCTCTATCCTATCCATCCCATTCATCATCTTATATGTCTCAACGAGATCTCCCCTCATTCTTCTAAACTCTAACAAGTACAAGCCTAGTTTATTCAGCCTCTCCTCATAGCTAAACCACCTCAACTCCGGTATCAGCCTAGTAAACCTCCTCTGCACTCCCTCCAAGGCCAAAATATTCTTGCATAAGTGCGGCGACCAAAACTGCACACAGTACTCCAGCTGCGGCCTCACCAATGCCCTATACAGCTGCAGCAAGACCTCCCTACTTTTATATTCAATCCCCCTCGCTATGAAGGCCAGCATCCCATTCGCCTTCCTGACCACCTGCTGCACCTGCAAGCTGGGTTTTTGCGACTCATGCACAAGGACCCCGAGGTCCCTCTGCACCGTCGCCTGCTGCAGATTTTTGCCACGTAAGTAATAATCCTTCCTACCATTCTTCCTACCAAAGTGGACCACCTCGCACTTGCCAACATTAAATTCTATTAGCCAGTTCCTGGCCCATTCGCCCAGCCTATCTAGATCCTTCTGCAGACTCTCCACACCCTCCGCGCAATTTGCCGTTCCACCAATCTTGGTGTCATCAGCAAATTTCGACACCATACACTCGGTTCCCTCCTCCAGATCATCTATATAAATGGTAAATAGCTGAGGCCCCAGCACCGACCCCTGGGGCACTCCACTAGTGACCAACTGCCAATCTGAATAGCACCCCACTCTCTGCCTCCTATTTGACAACCAATCCTCTATCCACGCTAACACCCTACCCCCAACTCCATGCCCCCTTACCTTCTGCAATAACCTCTTGTGAGGTACCTTGTCAAACGCCTTCTGAAAATCAAGAAAGACCACATCCACCGGCTCTCCTCTATCCACCGCCCTAGACACATCCTCATAGAACTCCAATAAATTTGTCAGACACGACTTCCCCTTAACGAAACCATGCTGCGTCTGCCCTATCAAGCAATTCCCCTCAAGATGCCTCGCTATTTCCTCCTTGATGACGGATTCTAACATTTTACCTACAACAGATGTTAAACTAACCGGCCTACAATTCCCTGCATTTTGCCTGCCACCCTTCTTAAACAACGGCGTAACATTAGCCGTTTTCCAATCTTCCAGCACTTCCCGGGAATCCAGCGACGTTTGGAAAATAACCACCAAGGCATCCACTATCACCTCCGCCATTTCCTTCAGATCCCTTGGATGCATTCCATCTGGTCCTGGGGACTTGTCCACAATCAGTCCCTCCAGTCTGTCGAGCACCACCTCTCTAGTAACAATAATGTCATTGAGACCCTCCTGTCCTACCACCTTTCCATTGCTAACACCCAGCAAATTATTCACGTTCTCCTCTGTGAAGACCGAAACAAAAAAGTTATTCAAGACCTCAGCCATATCCCCATCCCCTACCACTAAGTCCCCCTTCTCATCCTCTAAGGGTCCAACGTTCACCCTAGCCAGCCTCTTCCTTTTCATATATTTATAAAAACTCTTGCTATCCTTTTTTATATTAAGCGCTAGCCCAGCTTTATAGTTTCTCCTACCCTTCTTTATCAACTTCTTTGTCAATCTTTGTTGACATTTAAACCTCTCCCAATCCTCTTCTCGCCCACTACTCTTAGCTATTCTAAACGCCTCCGCTTTTAATTTAACACTTTCCTTCACCTCCTTCGTTATCCACGGCTTATTACCTCTCCTCCTACGGTCCTTTTTAACCATCGGAATAAATTTCTGCCGAGCACCAAGAAAGATCTCCTTAAAGATCCTCCACTGCTCCTCAGCAGACCTACCTTCCAACGCGCTCCCCCAGTCCACATTCGCCAATTCTTCTCTCATCCTACCATACTCCCCTCTATTCAAACAAAGGACGCGTGTCCGGGAACCCACTTTCTCCTCCTCCATCTGCACCAGAAACTCCACCATACAATGATCACTCTCCCCAAGAGGATCCTTCACCACAAGGTCCCTAATTCTACCCGCTTCATTACATAGCACCAGATCCAAGATAGCTCGCTCCCTCGTCGGCTCCAACACACACTGTTCGAGGAAACTATCCCGGCAGCATTCCAAGAACTCTTCCTTGAGCCCCCCACGTCCAACATGGGTCGACCAATCAATATGCAGATTGAAATCCCCCATAACTACGGCCGTCCCATTCCTGCACGCCGCACTTATTTGCGCGTTAACAGCCCGTCCCACCTCCAGATCATTATTCGGTGGCCTATAGACGACACCCACCAGTGTCTTCCTCCCTTTGCTGTTCCTAATCTCCACCCACAACGATTCCACTTTCTGCTCTTTGGTTCCTATATCATCCCTTGCTACCACCCTGATGCTATCAAATCAGCAGAGCTACGCCCCCCCCCCCCCCTTTTTCCTCCCGCCTATCCTTCCTAAACACTTGATACCCCTGGACATTCAGCTCCCAATCCCTGTCACCTTGCAGCCATGTCTCTGTAATAGCCACCAGATCATATCCATTTGTGCTGATCTGCGCCACCAGCTCATCCACTTTATTCCGAATGCTTCGTGCATTCAGATAAAGCGCTTTCATCCCAGCCTTCACCTGGACCCTATTTGCCAGAACGCCACCAACCATACTCACGCCCCCTACTCCCTCTATTATTGGGACATCCTCGGCCTCTTCCCCTACCTGTACCCTCTCCTTAACTTTAGACCCTGTAACGTCACCTACCCTCGCACCCTCCCCCTCACTAATTAGTTTAAAGCCCTGTCTACAGTCCTATTTACACAATTCGCCAGGACTCTGGTCCCAGCACGGTTCAGACCAACCCCATCCCACCCAAACAGGTCCTACCTACCCTAATACTGATGCCAATGCCCCATAAATTCAAACCCATTCCTCCCACACCAATCCCTGAGCCACCCATTCACTTCCTTAATCTGATCAACCTTACGCCCATCTGCACACTGTTCAGGCAGTAGCCCAGAGATAACCACCTTGTCGGTTCTACTTTTTAAAGGGTAGAGGTAGATTCTTCCTGCTTACAAAGGATAGCAGAACTAGAGGGCACAGCCTCAAAATAAGGGGGGGGGGGGAAGGGGAGTGGGGGAGAGCAGTTTAGCTCAGAGTTGAGGAGGAACTTCTTCACTCAAAGGGTGGTGAGTCTCTGGAATTCTCTGCCCATTGAAGTGGTGGAGGCTGCCTCGTTGAATATATTTAAGTCACGGGTAGATAGGTTTTTGATAGGGTTCTGGGGAGAAAGTGGGAAAGTGGAACTGATCCACTTCAGACCAGCTATGATCTTGTTGAATGGCGGGGCAGGCTCAAAGGGCTAGATGGCCTACTCCTGCTCCTATTTCTTATGTTCTGATGTTGTTGAATTTGATGTTGAGACTGGAAGGCTGTAAAGTGCCAAGCTGGAAGACGAGATGCTGTTCCTTCCAGTGAAGCTCAACACAAACTGGACATTGCAGCAGGCCAAGGACAGACATGTGGGCATGGGGGCAGGATCATGTGTTAAAATGGCAAGCAACAAGGTCAGGGTCCTGACTATGCACAGACCAAAGGTGCTCAGCAAAGTGACCACTAAAATAGACTATTTGTTTATCTCGCTTACTTTTGTTAAATCTTCACATACCAACATTGGGCATTGTTTTACCTACATTATGTCAGTTTTATATTTCAAAAGTACTTAATTGGCTGCAAAGTCCTTTGGGACATCCTGAAGGAAGGTGCATTTTGAAATATAAATTTTTCTTCCTCTTTTTGATTTCTCAACCATTGCTGTCACAGCCGTTCATTACATTTCATCATGCAGGCACATTCGCCTTTATCTACTTCTCAGCCATAGAATCCCCTACAGCACAGCAGGCCATTTGCCCCATTTTCACTGACTCTCTGACACAGTATCTTGCCCAGGCCCTCTCCTCACACCCTATTCCCATAACCCCACACATATACCATGGCTAATTCATCTAACCTACATATCTCGGGACACTAATGGGCAATTTAGCATGGCCAATCTACCTGACTTGTGCATCTTTGAACTACGAGAGGAAACAAGAGAACCAGGAGGAAACCCATGCAGACACAGGGAGAATATGCAAATACCACATGACAGTTACCCAAGGCTGGAATTGAACCTGGGTCTACAATCCTTCCAGTACAGAAGGCAGCCTTGGCACTGTAGGCAGTGGTACTAACTGTTGCCACTTTGTCCCATTGTGTTGACTCAGAACTAAGTACCAATAGTAATTGCTTTTTTTTGAAAGAAAATCAGTCAGATCCGTCACTTTTTTTCTTGGGGGAGTTCAACGCCTATCTCATTAGTAATTCCTTTTATCGAATGAAATTTCAGTACAGACTGATCACAATTTAACGTAATAGCCTCCAATCTAATGTACAAAAGGTTCGCAGAGGGTTTTAGTTTTGTAAGCAATTACAGAACTGGGAAATAACAGAAAATACTGGAAACAAAATCTCAGCAGTTCTGATATTATTTATGGAAGAAAAAGTCAACATTTCAATAAATCTGACTTAGGACTGAAGAGGGATTAAATACTGTATGAGGGGGTGGAACAGTTGGAGCAGATTGATTAACAGGTCAGTGATAGGTGGGAGGTAGGAGAGATTGCAACAAATATGTGTAGGGCACAAGACAAAGGAAGCATTAATGGCAGTGTGAAGTACTGATAGTGACATAAAAGTAAGATAGCACAAATGTGTTAATAGAACAAAGGTTAACGGTCAGCAAAAGCAAAACTAAAGAACAAGTGACAGATAGCCCAACGAGGGACAGCGTTGTGCACTGGGACAAAATGCTTCTGATGAAGAGGTCAAGATGGAGAATGGTCAGTCTAAAATTGTTGAACTCAGTCCTAGGGCTGTAGTACACCAAATTGGAGAATGAGGTGCTGCTCCTCCAGTTTGCAATAGGCTTCCCTGGAACATTAACCTGGTGTTATGGGACTCCTTAAAATCCAACAGGTTTATTTGGTTATCATGAGTTTTCAAGGTGCTGCTCTTTCATCAGTTGAGTGGGAAGTTGGGTTCACAAGCTGGGCATATATTCACAAAGACTCAATTGCAAGATAATGGTTGGAATGTGAGCCTTTACAGCTACACATAATGCAAGTGGAGAGGGATAATCACAGGTTAAAGAGGTATGAATTGTCTCAAACCAGAACAATTAGTAGGATTTTGCAAGCCCTGGCCAAATGGTGGGGGTTACACGCAGTGTGACATAAATCAAAGTCCCGGTTGAGGCCATCCTCGTGTGTGGAACTTGGCTATAGCCTCAGCCAGGAGCTTGGGTTTATGTCACACTGCGTGTAACCCCTACCATTTGACCAGGGCTTGCATAATCCTACTAACTGTTCTGGGTTGAAACAATTCACACCTCTAATGTGATTATCCCTCTCCCTTGCATTATCTGTGCCAACAATTGTGTCTTTGTCTATATATGCCCTGTTTGTGAACCCAACTCTCCACTCATCTCATGAAGGAGCAGCACTCCAAAAGCTCATGATACCAAATAAACCTGTTGTTGAGAGACTGTGCACACCCCAGTGTCTTCACATCACTGGAACATGGCAGAAGGGTAAGGATGGACATGTGGGCATGAAAACAAGAAGCCAAACTGAAATGGCAAGCCACAAGGTTATGCTCGCTGACTGAGTGAAGGTGCTCCACAAAGTGGTCCCCCAGTCTGCATTTAGTCTCCCCACTGCAGAGGCTATCACACTCAAGAGCAGCAAATACAGTAGATCAAATTGAAGGAGGTGCAAGTGAAATAGTGCTTCACCTGAAAGAATTTGGGGTCTTGAAGAGGTAAAAAGGGGCAGCTGTTGCAACTTCTGCGATTGCAATGGAAGATGCCGTGGGAAGGGGAAGACGACTTAGGGGTGATGGAGGAGTGGACGAAAAAAGTGTCACAGAGGGAGTGAGGATTTGATTAAAGTACAAAGTCTGTTTTTATCTCTGGGAAACTGTGGACCAAGAAAAATATATAGGATATCAATTTTGTTCTGGGTTTCAGCAATGTAAACATGGTGTTGCATTCTTTAGGATTATTTTCTGTAGGACCCTGCATTAATATGTTGTTGAATTTCCATTTAAAACCAGCCAGTAGTTGGTACTTTTTCAAAATTTGAATCCATGCCCTGAAAGAGAAGCACATGAATGGTATCCTGAAACAAGAACCTGTTCCTTTTGATAAGCCAGATCAATCTGTTTAACTCACATGGCTCCAATCAGGTGCAGGTGAGGCCCAGGAAATTTGATCTCAAACTGTCAGTGGCCAAAATTCACCCTAACAACACACAGAAGTATTAGCCACTCCTTAAGCTGATTGCTGCAAACAAAAATTACTGTGGCTCTAATTTCTGAGTGCTCAGTTATTTTCATTAATAAATTCAGTATCACAATCATTACACTCTCTAACTAGAGTATATTATACTACCTGGTTAAATCTCAGAAAGGGATGTTGATAGGGTGTGGCATATTTGTTCCTTGTGCAACTTCACAAGAACGACTTCTAGAAGGGGACAAAATGAAATAACAGTGGGGGCCTTGAGCCAAAAGTGGTGTAACAGTGGTGCTGTGATTTATTGTATAATCTGCCAAACACACAGGCCAGTACTTGACTGTAAAAATACCAGTGAGACTGTCAGCAATCACCCTAATTACAACTGTGAACTGACAGCAGCTGCTGCCATCTACACCTGCATGATCAAACTTGGAAATCCAGAAATCCAACAAGATGATTGAAATCCAAGCTAATGGAAGTTACATGATTTGTTGGGATTAGTTTCTATTTTTTATTTTAAAAACTTTTGTATATGAAAGACCTAAATAAAACAAGTATCAATACATTCACAATACAATTTATAGCTACATTTATGTATTCAGTTTTATTTCTACCTTTGTCCAAGAACTCTCTTCTATATATCTGTCTATTTATGTTGGGACAATTCAAAAGTATGGCACAGGCCTCTGGCATTTTCTTTTAATTCTAAATTCCAGCTGTTCCCCAGTAAAAGCCTTTGAATGGTTACATCTTGTTGAATGAAGAGTACCTGTGTTTTAAATTGTGCCAAATTATGACTGGACAATCTTTGACCCTGCAAAACAAATTTTACTTTAAAATTTCTCCACTGTGATCAAAAATATCCATGTTTTAAAAATCTTTTAAACATTCATAAACTTGCAATATTCCAATTTTTATTTTGCTCTCTGTAAAGCAAATTGAAAGTGAACGATAACCAGTGCATTTTACTTCCTGGTTTGCTGGCTCTGAGAATACTTCAACGTGATTGATTGCTTCTTGATGGCATCATTGTTGCTGACATCTGGTGATCTTGTTTCGCTGATGATGTCAGGATGGTGAAATCCATACCCCAGAGATCAGTTTCTTTGAGCTTAGCAGCATTGTGCGCTGCTACTTCACTGCTGAATGCAGAATCTGGGCCACAGTTGTCAATATGTTTGTTCTCCCAGCTGAGTACATAAGACCAGGGTTCAATTAAGGTACTAATTGAAGAGTAGGGATGTTTTGGCCTTGGGTCCTGGTCAAAATTTATCTTTCAACCAACATCATTAAATCCCGACAGTACAGGAGGCAGCCATTTAGCCATCGAGTCTGCACAGACCACAATCCCAGCCAGGTCCTATTCCTGCAACCCTACACATTTTACCTGCTAAATTGACAATTTAGCTACAATTTCACTACAGAAAAAATCTGGCCATTATTTTAAATGTTACTTATAGGACTTTGCTATGCACCAATGAGCAGCCACCCTTCCTGTAACAATGACTAGTTTCAAAAGGTGTAAAGCATCCCAGAATCCTTTGAGGTTGTGATGGGTTTTCAGTAAATGTAAAGTTTTTCTTCTTTTACTACTCACATACAAGGAATTTTCTAGAAGCCTGGCTAGTGTACATCCTTCAACCAATGCAACCAAAACAAAAAAAACTTTATTTGCTCGTTTAGCTAACCATGTTTACAGTGCATTTAAGTAAAAATACATGTCAACAGTTAGTAATTGTGTTTTGCAGGAAACATTTGTGAGATGAGCCCCCATAATATATTAGACCTGAATGTAGGGAAAAGTATCACAGCACTGCCAGTATAAAGCAAGATCACTTTCAGAATCCACATCATCAAGAGGCAGAGAGCAGAAATTCTATGGAGTGTACAGGGGTGAAAAGTTTAAAAATGTCTTTAAATCTGCTTTTCTGAAAAAGGTATGTTTGGTTACAGCCAAGTAGACATTTGATTGGTACTATGCTTACAAATTCACCTCCTCAAAATGGAATATATTCCTTTGCAAACAACTTGGCATCATAAATCACATGTTTCACACTCTCCACAATGAGATCATTTGAAATTGTGATGCATTAGATTTTATTTCCAACTCATGAAGAAATCAGATGAGTGTTAAATTATTTGATTTATGTTAACCGTTGAAGGAAACCACCCGTATCAAGATTTTATTGGAAACCAAATATGGTTTCTCAAATTAAGAATTTCTCAAATTGGCTTTTAAAAAGGACATTAAACCTCGTACTTTATAAAATAGATGCATGAGATACAGCATATATGCAACGTATCACTATGCTACGAAAAACAAACATTTCCTTTGTTTTGAACTCCAACATTCTATATAACATACCACAGGAGGTTCTGGGCTTACTTCAAATCCCGATTTGTGAATTTCTTACTTCATCTATACCATGGTGAGCTGCAACTTAGGGCTCTGCCAAAAGGGAATGGGAGAAAAACTGGAGAACCAGTTACACCACCTCAACCCCAGCCCAAACTCCTACTGGCTTACACAGTGTTCCATGTACAAGTATGCATCATTCCACTTGTTGGGAGGACATGAATGTACCTCCAAATCAAAAGAAAATAAAATGTACCACATACAAACAGGCCATTTAGTCCATCTGGAGTTTCATCCTATCCTTCTGCCTAAGATTATCAGCATCACCTTCTATTCTTTACCGTTCAGCTTATCTGGCTTTCCCTTAAACGCATCAGTTTGCCTCAACTCTTTTTGTAGTAACAAGTTCCACAATATAATTAGTCTTTTGGAGAGAACTTTTGTTTAAAAGTATGAAAATCAGTGAGGCAAACTTAACAGTTGCAGGAGACGTAGCATATGATTCATTGTAGAAAATTGCAAAGTAAAAAGGATGGTTCTGACTCCAATTGGAGGGATTGCTGTCATTCATTAGTTTAATTCTGTTGCTCAAGATTGCCAATGGGAGCATTTACTTGGCACCTGATGAAAAGGAGGCAGCTTTTTAGAAGTTTAAATATTCTCTGCCTTTACATGCAAGGAACAGGAATTACTTTGCAATATTTCTTGATGTTGAATTATTACAGACTGAACAATACAAACTTGGTGTACAATAGACCCTCTTCATACAATGCCACCCTTGGGAGCCATAAAAAGGAAAAAGAATTAGTCACCAAGTGCGAGTAAGAAATTTTATAAGTCTCTCAATGTGTGAAACCATAAACAATGCACATCACTTACTCTCACTATAATGCCATATAAATAATCAGAGGGGAATTAAGAGCGTTTTTAAACAACTACGGTGAAACCGTTAAATCAGTCTGTTAGCATTGGCTACAAAAAAACTTAACACAGCGCATGCACTGTTCAAAATATCTCAGGAGATGAAAGGGGACAGGGAAATGGGAAATTTCTCTACACTTCAGTATTTTCCAGTATGACCTTCATTGTAATCTAAATGGAATATCATTAATGGAGGTGGAACACAGTAAGTATTGGAAAGGAAATCTCTAACTTTTAAAATTTGGTTTAATGAATAAATCTGAAGAACATAAATGCTGAAAAATTTCAACTGAAATGTCACCCTAGTGACAACGCTTTGATGGTATGGTTCCTTCCATTTACAGTACATATCACAAAAAGCAAACACTCCACTTTACTCAATGACTATGTCTTTTAAAAAGAGGAAAATCAACCATACAGTCAAAGCTTATCCTTTGATATCTAACCATGTACCAGACAATCAGAAGCTGCTTTTGGTTCAGCACAAAAAGAAATATACATTTTTTGCATGGTTAAGGATTATTTTAGATCTTAAAATGTCTTTTCAAAAGACACACCAACTCTCATCCTCTACTGGAGGTTGTGAATCATCTCCTCCTTGGCTATGAGGTGTGTGGTTTTGTTCACAAGTCCCATCAGAGAGTTCAGTTTGTGAGACCAGTCATTGAGTATGTCATTGGGGTCCTTGGGTCTCTGGAAATTGATAATTCCTGCTAGCCTGTCTACTTTTGCAAAGATGGTCTTGTTTACCACCAGATTGGAAAGAAACTCCTCTGATTCCTGCAAAAACAGAAGTGGATTAAAATGTGAAAAATGAGAACTGTAATATCTGACTCTACTAGACTGTCAAATAATCAAATGTTACAAAGGGAAATATTTGTGAGTTGATTGATGTCTCAATTTCCTGTTATTGTAATGATTTCTGTTTTAGAGCTGGCATTTTGTACCAAATTTCCCCAATACAATGTTATCAAGGCTTAAGTATGGTAAAATCTACAGTGCACTTACATCCCTGCAATATTAACTTCATAATGTTCCCTGTGGAGAAGTTTTGTACAAACTACATATAAATATAAAGAGGTCTGAAATGACTAATTATTAGAGTGGCATTTTACACACTGATGACAATGTGAACTTCCTATTTAGAAGCAGCTGTTATCATATGGGAAAATACCAATCTACGTTGTGTGGGGCAGAAGAACTGAATTAAATAATTCTTCTTTACAACTTCTACGCTGGCTACCTGGACATTCCAACTGCTGTGGTAAGAACTTCTTAGACGAGTCACTGATACAGTATTGGTTTAATTCTAAAAGCTGCTTCTGGTTAAATGGTCTAGTCCTTTTCATTTTGTACTTTCTCTCCTGCTCTTCCAGCACGTTCTCACGTCTCACACAATTTTATTTCTTATCCCTTTAATTCACTTTCATTGGTCTTCCATGCCACAGTGAAAAGACAGATCTATTGTTAAATGTAATAAGCAGCATAACTGCTCCACCTGATATGTAATATCTATCTTCCAACACCTGTCTACTCACTTTCATAAATATAAAGACAGCACCAATATATCATCTGTCAAGTTAGAGGCCTTTCAGAGATATTTCCAAGTTAACAGTGACGGACTTAAGTTATTTCCCAGAATTAAAGTTTGTTGCCATTGTTTTTTGCCTGAAAGATGTATTCAATACAGAATAATCCAGAGTGAATCAAATTTCATTTATAAGAAAAACAGTGTTGTCACTAGGTTTAGTTTGTTTAATAGTTCCAATATGGTAATAGAAGCAAAAATGAACTCAAGCCAATATTATGTCATACATTGATTGTGCGGCTCTCAAATCATCTCCTTACGTTGCTCTCATCGCTACCGTCAATTTTTCACATTATCGCTATGCGTCTCAAAACACTCTTCCCAGGATAAAAATCTATTGTTGGACTGCTAGGTGGCTTTCATGCTTGAAGTGATTGCAGTGTGAAATTCTCAAAGATTTGCACCATCATGCTTTCTTGAAATCTTCCTTATGGGTAACAGGAAAGTTTGGTACTCACATCAACTGAAAGATCAAGAAGATCTGCCATTCTCTTCATTGTGATCCGTGTATAATATTTTGCCATTATTCGAATATTCTAAAATATCAGCGAGAATGGAAAGTTTAAAATAAGTTCAAGAATAATAAAAATCCCTGTATTTTGAATACAACACAGGATCCAGCAATAGAGATTAGCTTTCCCTTGACTACAATTACCCATAGAGTAGTTCAGTATTCAGTGTGATTTGAACAAATCAGGGCTTGTAATTTATTAGTTCATCAGGTGATCTCCCATGTTTCTCATTGTGCGTTACAGACACAACGTAATGGATACATGGAAGTTAACACCTTGTTGCTATTACTACTTGGGCAGATTTACAAACGGAATTTTCAATATCAATGATTATAAAATGTAATTATTAACAGTTCCTGTGATCACTCGAGGACAAGAAATGCATGCTTACACTGTGGGTTCAAATCCCACTCCAGAGCTTGAACAAAAATTTAGGCTGATGCTCCAGTGCAGTACTGATGGGAGTGCTGCATGATCAGAGGAGCTGTCTTTCAAATGGTACATTAAACCAAGGTACTACCTGCCTCTTAGTTCGTGAAATCTGAGGCTCGCCTATTTCAAAGAATAGCTGTGGAGTCATCCTCGATATCCTGAGAAACATTTATCCCTCAACCCACCATATTTGAAGCACTTCACTGTTCATTTTTACAGTGTTGTTTGTGGGCAATGCCATGTTTTCAGCATTATAACAGGTGATTACATTTCAAAGCTGTAAGGCACTATAGGATGTTGACTTTATGAAAAGCACTGTATAAATCCAAGTTATTTTTCTACAGGAAGAGCAGTCCCACCTGTAGTTGGCAAAAGTCTTGCCTATAGTATTTATCAACTTTTCTTTCCTTAATTCAGCAAAAGGTTTGCTGGAATGTTCATCACAACCAATTTAACATTTCGCTTCACTTTCCACTGTATCATACTTGGTTATAGTTTGAGGAATGTCATGTGCCAGACTAAATATTGAGTACAGTAATATTGAATTCAATTAGCCATTGTTTGGCTGATGGGTGGGATTTTCAGCCTTTGCCCCAAGACCGGAAAATCCCGCCCAATGTCAACGGACCTTTGCATGGGTCGTGTCCCGCCTACTATGATTCCTGTGGCAGGCTGGTCAGGAAAATTCTGCCCTATATGTTTGTGTTGGCACTGAGTGAGAATGCAAAAACAAAAATTTCAGGCAACTCCAATCTAATCCTTGGTGGAGCAAGATATTCACGCTACTTATTAAAAAGTGCACTGAATCGAAGTCAGGGACATGAATGGCAGCAGTTTTCCACAATACTAAGTGCAAAAAAAGGATGACCAATTTGAGTGCTCCCATAACTAGATATTAAGATCAGAACACTCAATGAAGGGTTTAAATAAGGTCCTTCACAGACCAGTTTTGTAACTCAGACATATTACTTCACAACTGAGCCAGCAGTAACACCACATTGAAACAATTTAAAATGCACTCAATAGAGAAAAAAAATTTAAAAATTCAGAAATAAATTCAATTCACAGACAATTAGTAATAGGTTCATAGAAAGCTGAAAGTGTCTTTGGTCCCCAGTTTTAATATTTAGAACATTATAGATTCAATTTTTAGTAATTGCAGCATACATACATGTTCCACTACACGATTTTTAAGATCTTTCCATCTCTTATTTCCCTCTTCTGTGCTTGAAAATACATCTGTGCAACCATTTTCAGGTAATTCTTCCCTTAATTCCTTGCTATAATCATCCTCCAATGAGCTCCAACGCATAAGTTCCATTGTGGTAAACAGCTTCAGCAGAGCCCTGCAAAACAAACATAATATATTGCTCCGAGTTAAATACACCAATATTTAACTGTACACATATCAATCTTGGTTTATTTTATTGCAAATCAAAAACATGCACAAATACATCTTTGTTCTCTTACAGTTCATAACTCATTCCATGCTCTCTACATAGTCAGAATATCCAACTGTTTCAAGCTGCATCTTTTCTCCAATGCATTTCAGGGCATTAAACATGATTCCACTGGACTCAAAGGAATTTCACATTCATATTTATGATTGTTAACCAGAATGCATATTCCAATCTAAAGATTAATGTAGTCTAAAAATCATTTATTACCCAAACAATAGAAGGAAGCTTTTCTGAATCTAGCAATTACAACTCAAGTGTTACTTACTGTTATTAAAAATCGTCAAAAATTATCACCTCACAGAAGCAGTACCTTGTAACACAGTAAGAGCTTAAATCTCCAAACATAATGTCATTTAATAAAAGAATGCTATAAATGACAAAATTTATGCAATATTTTATAACTGTATATTTAACATTTTGTAGGCCTTGATTTAAAAAAGTTACAACTAATTAAGATATTTTTAAAATAAAACCTCTCTTTGCCTTCTTTCCACTAACTTGTTCTACATTTCCAACTCTACACCACAGACTTTGCATCTTCATCCCAGATCAAGTGGCCACTGCAGTTTGCGCTAGGAATGGCCGGTCAAGTCAATTATTCCACAAACGTTTTGACCTCTGGGTTGAGCTTACAACTTCAAATTCATCATATGAATGAATCACAGGACAAGATACTACTCAGTCTGAGCAATATCCTAATTCAGGACTTTGGAACTTGTGGTTAAATTTTTAAAAGCTGCATAATTTGATCCTAATATTGTCTTCTCATAATATATAATTGCTAACACCATGCACAAAATACATCTTATGGCACTGCAAATGAATGGTTTCCCTCCAGTTAGCCAATATAAATATATGGGAATTGTTCTCCAAAGAGTGCAAAATAAGCAAATGAATTAAGTGGGAAAAATACTGCATTTATCCGAATATCCTTTATAATTTTCCTTCAGTATTACATTAAAAGGTGTTGCTAATTCTTATGTAATTTCTCACCAACATTTTCCTCATTTAACTTTAATGTGTTATTTCCTTGCTGATGTCAAGCTCCACAAGAAACTATCAGAATGCTGCTCAAGTAGATTCATGTGGAAATCTTCCCAGTCAACATCTGTAAGCAAGTCAGCAGCACAGCTGGATCCAAATGTGCACTTGCAGCAAAAGTTGCTGGGTAGCAAGAGGCAGAAAGCACAGATGCTTTGACTCCTTTAATCAGGGATGCTGAAGCCAACTAAACTGGTCCAACCACCATTCCAGTTGAGCTTTAGACACAAGATTGAGTTTAAGCCAAGTTTCATGACTGGAGCACATAAACTGGGTTGGCACTTCAATGTAATATTGAGCGAGTGCTCCTTTATTTTTGGAATATATATTAAATTTCAGGCTCAGGTGGATGTAGAACACAACTATTCAAAGAACAGAGGAGTTCTCCTGGTGTCCAAGCTAACATTTATTATTGAGATATCAAATGTCAGACTAACTGGCGTTTATCTTGTTAGTGGGATCTGGCTGCACACAAATGAGCTGTTTCATTTGTTTATATTACTTTTGCAATGCAGCCATTGCAATGAACTAGATATGCAGTGCTTTGAGGAACCCTGAAGATATGAAAGGTGCAAGCTCTTCTTTTCAGAGTTCCTGTTCAGTTTGTTTTTGAAACTCACCAAATATTAAAAACATTTTTAAAGTGTTTTAAGAGAATCTCTAAATTGATCTTACTTGTACTTCGGAATTTCTTCAAGTTTTTTGTCCAGACTTATTCTGTGAACTAGATCAGATTGTTCATTGTCATAGGGGGCCAGGATTGCATACAGAACAACACTCTTCAAAGCCTGGATGTTATATATAAATAAAAAAAACATTAGAATTTGGGAAATTTAAAAAGACACATACAGCATGTACACAAACTAGCAGATTACAAAACTCAGGAAAGCAGTACTGTTCTGATCTCCAAATAAATATAAAAGTTGCAAACTGTGCAATTGTGGAACACTGCATTCCTAAGATGGAGATCCCACATTTATCACGTACATGTTAGATATCAAACTGCTCTGCACATTGGAGTAGATTGCTTCACAAAACCCAAGAAGAAAAATCACAATCGCTGCTCTCCTCTATGGAAATGCATTTTTTTTTTAAAAACCACAAATGTTTGAGCATATTCCCTTCCACCACGATCAAACCTCCCACACAGCCCACTTTTTTTAGCCTGCGAAATCATGTAACTTGCTGGTCCAAATCCTCATGGAAATGTCCAACATTTGAGTGAGACAGAATTCTCCAGATGTTAGTTTACTTTAGAATATTTAAATATTTTGGTTAAACATTTTGTATTACTCTACAACAAGCACCACTAATAAATGAAGAAAGCTAAAACTAAATCATTTGTTTTCCTCCCCCAGTCTACTTCCTAAATAATTTATTCTCTTTACAGCATGTAAACAGAAACAGGTTGAGGCTGTCTCAATGTTTTCATCATGCAAATTTCATCTGCAAAACGTATTGTGGGTCACAACAGATTTTTGTCTCTTCTTCCATCAGCATGTTCCCCCCTCATCCCCTTGCTTTCTCATGCTTCATTCTATTTCCTAGTTGTGGATGTCGAAATACTCAGTCCCCAGCCACTGCCAAAAGCATAGATTATTTTATCTTCTCCCCTAAAGTTAAATCAACGCTTTCAGAAAGCAACTGCATTTCCATTTAAGAGGTGACAAGATTTGTATCATTCTGCAATGTCTTTTAAAATATTTCTGGTGTATGCAAGTGATGTCACTATTTTTTGTTTGATGATGAAATTTCATGACAGATTGGAAAAGTGAGGATTCTCCAGGTAGTTGAAACACGATGGCCCACAGATTGAAAGATTCAAACTACTAACATAATTCATAGCTGAAAGATTCACTCATGTTATTCAAAATATTGCCAATCACATCATTTACGCTCATTGAAAGGAAATGTTAAATTTTGTCATTTTACACAATCAACCAATTTTAGTCCAAGACTCTGTTTGTAGAACATCTATTAAAGTTTTAAAGTTTAAAGCTTATTTTAGTCACAAGTAGGCTTACATTCAATGAAGTTACTGTGAAAATCCCCAAATCGTCACACTTTGGCACCTGTTAAGGTATGCTGACGGAGAATTCAACATAGCCAATACACCTAACCAGCACATCTTTGGAGTGAACTGGGGCACCCGGAGGAAACCCACGCAGACAAAGAGAGAACATGTAAACTCCACACAGACAGTAACCTAAGCCAGGAATTGAACCCAGGTCCTGACACTGTGAGGCAGCAGTGCTAACCACTGTGCTGCTACTGGAGTCTAGCCTATAAAGCCTACAATACATTTACTCAAGTTCCACATCAGCAAATCATTCATGGAACTTATTCCACATACTACCTTAGGGAGGACGGCACTCTAGCATAGAGTGAATTTCTTTTTGTATTGGAAAGTCCCAACAATTGGAAAGCCGGGGAATACAAATACAAAGCATCGGGACAAGGAGTCATTGGTGTGTTAGAACATTACAGGATGTTTTCAGAAATTAGCAACATAAAAAATGTTCAGGTACAAAAGAAAATTGGATCAATTTCTGTCTTGGATGTCGCCACTAACACAATAAAAGCCTCTAACAAGCTGCACTACTGTCTTCTCTTGATTGGGTTGAGAATGAAGAGGAGGAAACACATACCTGATATGAACCTCTCAGACTCTAGCCCTGGAGCAATGGACATAACCTGTATGAGTGCCCATGACACTATACTTTTGTCCTTACAAATTTCTTAACAGACAGCTAAAAGGCAAAAACTAAACTTTGGCCTTCTAAAAAAAAAGTGTGTTTCAGTGAACAGGTCACCTTTTAGATTTGAGCCATTTGATTATTGATAGAATAAGAAACAGGGCAAAGAGAGGAAATAATGGAAATCTAGCTGCATTCAGCAAACAACTCAATTACAATATTCCTTCACAATCATTAACAGTTGTTTACCTGTTGCCATTTTGTGCTGTCAGCTTCAATACAGGGTGTATCGTAGATTGCACGATAGTGCTTGCAGATTGACAGATAGGATCCCTCATGCTGGTCAACTTGAATCATTAGGTTGTAGTACTTTAATTTCAGCTCCTGCATTAAAATTATTGCAGATCTCTTCAATTAAAAATGACCTTAATTGTGATGTCTTAATTATATTGCTTTTGTGTGTTAGCTGATTAGAGACTAAATCTAAAATGAAAGTCACTCAAATATATATCTAATAAGAAAACATGCAGCACAATAAAGATCTCATAGTCCATTAAGTCTGCACAATCCACAGCCCAAACATGATTGTTTGCAACGCGAAATCCTCAATTTCTCCATCTTCCAGACTAGATAGCAACTAGCCTTCATGTACACACTACAACCGTGACAACTTTTGAGATAACTCAATTTACAAATTCCATTAGTACAGTCTAACAAAGTACAAAAGAAGATACTCCATCACTGTAACATCAGTTTCACATTGTGAAAAGCAAATTCCAGCTTTTTTTGTAGCTAGCAAATGCTAACTTGGCCAATCTTAAATGAATTAAAATGATCTTAAAACTCGTCAATTACCTCAGTATTTTCCCCCTGGAAGAACTTGGTGTTTATTTTTTTGCTGATGATTTGAGTTCGAATATAATCCTTTACAGCTAAACAAAGTCTCATTTGCTCCAAGATAAATTCAACTTTCTCCTTCTTCTCCATTGACCCATAAGTTTCGACCTGTGGTTTAAGACAGAAATAATTAAAAAATAAGCGTAATAAAATTAGCTGAAAAGCTCCAGAACATGTGTTTTAGGTATATTTCATGCTTCTGTTTATTTCAACAATGACACTGCAGTATGAATCTATGAAATAAACTTCTAAATTTGATTAGAATGATCCTTAAGAAATTTAAGTCGTACCTGAATTATAGATTTTACCATAGGTCAGAGGAAATAGGCACATGCAGATTTAACAGGTCAATGAAGGCATTGGGCAAAATTGATCATAAACTATACTAATAATTTTAATTTAATTAATAACACCAGATGGCACAATGATTAGTACCGCTGCCTCACAGCTCCAAGAACCGAGGTTCAATTCCGGTCTTTGTGGAGTTTGCATGCTTTCCCTGTGTCTATGTGGGTTTCCTACTACAGTTCAAAGATGTGCAGGTCAGGTGGATTGGCCATTCTAAATTTCCCCCTAGTGTATCTGGGGATGGTTAGATGGATTAGCCATGGGGTTACAGGGTTAAATTGTGTGCAAGATATTCTGCCAGTGTGTTGGTGCAGACTAGATGGGCTGAATGGCCTCTTCTGCACTGTAAAGATTTTATGAATGAATAATTAAAAGGTTAAAATTTCCAACATAACTGGATTTTTAAGGCCTAAGAGTTGGAGAATAGGAAAGAGAATTAAAAGATAGAAGGAAAATCAAAAAGAGGAAGGGAAAATGGCTATTGGTATTAGGGATTTGTGAAGAAACAGGCAAGTAAATTTATATTACCAAAGATTCTTGAATACTCTTACCGCACTGTGTTGGATTTTGTATATAAATGTTTGAAGTATATCAAAATTCTACTATTTCCCCAACTTCTCAAATATTAGGGTAGGAAGGAAGAATCTCTTCACTTTACAACTGTATCCAGTATAATAAATCTTACCACAAGATGGCAATTACTCTGTTCAAGTGTTTTGAGTTTAGACATTGTAAGTTTTAATTTCAATGTACTTTTATTTTAGTAAACAAGAAGTGTTGAAATCAAAAAAAATGATCTGGTTGTGTATCACATGTGAATTTAGTTTACGCTTCTTCAACAGGAATATAGAAATTAGGAACAGAAGTAGGCAAATTTAGCCCGTTGAATCTGCTCCACCATTCCATCAGATCATGGCTGATCTCACCCTGGTCTCAAATCCACCTCCCCACCTGCTGGGTGTATAGAAAAAGGCCATTCGGCCCATCAAGTCTGCACTGACTCTATGACAAAGCAGGCCCTATCCTCAAAATCTCACCAATCCGTCTAATCTACACATCTTGGGACACTAAGGGGCAATTTAGCATGGCTAATGTACCTAACCTGCACATCTTTGGAGTGTGGGAGGAAAATGGAGCATCCAGAGGAAACCCACACAGACACAGGGAGCACACGCAGACTCCACACAGACATCAAGGTGTGAATTGAATCTGGGTCTCTGGCACTATGAGGCAGCAGTATTAACCACTGTGCCAGCGTGCCATACTGCAAGGCAGTGCTAACTAACCCTATGACATTGAAGTTAAGGCGCTAGACTGGAATTTTTCTTATTGTTGATTCAGATCTGTGATCTGAAATATGATTCTTTGACAGTAAATCATGATTTGACAACCACCTTTATGGGGCAACAACACAATACTTATGTTTATAACCAAGTGGTCGGCATTTACTTAATTAATCTGCTTAAATTGAATGCCGCAAGGCCAACATCAAAGTAACAATTTCTGTGGAAGGGGAAAGTAAAACAGCATGGAGACAGTAATTTTTTTATCCCTACTATTTCATGATCTTCAAGTTGCAACATGTGGCCCAAACACACTGAAAATAACAAAATGGGATTGAAAAGGCATTTATGACCACCACTACTGGATCATGTTCAGTGATTTAAGGAATCACCTACGTTACATCAAAATTTAGGAGGTCAAAATTAATTTTACACCACCATATAATTATTAAAAGAACCTTTCGCAAGTCCAGACATGTTCGTTGACATTCACCTGAAGTTCTTGTAAAATGGCAGCAGCTTCTTTCAGCTCCCCATCTTCCTCCTTTATCATTGCTAAATGCTTGGTTAAGCGAGCACGCTCAATTTCTACATAAATCTAGAAAAATAAATAGTTTGTGTGAATTTTTTTTGCTTTCAGGTTTTTACTATCCACTATCCAAAAACGTTTAATCTCTTAAAAATGGAATACTACAAACCAGGAAGGTCACAAGTATCATCTGTCGGAACCTAATGTGGAGTTTATTAAAATATTGCACAATGCATCATGTCATTCAACAGTATTTGTTGAGAAGGACCCTCAAATCAGACCCTAATCTCTTATCTGTTGTGCCAGAAGTAGGGATTTGATAAGCACAAATGAGTAGAGGTTGTTAGGAGGCCAAAAAAAAACACAAAACAAATATTCTGACATATGGCAACTGTTTTTGAAAATATATGTTTGTACATTCTTGGGTTGGGCTTAGAAACAGACCAAATGGACCAGAAAAAAAACTAATGATAATAACTGTAACATTCCATTTTGGAAACAAAGTATTTAGAAGGTTACATGGACAAGATGGGTATAGAGGGATATGGGCCAAAAGCAGGCAATTGGGACTAGCTTAGTGGTTAAAAAAAAGGGTGGCATGGACAGGTTGGGCCAATGGGCCTGTTTCCATGCTGTAAACTTCAAAATATGCTTGCCATGATTTACCACCTTCAGCAAAAAAGAAATTTGGCATGTGTAACAAATGATGATTCAGCAAACCTACGTCAATTGATGAGAAGGGTCCCAAGTCATCGACTGGATAAATGCACAACATGGTTCAATTCATGGTTGCTGATTTTTTTTAGATGGCCATTGCAAGAATGTTGGTAAAGAATGGCAAAATTAATTTCACTATGCTTTGCCTTAGCAATGACACACAGTCAAACTGAGTGCTTGGGTGATAAAAATGGTCACATTGTTAAGATTTTAGGGAGCTGCTTACATTCAGACCCTTGTCTTTGAGTTAAAAGAACTTACGTTCTAGACCCATTCCAGCTATAATGTATGCTGACACTTTATTGCAGTGCTGAAATTGCCATCTTTTGGATTAAACATTAAATTGAAAAGATAAAAGATTCGTAGACATTCTGTGCAGTATCCTGCTCAATATCAAAGATAAATAGTATGTGGTGAATTGCATTATGGAATGGTTCAACAGGTACAAACAGCCCATACATTCTTCATGCACATTTTAATACAATCTATAAACTGACTGCTCTATGATTGATAAATGATTATACATTTAAATAATTTTGTTATACACAGGAAAGGGTTTGCATTGACACTGACATACATTCAATAGCACTATTGTTTGAAAATTTAGGCAAATAAGCAATAACGTCGAGCATATTGTTTGGTCAATGTATGCCATCTCAAAAGATTAAATAGTGCACGTAAAAAGGTTTACTTTGAGGTAGATCTTGCAAAGAAGCATGCTTCTGGAACCAGATGAAAACAAACTAACCTTCCCAGCTGTGACAGTACGCAAAGTGTCTATCAATCTCAATTTGATTGGCAGGTCAGTGATCTGACTGACATAAGTACAGCACTCTTGGACCATTTTTGTAACTGCCTGCAAAATAAACACAAAGCAACTCTTGCTGGATTTGTAAATACTAGTTACATTAAGTACAGTAAGAAGTCTCACAACACCAGGTTAAAGTCCAACCAATTTATTTGATAGTAAACCTCAAGCTTTGAGGTTTGCCCCTTCGTCAGACAAATGGAGAGTTCGGGCCTCAGACAGAGCAAATAACAGCGCACGCAGTTTACAGATTACTGATTAGAATGCGAGTTTTTACAACTAACCTGTTATTCAAGTCTTAAAGATGCAGACAATGTGGTTGGACTTTAACCTGTTGTGAGACTTCTTACTGTGTTTACCCCAGTCCAATGCCGGCATCTCCACAACATTGAGAAGTAGACAGTATATTGGTTCTCATCCAGCCTTTACAAATTATAAGCAACACGAACGGCATTCAAGTTGACCTAAAAGCATAGCTTTTTGAATCCCATCAACAAGCATTCCTGTCATAAGTTAAACATCTTTACATTAAAAACAATGAGGAATAATTTCCTGTATCAAGTGTCAGGCATAGTTACTTTCAATTATTTAGAAATAAGAAAATTATCCAAGACAAATATCTTCCTTTATCTAGAAAGTTATACAAGTATAACTTTCTCTTTGCTACTAATTGTATAAAATACAAGCAAGATAAGAAAATAAAGTATGTATAAATACTGTAAACCGGGATGTTGAAAATTCAGTCTTCTCAAAACAGAAATGCAAGTGATCAACAATTATAAACCGGAGGCTTAACTGACTTCAGGGATAAATATCAGTTAGACATTTGACTGTAAGCTTTTCCCTTTCGTATCCTCTGATAAAAGATCGGATAGCGTCTCCTAAATTGCAGTTGCAGTCAAGAATAGTTTTAAAAGGTTTTTCTGCACAATCTGTGGATCTTACCTGTTTTAGTTGACTTCTCCTTTTAGATAGAAGTACAATATTTTCATTCAATGCATCCCAATCTTTTGCTTCATAACACATCTTCACAATAGCAACCAGGATTCTTGATGTGGATGCCATATCAGAGGCCTAGGATTTATAATGAAAATATAATGAGATTATTACTTTGACCGACAGCTCAATAATTATGAGCCAAATGCAGTGGAAACTCAAACAATTTAAAATTCAAATCAATGGAATAGGGTTAGAAGGGTGAGCAAATGTCTACAGTAATTTCACATTAGCCAAGAAAGGAACCATAAACAATTGTACTTCTGAACTTGATTGGAATTTGCCTTTTGCATTAAAATATTGTAACAGCTTCTAGGACAATGTTCCACCAAACTCCCCATAATCCGCAAATACTCCCTGTGGGATTCTAATACTGAGACTTATTTGTTGCTCCCCCCTACCGCCCCTGAAACCAATCAAGTTTTCTTGTTCTACCATCTGTGCTCCAGTAACTTATTCCTTCACATCTACGGGATTGACAGCAAACAAGAGATCCCTCAACTGTAATTCTCTGCAGTCCTGCCACAGCCAGTTGTGAATCTTGCTGGATAATTAAATAACTAACGAAAGGAGAAGACGGCTCCATAAATATCTCCAATGATGGAGGATCCCAGGGTGTCAGAGCAAAAGACAAGGCTAAAGCTTTTGCAACCAACTTCAGCCGGACGTGCTGAGTGGATGATCCATCTTGGCTTCCTCTTGAAGTCTCTATCATAGATACTGGTCCTTAGACAATTTAATTTACTCCATATAATAACAAGCAGCTGAATGTATTGGATATAACAAAGGCTATGGCCCCAACATCCCAATTGGACTACTCGTGCAGATTTACATTCCAAAACTAGCTGTGACCTTAGCTAAGCTGGTCCAGTGCAGCTATACTATTGGCATCTATCCAGGTACATCCCGTTCATAAAAACAGGACAAATCCAATCTGGTAAATTGCGGTCTCATTAGTTTATCCTCAGTCTTCAAAGTGATAGAATCCATCGTTGACAGCCCTATCCAATTGCACTGTGGCGAAATAATTTCATCAATGCTCAGTTTGGGTTCTGCCAGGACCACCGAACTCCAGTCCTTATTAACGCCTTGATCCAGCCAAGGTTCACTTAGCTGATTTTTGGGTGAAGCGGTTGTCTTCTGAGGAAAGGTTGAGTAGGTCAGTCCTCTCCTTTAGTGTTTACATAAGAAATAGGAGCAGGAGTAGGCCATCTAGCCCTTCGAGCCTGCCCCGCCATTCAATAAGATCATGGCTGATCTGTCGTGGCTCAGTTCCACATTCCCGCCCTCTCCCCATAACCCTTAATCCCCTCGCTTATCAAAAACCCATCAACCCGCGTCTTAAAAATATTTAGCGAGGCAGCCTCCACCACTTCAACGGGCAGAGAATTCCAGAGATTCACCACCCTTTGAGTGAAGAAGTTCCTCCTCAACTCCGTTCTAAAACCCCCCCCCCCCCTTATCTTGAGGCTGTGCCCCCTAGTCCTACTGTCCTTTGAGCAGGAAGAGTCTCTCCACCTCTATCCTATCCATCCCATTCATCATCTTATACCTCTCAATGAGATCTCCCCTCATTCTTCTAAACTCTAACGAGTACAAGCCTAGTTTATTCAGCCTCTCCTCATAGCTCAACCCCGGTATCAGCCTAGTAAACCTCCTCTGCACTCCCTCCAAAGCCAAAATATCCTTGCGTAAGTGCGGCGACCAAAACTGCACACAGAACTCCAGCTGCGGCCTCACCAATGCCCTGTACAGCTGCAGCAAGACCTCCCTACTTTTATATTCAATCCCCCTTGCTATGAAGGCCAGCATCCCATTAGCCTTCCTGACCACCTGCTGCACCTACAGGCTGGGTTTTTGCGACTCATGCACAAGGACCCCGGAGGTCCCTCTGCACCGTCGCCAGAAGAACGAGAGTTGATTTTATTGAAATGCAAAAGGTTCTGAAGGAGTCTAAAAGGGTAGGTGCAGGAAGGATGTTTCCCCTTGTGGGTGAATCAAGAACAAGGGGGGTGGGGAAGCATAGTTTAAAAATACAGATTTTCCATTTAATTTGGAGACAAGGGGGAATTTTTCCCTCTGAGGGTTGCTAGCCTTTGGAAATCTCTTCACCAGAGTGCAGTGGAGGCTTGATCACTGAATATATTCAAGACTGAATTAGTAAAATTTTTATTGTTGAAGGAGTCAAGGGTTATGGAGGTCAAGCAAAAGAGTTTAGACCATAATCAAATTAGCCATGGTCTTACTGAACGGTGGAGCAGGTTCACTTGGCCAAATATTCTACTCCTGCTCCTATTTGATATGATCTCAAAAAAAACTTGTACTTACCGTTCGGGTCTGCTTTTCCAACGACAAAAGGTTATCAATAGCCTCCTGCAATCTTCCATCCTACACAACAACAACAACAATTTATTATCACAGGAAAAATAGATTGCATACAAAGCAATACGAATTGTTCCTACTTCCTATATTCTTGACGTATCAAATCAGATTCCATGTTCAATTCTTAATCTGACATTTGAAGGAAATATGTAAAAGTACACAGGCAGTTTTGGAAGTTTACCATTTTCTACTACCATACAAAAATAAATAGGATTAAAATAAAATGCACACCTGCATCTTCAAAAAAGATGGTGGGTTCCACCTTCCTCAGGTGTCTGACAAAAGTAGTAAATAATGAAACAAATTAACCCAATTAAATTCAACAACTAACAAAACAAAACACTGACTAAATATGGAGTCAAAAGGAATGCACACTGCAACTGCTACCCAAGATAGTCAGAATTCCTGCACCTGCCAAGCAAAAGGCAGCCAAGAACAGGTCAGGGCCAAAACAGCACCAGTGATTGGAACAGAGAATGCACAGAATTGAACCACAGGTAAACGTAATAGCTAAGAGTTAGTGTACCGTGAAGGTCAAGAATCTATATGTGCAATCAAACTCAACCACAGGGCCACGCTGTTCAATGAGTTCAGTTATTATTTTCTGGAACTTGGTAATTTCTTAAACTATGACACATGGAAACAGATGAGATGAAAGCAGAGTTTAGAAAAGTGAGTAAAATGCTCAAGTGTGCGTGCAGGCAGGATTGTATGATTATAAAGTAACATTACAACATAAATGCAGAGAAATCACCTATCCAATAAATCTCAAATTTCCCATCATTAGCACAGTGCAGCAAATGACCTTTTAATAAGTGGGGTGCATACAGTGCTCTAAATTTCAACTGTGTTCAAAGTATTTGCTCAGAACTCATTAAACAGGTGAGTGAAATAAGTGACATTTAGAATATATTAACCTGCTTTCAAAATAAATACAAGATTAAAGCAAGTCTCAGCAATGATGACAAAAGGCACTATTAGATCAACGTAGAAACCCATCTGGGTCGCCAAGATCCTTGTAAGGATGTCCTTATCTGGTCGCAAAGACCTGACGTTAGCACTCTACTCAGATCTCTACCCTTCCCATTCTGCCACCAACCAATTAGCAAATTTACATCCATTCATGAACATAAGAACATAAGAAATAGGAGCAGGAGTAGGCCATCCAGCCCCTCGAGCCTGCCCCGCCACCCAACAAGATCATGGCTGATCTGTCGTGGCTCAGCTCCACTTTCCCGCCCTCTCCCCATAACCCTTAATCCCCTCTCCTATCAAAAACCCATCAACCCGCATCTTAAAAATATTTAGCGAGGCAGCCTCCACCACTTCAACGGGCAGAGAATTCCAGAGATTCACCACCCTTTGAGTGAAGAAGTTCCTCCTCAACTCCGTTCTAAACCACCCCCCCTTTATCTTGAGGCTGTGCCCCCTAGTCCTACTGTCTTTTTTGAGCAGGAAGAGTCTTTCCACCTCTATCCTATCCATCCCATTCATCATCTTATACGTCTCAATGAGATCTCCTCTCATTCTTCTAAACTCTAACGAGTACAAGCCCAGTTTATTCAGCCTCTCCTCATAGCTCAACCCCCTCAACTCCGGTATCAGCCTAGTAAACCTCCTCTGCACTCCTTCCAAGGCCAAAATATCTTTGCGCAGGTGCGGCGCCCAAAACTGCACACAGTACTCCAGTTGTGGCCTCACCAATGCCCTATACAGCTGCAGCAAGACCTCCCTACTTATATATTCAATCCCCCTTGCTATGAAGGCCAGCATCCCATTCGCCTTCCTGACCACCTGCTGCACCTGCAAGCTGGGTTTTCGCAACTCATGCACAAGGACCCCGAGGTCCCTCTGCACCATCGCCTGCTGCAGTTTTTCGCCCCGTAAGTAATAGTCCTTCCTACCAAAGTGGACCACCTCACACTTGCCAACATTAAATTCCATTTGCCATTTCCTGGCCCATGAATAGTGAAAGATTATTTAAATGTCCCAACGTTTTAAATTAGCGAAAAAAGTGTATCAAAATACTACTGCTGTGAAAAGGGAGTATAGCTTGGCTTCCTCTAACCATTGTGCTGTATAAAACGAGGACTCTCAGAACAGCTATACTCCGCACTTCTGAAGGGCCCAGTTTATAAGTCTAGGTGAGAAATGGAGTTCCAAAGCTATGTGAAAAAAAAAGTATTGGTTTGAGAACTCTGATTGCCACTCCTCGGAAGATTCGGCTTACTGTGTGCCTGGCTTCATAGTAGAAGACAAAAACCATATCAGAAATTGTGGGGAAATCAGAGAGAAGGAACAGGAAGTGGTTAATATTTGCAAATGAAAAAGAACTTGAAAAAAAAAAGCAAAATTAAAAAAGAGGATCGGAAAGTTGAATACGCTTAAAAAGCCTGATGCCTGCACCCTAGGATTCGAAAAGAAACAACTGCAGAGATAGTGGATGCATTGGTTTCATCTTCCAAAATTCCTTAACGTCCTAGAACAATCCCCTTTTAGGGTGCCAAATCTAACTGCTCGATTCAAGGGGAACTGTACTTCAGTTAATCTCACAAGGGACGACGACGACAACAAATAATGGGATTGCTTGACTGAACTGGTTAATGGGCACAAAATATAGTAAATATAAATGGCTCGTTTGAGACACTAAGAAGTTTTATAACACCAGGTTAAAGTCCAACGTATTTATTTGGTAGCAAAAGCCATTAGCTTTCAGAGTGCTTGCTGCTCCTTCGTCGGGTGAGTGGAAGTTCTATGCACAAACAGGGCATATAAAGACAAACTCAAATTTACAAAATACTGATTGGAATGCGAGTCTTTGCTAATCAAGTATTAAAAAGGTACAGACAATGTGAGTGGAGACAGCGTTAAGAACATAAGAAATAGGAGCAGGAGTAGGCCATCTAGCCCTTTGAGCCTGCCCCGCCATTCAATAAGATCATGGCTGATCTGTCGTGGCTCAGTTCCACACTCCCGCCCTCTCCCCATAACCCTTAAACCCCTCTCTTATCAAAAACCCATCAACCCGTGTCTTAAAAATATTTAGCGAGGTAGCCTCCACCACTTCAACGGGCAGAGAATTCCAGAGATTCACCACCCTTTGAGTGAAGAAGTTCTTCCTCAACTCCGTTCTAAACCGCCCCCCCTTTATCTTGAGGCTGTGCCCCCTAGTCCTACTGTCCTTTCTGAGCAGGAAGAGTCTCTCCACCTCTATCCTATCCATCCCATTCATCATCTTATACGTCTCAATGAGATCTCCCCTCATTCTTCTAAACTCTAACGAATACAAGCCTAGTTTATTCAGCCTCTCCTCATAGCTCAACCCCCTCAACTCCAGCATCAGCCTAGTAAACCTCCTCTGCACTCCCTCCAAGGCCAAAATATCCTTGCGTAAGTATGGCGCCCAAAACTGCACACAGTACTCCAGCTGCGGCCTCACCAATGCCCTATACAGCCGCAGCAAGACCTCCCTACTTTTATATTCAATCCCCCTCGCGATGAAGGCCAGCATCCCATTCGCCTTCCTGACCACCTGCTGCACCTGCAAGCTGGGTTTTTGCGACTCATGCACAAGGACCCCGAGGTCCCTCTGCATCATCGCCAGCTGCAGTTTTTCGCCACGTAAGTAATAATCCTTCCTACCATTATTCCTACCAAAGTGGACCACCTCGCACTTGCCAACATTAAATTCCATTTGCCAGTTCCTGGCCCAAACGCCCAGCCTATCTAGATCCTTCTGCAGACTCTCCACACCCTCCGCGCAATTTGCCGTTCCACCAATCTTGGTGTCATCAGCAAATTTCGACACCATACACTCGGTTCCCTCCTCCAGATCATCTATATAAATGGTAAATAGCTGAAGCCCCAGCACCGACCCCTGGGGCACTCCACTAGTCACCATCCGCCAATCCGAATAGCACCCATTGACCCCCACTCTCTGCCTCCTATTTGACAACCAATCCTCTATCCACGCTAACACCCTACCCCCAACTCCATGTCCCCTGACCTTCTGCAATAACCTCTTGAGGTACCTTGTCAAACGCCTTCTGAAAATCAAGAAAGACCACATCCACCGGCTCACCTCTATCCACCGCCCTAGACACATCCTCATAGAACTCCAGTAAATTTGTCAGACACGACTTCCCTTTAACGAAACTGTGCTGCGTCTGCTCTATCAAGCAATTCCCCTCATGATGCCTCGCTATTTCCTCCTTGATGACGGATTCTAACATAAGTACAGGTTAAAAAGAGATGTGCATTGTCTCCATACAGGACAGTTTCCTGCTCTTGGTGTGCATGTAGATGGGGTAGTGTACATGGTGTAGCAAGTTACCCAGCCTTCAGGACAGCAACCACGACACTACACAATCCTGCCACAGCAACCTCTGCAAGACGTGCCAGATCATCAACACAGATGCCATCATCTCACGTGAGAACACAATCCACTAGGTACATGGTACATACTCTTGCAACTCGGCCAAAGTTGTCTACCTGATACGCTGCAGGAAAGGATGTCCCAAGGCATGGTATATTGGGGAGACCATACAGACGCTACAACAATGGAAGAACGAACACCGCTCGACAATCATCAGGCAAGACTGTTCTCTTCCTGTTAGGGAACACTTCAGCGGTCATGGGCATTTGGCCTCTGACCTTTGGGTAAGCATTTTCCAAGGCGGCCTTCACGACACGATACTGCAGAGTCGCTGAGCAGAAACCGAGAGTCAAGTTCCGCACACAAGGACAGCCTCAACCGAGATCTTGGATTCATGTCACACTAACTCCCAGGCTTGCAAAATCTCACTAACTGTCCTGTTTGGAGACAATACACATCTCTTTAACTTGTGCTTAATGCTCTCTCCACTCACACTGTCTGTACCTCCAAGACTTGATTAGCTGTAAAGACTCGCATTCCGATCATTATTTTGTAAATTGAGCGTATCTTTATATGTCCTGTTTGTGACTAGAACTCCCACTCACCTGACGAAGGGGCAGCAAACACTCTGAAAGCTAGTGGCTTTTGCTACCAAATAAACATGTTGGACTTTAACCTGGTGTGAGAGACTTCTTGATGGTGTTGGACTGGGATAAACACAGTATCTCCACCCCATTTGAGGTAGCAGGGTATAAATAAAAGCATGCAAAGATCAGTGCTTGGACCTCAATTATTTGTAATACATAATAACTTAGATGAGACAACCTAAGGTACTGTGTTCAAGTTGCTGACTATACAAAGCCAGGTGAGAAAGATGCAAAGAGGCAGCTAGGGTATATAGAATAGTTAAGTGAATGGGCAGGGTGTGTGAGTTGGTGCACAAGATAGTCCTGCAATCACACAGGATACTGGGGAGAAAGAACATAAGAATGTGGATAAAGGACAAGCAGAGTGGGACTGAGTTTAACAAAAATTTACATCAGCAAATAAATTCAGTGCATGGAATAGAAGTAAAATTTGGAATGAAAAAAAAAGGTACTTCATCTGATGCATAAATCTTCAATAAAGTAGATGAATTCATGGCACAAATAAGCTATTTAGAACCAATCACGGTAAGAACTAGGAGCAGGAGTATGTCATTCTAGCCCCTCGAGCCTGTTCCGCCATTCAATAAAATCATGGCTGATCTTTTTGTGGACTCAGCTCCACTTACCCGCCTGCTCACAATAACCCTTATGTCTTTACTGTTCTAAAATCTATTTCCCTTCATTCTTCTAAATTCCAATGAGTATAGTCCCATTTGACTCAGTCTCTCCTCATAAGCCAACCCTCAACTCCAGAATCAACCTAGTGAATCTCTTTTGCACCCCTTCCAGTGCCAGAATATCCTTTAAAGGAGTTCAAAACTGTACACAGTACTCCAGGAGTGATGTCACCAACACCTTGTACAATTGCAACATAACCTCACTGTTTTATACTCCATCCCTCTATCAATGAAGGACAAAATTCCATTTGCCTTGTTAATTACCTGCTGCACATGCAAACCAACTTCTTGTGATTCCTGCACAAGGACATCCAGGTCCCTCTGCACAGCAGCATGCTGCAGTTTTTTAACCTTTTAAATAATAGTGCAATTTGCTGGTATTCCTACCAAAATGGGTGACCTCATATTTACCAATATTTTTTAAACAGGGGCGTCACATTTGCTGCTTTCCAATCTGCCATAACCACCCCAAAGTGCAGTGAATTTTGGAAAATTACTATGAGTGTATTTGCTTTTCCCCTCCACCATCTGTTTTAGTACCCTGGGATGCATTCCATTAGGGCCAGGAGACTTGTCTATCTTTTAGCCCTATTAGCTTGCCCAACACTAACTTTTTAGTGATAATGATTGTTTCTAGGACTTCACCCACCATAGCCTTCTTGTCATCAATTTCTGGCATGTTATTTGTGTCTTCCACTGTGAAGACCGGCAAAAATATCTGTTCGATGCCTCGGCTACTCATCATTTCCCGTTATTAAATCCACCTTCTCATCCTCTAAAAGCAGTGTTTATTACAGCCATTCATTTTCATTTTATGCATTTGTAGAAACCTTTGACTCTTTATATTGAGCTAGTTTACTCTCACTCTTTTCTTTATTTCTTTTTTCGTGGCTGTTGATCTTCAAAAGATTTCCCAATCCTCTAGTTTCCCTCTAATCTTTGCCACTTTGTACGCATTTTCTTTCAAATTAATACCCTCCTTTATTTACTTAGGTAAACATGGCTGATTATCCCTTTTCCTACAGTCCTTCCTTTTCACTGGTATATACTTTTGCTGGGCATTGTGAAAAATTGCTTTGAAAGTCCTCCACTGTTCCTCAATTGTCCCACCATGAAGTCTTTGCTCCCAGTCTACTTTAGCCAACTCCTCCCTCATCCCATTGTCGTCTTTGTTTAAAACACCAGACAACGGTACTGGACTTTACCTTCTTAGCCTCCACCTATATTTTAAATTCAGTCATACTGTGATCACTCCTTCCGAAAGGATGAATTATTCCTGTCTCATGACCAAATCTAGGATAGCTTCCTCCTTTGTAGATTCCATTACATACTGTTTGATGAAACTATCACGGATACGTTCTATGAACTCCTCAAGACTGGCTTGACCAATCGACACGTAAATGAAAATCTACCCATGATAATTGCCGTACCATTTTTAAATGCACGTTATTTCTTTGAGTATTGCTTGCTACGCCGTGATATTATTTGGCGACCTATAGACCTATCAGTGAGTAAACACCTAGCATATTGTTTATAGTTTGATTTTCTTATCCTTGTCTTAAAGGCATAAGGCTCATCGGATTGATTTCTGAGATGATTCATGCAATGAGGAGAGAAGGAGTAGAATGGAGTTATATTCTTTGGAGTTTAGAAGAATGAAAAGCAAAAGTAACATCAAACATAAAAGATTTCACAGGGTGTAAGATGAGAGGCTGTAAAGTTATACATGTCACACTGAAAATGATAGGACTGAACTTGCAGTCAGTGGCAAAAAGTGAGGCAGCACTTGCCATTGATCGAGGCAAACTGCTCACAAAGATGCATAGAAACTGAAATAGAAAACATTCAAGTTGAATTTTTAATTATGGAATGGAGGAAAGTGATAATTCCACAATTAAAAATATCATGGGTGAAATAACTCTGTAATGCAAATTTCTAAGTTTCCAAGAAAATATCACTGCTGGAGGCTTCAGTTCTTGATACTATGAACGGATGCTGATCTTACGGTATTTTTGTTAACGTGAAGTGCCTTGTGGTTTTAAACTTGACTCACTGTCCTGCAACTCCAATTTAATAGCTAGATCCCTTTTTGATCTGCAAGATTTTAACAGTCTTTTGAAATAAATACTCTGGCAAATGTGTTACGAAATTGTTTAAAAAAAAACTTTCACTTCTTGTCGTTTAGAGATTGAGTAAATCAAACCTCAAAAACAATTTAGAAATTTAATTTTTTAAACAGTGATCAACCAGAGTCAATTTCATACATTTATGACTTTACGCTCAGGGACAGAGGGCAATCCTACTGGTTGCTGAATGACTTTTCATACACTGCAGTAATTCAGCCAAACAAACACAGTTTCCTGTCACCATTATCCTTTACTGTGCACCAAGGAAACTTCTGTTTCTGTAGCTTGCACTCAGATCAGCTTCACCTCAGGACCTAGAACCTAGTCCAGGTAAAGTTAAAGTTACAGACTTAAAAACCCCTGCTGACTGCTTCCCATTGGGCAGGCCTCCGCTTGCTCAATAAGCCAGTTCGTACTCCAAAGCTCAAAAGGGAGATCTTTTGATGATCCACCATGACCTTTGTGATCATAACATCCTGCTCCCCAGGTCTGCTCCTCTCACAGCACCCCTACTGTGAGGTAGTTCTTTCCATTGGTCGGCACTCAGGCAGAGGTCTGAAGATGGGCAGGGTCAGCTGGTGTAAACCGAACAAGATTCTCTTTTGGGGGGAGCAAAGCAGTGTGACTGAAGTAGATTCCTCCTCAGGTTCTGCTTCAGCCCAGGAGGTCTATTTTCTCAGCCATCATCTGAATCTGCACCTTAACTATCTGGAGGAGCCAACTTTGAGCTGAAGGCTGGCACTGGCTACATCTCACTGGTCCTGAAATAGTTCAAGTGCTTCTTTAGGGTTTTACCATGAACTTTGACTGTGTAAGAAACTGGTTCTGTTTCCTCCATAACTAACCATGGGACCAATCTTGGACCATCCTGAAGTTCCTTACATGGACCAGATCGCCTGTTGCAAAAGTTCTGTCCTTGTAGAATCCCAAGTTTCTTTTTTGGTTTTGTTGAGACAAGTTTTGGAAATAGTAGATTCAGTCTGATACAAAGCCATCATCCCATTAACTGCTCTGCTGGAGCCTCACCTGTTGTGGTATACAGTGTTGTTCTGCAATTGAAAGAAATGTGTGCCAATTTGGCCTCCACAGATGCTATCATTTGTTTCTTGTTGCCTTTTTTAAACATTGGAACTGCCTGCTTTGCTAGTCCATTTGACAATGGGTGGCAAGATGTAGTTTGGACACGCTGGATACCATTGGAGAGCACAGTTCTGGAAATCACTGCTAGTACAGGACGTGCCATCATCGGAAACCAAATTTCGATTGGCCAAATTTTCTTGATCATAGCTTGTGATGTCTTGGAGCCTACGCATTGCACTCCAAGAGTGTGCTCCCACCACGATTCAAAACATGGAACCCATAGAAAAAGGGTCCTGCAAAGTCCACATGTAGATGCACCCAAGACCTTCCAGGCCACTGCCATAGGTGTAGAGAGGCTGAGGACTTCTGATTTTCCTGGCACAGGTCATATCACTTTACCAAGTCAGTAATGTCAGAGTCAAGACCAGGCCAGACATTACTGCTAGCCAGCACCTTCATTTTTGATACTTGCGGCTGGTCATTATGTAGTTCCGTTAATTTTGGATGCCATCCTGGAGGTAGAACAATTACTCGGGACCTCAAAGAATGATCCTGCCCTGAACACAAAGTTCAGCTTTCTTAATAAGTTGAATTTAATTTCATTGGAAGGTCATGCTTGGAATCCCTCGCATAGAATCACGTGCCTTATTTTGGATAAGATTGGGCCTTTTTGGATCCAGGATTCGATCTGCCTTGCTGACACCAGCAAGGTCTCCAAAACAGTCAGACTCAATGACCCCTTCTAATGCAGGTGCAGGACCCAGGCTTGGGGCAACAGAGGCAACTCAGTGCATCAATATTAGCTATCCAGGTCCTAGAGTAGTGCTCTAGGAGATTTGACAGGCTGTCAATAACAAGACACAACACTGTAACAGAGTAAAGGTGGTGGGGCTGGGGAATTGCCTTGTCTTCTTTGAAGAGGTCCAGTAAGGGGTTATGGTCAATAACTATAAGAAACCCATCGACTGTAGACACACTGATGGAACTTCGTCATACCCAATATAACCGCCAACCTTTTATTTTCAATTTGAGAATACCTTCACTCTGCATCTGAGGTCTCTGTAATGGCTTTTCTGTCCTGTCTTTCCAGTGATGTGACAGCACCACCCCAACCTCCTATGAGGATGCACCACAAGTCAATATGAATTTTTAGGGTTAAAATGGACCAGTAGGTTAGTTGACAGCAGCCAATGCTTAATTTTAGACAAGGCCTCAAAGTAGATTTGAAACCAGTGTGCCATATACATATTGAGACACATTGAAAGTACCACAATGAAAATAATGTTTGAACAAGTATTATAGATTTAAACTGCATTTTTGTATTTTGAGTGCTTTGGCCACCAAGCAGTTTGCCCCTTGGCATAATGGGAAAATGTTTAAGACAGACTGTATTCTTTTGGAATAAATAACATACCCCATTATTAGAGGGGGACTACACAGCTGTAGTACCGAGGTTTTTGTAATGAAAGCATACAGCTTCCAGCTGTAATGATTGATGCAATGTAGCTACTACTAATAAAAAGGTGCAGGGAAAACAACGCCCTCATTGTTCTCAGGACTGCAGGAGTTAGGAACAACCATGGGACCTACCGGATTTGCATAGGTGAAGTTACTAGGTGGTGGTGGTGTGGGGGGGGGGGGGGGGGGGGGGAGAGGCGGAAGAGAGAGAAAACGAACATTAACCAAATTCCAAGTTCCTAATTATGCTAAAGGGGTAGAATACTGTTGGCCAAAATAAAATGAGTTTACTAAGGTAATTGTATCATCCAGTTTCGATGACAGGTGGGGCAGGAAGATCAAATCTTCAGAAACATAACTGTTGGGCTCATGTGATGTAACATCAGAGACAGGCTAGAATCCTCTGACCATCTCTCTCCCAATGTGTGTTGGTTAAATAAAACTTTTACTGCATACTGTCTTCACAAGTCTGTGTGTTTGCTGTATTCAACTGAATACAAGACACCCCAGGAAGTTACTGAGAAATTCCCCTTACATAAATCAATTCAGCCCAATCTGCTAAAGCCAATTTCTCCCCATTAGGCTTGGTTTGTGTCTCTACACAACGAGAGAGAGAGAGAGACAAGTGGATTGTTGCTTTTACGTTACTGGAGCCACTGTGGTGCCTTTTACTTGTAAAGTCTCCCTAGGGTACATGGCTAGCCTAGGCTTCATATCTTCCAATCTCAGGAATTGGGTGCTTGATTGGAGATACCCATCGGTCTGCTCTCTAATAACAGGGACTGCAGCTCTTGAATATCTTCATCCTTAAGGGATGGCCATTTGCTAGCAAGTCCACCATTTTTGGAGCAACTTTCGTCATTACAATGTAATTCAGTTGTAGTGATCCTGAGGGGATATCTGCATCGTATGCATAGGTACTGGCCTCAATCTTCTTCCCAAGCAGCACAAGTTTTACCTGTTCCTGAAATATTGCTCTTTGACAATGTTTTCAATAATCCATTATCAAGCAACATACACCTTTCTGGGTATGTTCTTTAATACTCTGAGCCAGCACTGCTATTTCTTGACAGTCTGGTGGTGACATTAGGGTTTCTATATGGAATGGGGCCCTTGAACAATTGATTAAAACACACACTCTCTCAAGAACATAAGAACATAAATAGGAGCAGGAGTAGGCCATCTAGCCCTTCGAGCCTGCCCCGCCATTCAATAAGATCATGACTGATCTGTCGTGTCTCAGTTCCACATTCCGCCCTCTCCCCATAACCCTTAATCCCCTCGCTTATCAAAAACCCATCAACCCGCTTCTTAAAAATATTTAGCGAGGCAGCCTCCACCACTTCAACGGGCAGAGAATTCCAGAGATTCACCACCCTTTGAGTGAAGAAGTTCTTCCTCAACTCCGTTCTAAACCGCCTCCCCTTTATCTTGAGGCTGTGCCCCCTAGTCCTACTGTCTTTTTTGAGCGGGAAGAGTCTCTCCACCTCTATCCTATCCATCCCATTCATCATCTTATACGTCTCAATGAGATCTCCCCTCATTCTTCTAAACTCTAACGAGTACAAGCCTAGTTTATTCAGCCTCTCCTCATAGCTCAATCCCCTCAACTCCGGTATCAGCCTAGTAAACCTCCTCTGCACTCCCTCCAGGGCCAAAATATCCTTGCGCAGATGCGGAGCCCAAAACTGCACACAGTACTCCAGCTGGTTGCATGAGGTCCTGCTCCCTAATTGGAAGACACTGCTGCTCGAGCCCCTTGTAGTTCCCGGGCCCCTTTTCTGCATTCTCAAATGATAAAGGCTGTCTCAATGGATTTTAAAAAAATGATAATTGGTTTCTGCTAACAGTTTTGTTTTGGATAGTTAGATTGGTTTGTGGCATAAATGACCTCTGTCTCAATTTTTTTGTTAAGAAATGGTGCAAATTCAGTGTTCAGCTAGTTTGCTTAGATCAACAGATTCCCAAGGGGTTCTCCCAGCTACATTGAAGTGAATCTCTGGAGAATTAACAGGGACTTCAGGTCATAATGGTTTTTTTTTTAAACTAGTTCTATCAGTTCATTAAAAGTTTGAGTCAGAGGCATCCAGGATAGGTCAGACACTTACATGTACTTCCCATGCAATCGCAGAAGGTGCAATGCCTGCCCCTTTACCTCTTCCATGCTTACCACTCGAGGTCCAAAACACTCATTCCAGGTTAAGCAGTGTTTCACTTACACTGCTTTCAATATGGTGTATTGCATTTGCTGCTCCCAATGTGGTCTCCTCAATGTTGGAGAGGCCAAGTGTAGTCTGGGTAATTGTGCATAGTGAAGGTGCTCAGCAAAACAATCAGGATCCTGACTTTCCCGTTGCTTGCCACTTTAGTAGACAATCCTGCTGCATGCCCACATCTGTCCTTGGCCTGCTGCAACGTTCCAGTGAAGCTCAATGCCAACTGGAGGAATAGCACCTCATCTATTGGTTAGGCACTTTACAGCCTTCAGGTGTCAACATTGAATTCAGCAACTTCAGATGATTTACTGGATCCCACCTCAACCCCTTTGTTTTCATTTTATTTAACTTTTAAACTGTTCTCTACCGTTTATTTCTTTGTTTCTTTCATCCCCCCCCCAACTTCTCCCCTTATTTTCAATTTTATCTCTCTGCCACTCATCTTCACTTGTCACAACTTCCCCCTTGATTTCAGCTTCTCTGCCCTGCCCTTTCACACCTTCTATTCTCTCCATAGACTGCCATTGGCAGCCTTTCCCCTTTCTGTGGCTATGACTCATCTTTCATTCCTTTACCCTACAGTACAAATATCTCCCACTTTCTATGCCTTTTAGCTTTCACGAAGAGTCATCTGTACTCAAAACGTCAGCTCTTTTCTCTCCCTACAGATGCTGCCAGATCTGCTGAGACTTTCCAACATTTCCTCTTTTGGTTTATGACACTTAAAGCTGGGCCTGACATGCTGTTAACAATGTCACTTTTTGCTTTTCATTTCCTTCAATGTGGTTAGCACAATTGAAACAATGCATGCACTCAATGTATTGGGCCCAGTTTTCCCCATTGGTATCACAGGGCTTGATGTTTCTGAAAAGGGGCATAATGGCCTTGTCTTACTGGAGAGATTCTTCATGTTTGGAGGTTATTCAGAGGGAAAAATAATTCTTCTCATCACCAATGTGGTAATTCAACCAAATGCCTGTTTCCCAGCACCAACACCCTTTATTGCGCACCAAAGGGAAAAGCCACTCCTGTGGCTTATTCAGGTAGTCTTCATCTCAGGACCTATAACCCCGGTCCAGGTAAACATACAGGCTTAAAACCCCCCACTGACTGCTTTGCATTTGCTTGCTCAATGAGGCAACTTATACTCTGAAGCTCACGGGTTGATGATCCCCTGTGGCCAGCAAAACATATATTTTCCAGAGGAAGAAATTGTTATTGTGAAGGAAGTTGATGTTAAGCGATTAGAAATTTCCCCTGTTTTCACTCTACACAATAGTAAGTAGTTTTAGGTCAACAGTGATCAAAGTGAAGTGCAATCCTTTCTCAATTCTCTATCAATAGTATGTCATAAAGCATTCTTAGCATCAGTTTAACAGTTATTTTCTCATCAGCTATTCTTGCGATCTTCGATAAAATTGTGTGCATCAAATATTCAGAATTGAACTAAACTGCAAAGTGCCTAAACCTCGACAATACCTGGGCCACCTAATAGAAAACGTAGAACGGATTGGATAGCAAAAAACAGAATTATTTTGCTACAGATTAGTAATTGCTACTGGAATATGAATGAAATTTGACCAAGCACCAAAATTCAAAAACACCGCCACTCGGTTTAAGCTTTCTGCAGCCAATTCAGTTTAAAACAACTTAATCATATTCCAATCTGAATATTTGATTTGGCAAGAACTTGAAATGGAATGGGAAGACAGGTGGAATTTAATATGAAGTAGTAGTGCAGAGTGATTAACTTTGAAAGAAGGATAAATATGCCTAAAAGGTACAGTTCTAATCAGTATGCAGGGAGAGGAGAATCTGGGGGGTTCAAGTGCACCGATCTTTGAAGATGGCAGGACGTATTTGCTTTTCCTGATATGTATTATTAATCTAGATCTTGATGGGCAGTGAACAATTTCAAAGCTTGCACATGACAAAGCTGTCATGAGGGAGTGCAGAAATTCAAAAGGATATAGGCAAATTGGTGGAGTGGCCAAACAGACGGTAGATTAAGTTCAACATGAAGTGTGAGGTGATGCATTTTGCTTGGAAAAACATGGAGAAACAATTCAAAATAAGGAGTAATCTTAAGAGGAGAACTGTTCCAGGAATGAGGGAATTTAGTTACAAGGTTTGATTGGAGAAGCTGGGGTGGTTTTGCTCAGAGCAAAGAAAATTAATGAGAAATGTGATAGAGGTAGACAAGATTTTGACATATTTAGATCAGGTAGACAATGGAAAGCTGTTCCCGTTAGCTTATGGGACGAGAGGGTGGGGGAGGGGGTGTGGCTGCAGGTTTAAGGAATTGGACAAGAGATGGAGGGAGGAATTCAAAGCATTTTGTTTTGCAGTGTGACTGGAACTCAGATCTCCATTTCTGTCATGGACACCATCAATGGTTTCAGAATGAAATGGAATAGGCACTAGAGGGAAATAAACTTGCAGGCTACAGGGATAGATGGGAATGGGATTGACTAGATTGCTGGAGAAAGCTGACATAGGCTCCATCTGTACCACAATAACTCGAACGAGTCACAAGCCCATTCCCAATTTAACTTGTTGCGAAAGTACACAATATTGCTGGCACAATCGCATGAACAATTGTTAATTCTTTGTATAATTCATTATGTTCTGTTTGATGCCAATTTAAGCTTGAATATGAGTTAACTTCCATTTTGACTGACCAGTGATCCCTTCCTTTGTTTTTTTTTACAATCTAGTTTGGGACCATTAACACATTTAAATAACTAGCAACTAATGACAGAACTACACCCTGGGATTTCACATTTTTTAAAGAAACAGACTTTTATTACATATCAAAAGGAATTAAACCATGGAGTACCTATAATGCAGGAGGCCACTATTTGGTCCAGTATCTGCACCAACAAAACATCTTACGCAGCCAACCATACCCTAACCAGCCTCTCCTCAAAGCTGAAACCTGCCAACCCAGGCAACGTCCTGGTGAATCTCCTCTGCACCCTTTCTAGTACAATCACATCTTTCCTATAGTGTGGCGACCAGAACTACACATAGTATTCTTGCTGTGGCTTAGTGAGCATTTTACGAGCTACATCAAAATCTGTTCTATATCTCAGCAAATAGGACATATTTAGGGATACTTGCCTCATTAACTTATCCACCTACCTTACTGCCTTCAGGACCTTTGGATATGCACCTCAAGGGCCCTACAGTCCACTACTTCCCAACATCCTACTACATGTCATCAATGAAGACAAACATCTCACTAAGGCCATCCCCACACCCCTACTACTTGCCTTCAAACAACTGCACAACAGACCACTGCTTGCAGCAAACTACCCATCCTTCAGGAGAACAGTGACCAGGACACCACACGATCCTGCCACACTATCCTCTGCGAGGCATATCCACTGGATCATTGACATGGATGCCATCATCTCACGTGAGAACACCATCCACCAGGTACGGGGGGTGGGGGAGAAACAGGTACATATTCATGTGATTCGGCCAAAGTTGGCTATTTCATACGCTGCAAGAAAAGATGTTCCAAGGCATGGTACATTGGTGACACCATGCAGATGCTACGACAACAGAAATGAACACCATTCAACAACCACCAGGCAGGAGTGTTCCCTTCCTAATCGAGGAACAGTTGAGCAGTCAAGGGCATTCAGCCTCCGATCTTCGGGTAAACGTTCTCCAAGGAGGCCTCAGAATTGCTGAGCAGAAACTGATGGCCACGTTCCACAAGACGGCCTCAACTGGGATCTTGGGTTCATGTCACATCATGTGTAACCTCAGCATTTGGCCTGGGCTAGCAAAATCCTAACAACTGTCCTGGCTTGAGACATTCACGGCTCTTTAAACTTGTCATTATTCCTTGCTCCACTCCCACTGTCTGTACCTATAAACACTCGCATTCCAACCATTATCTTGCAATTGAATCTGTGTCTATATATGCCCCGTTTGTGAACCCAACTCTCCGCTCACCCAATGAAGGGGCAGTGCTCCAAAAGCTCAGTACCAAATAAACCTGTTAGACCTCAAGCTGGTGCGGTGAGACTTGTTACTGATCCTACTGTTGACTGTGTATTCCCTGGCATTGTTAGACTTCCCAAAATGCATCACCTCACATTTTCCAGGGTTAAATTCCATTCGCCACTGCTTTGCGCATCCGACCAGCCATCGACATTCTGGGAAATCACATGAATAGCTTATTCTTCACTGAAGGACTGCAAACATCATGTCTCCAGCTCTGTAGCCAAGCACATTCACCCTGTTGTTTATTTTGCCTTTCTAGCTGTTAGCCTCAACCTTGTAACTATAATAGACTCCAAGCATGTTTGAATTGCCTTCACTTCAGGGTTGCTTTTAACAGTTTGTCCACCAGATACATTACTTCTCTATTGTTCAAACTTCAATTCTTAAAACTAAAAGTTACATTCTAAAATACACAAATTATGAACTGAATATTCGCAACATCTTCTAGACTACACACAATCTGTTCCTTTAACTTGAATCTGCACAGCAAGATGATATTTGAATATAAAAAAATCCAAATGACTATTGAAATGCTTCTCAAATGTGGTGCAAAAACTTCACAACATTAAGATCAATTATTTCACTTAAAAATCTTTGTGAAATAATATTTCAGGAGTGTTTCTCAGGCACTTTGCTGTCAATGCTTGCAGAGGGAACATCCTTCACGTGCACCTCCCTGCACAAATGTGGATTTAATTGCACTGTGGTTTTTAAAAAGTAGTTGGTCCACAACGAAGAATTAAATTCTTTAGCAAATCAATTTGTCTTTTCACTGTCAGGTGACAGGATAGTGCAGGCTCATGCCCAGGCTGACTTACAATTGACTAGATTTAACTGATGTGATTCAGTTAGTGGGGGAATTTGTTTAATTCAAATTGTAGGTGAATTCCGTGAACTTTCATTGTCAGCTGTTTTCTCTGTTAATTCATTTCAAATTAACAGATGATTTAATTTTACTAACTTCCAGTTAATATTTTAAATTTGAGAAATAGACCAAAAACTTGGATAAAAATGCCAGTGACTGAATTACCATACAAAACTAGCTTTAGATTTTTTGCAATATTTAAATTAACTACAATTCCATAACTGGATTTAATGACCTAAACCTTTGCAGCCAAGTCAGAGTTCAATTGTTATTTGGATCAGGAAACTTTGGGGATTGGAATGTGCTTGTCAATTAGAGATGGAAGTGAGGGATGCAGGTATTGTGTGCACCTTAACGTAGTTTAAAAAATTGCTAACATTATCTGAAGAGTCAGTGAGACAGAAAATACACATAAAATTGGGTGGTGGCATTGTACAACTTAAAAGGGAGGAAGACAGAAAGCAGGAAATTACAGCCTATTATCTGCCATAGGGATAATATTAGAGGCCATTATTAAAGATGTTGGAGCAGGACATTTGGAAAAATTGAAAGCAAATCAGCAGAATCAACATGATTTTGTGAAAGGGAAATCATGTTTAACCAATTTATTGGAACTAATTGAAGGAGTCACATGTACTGAGAAACCAGTGGATGCACTGTACTTCAACTTCCAAAAGGCATTTGATAAGCTACCACATAAAACGTTATTGCACAAAATAAAAGCTCATGGCATAGAGGGCAACACATTGGCGTGTTAGTTAGCCAGAGAAATGGCATAAATGGATCTTTTTTCTGGTTTGGCAGGGTGTGATGAGTGGTGTGCAACCAGGGTCAGTGGTGGGGCCTCAACATTTTACAATTTATATAATGACTTGGATGAAGGGATTGATGGTCTGTTGCTAAATTTGCTAATGACGCAAAGACAGATAGGAAAGTAAATTGTGAAGAGAACACAGGGATGGAAATAAGTTCTTAGGTTAAATGAGTGGGAAAAATCTGGCTGGTGGAGTACAAGATGAAAAAAATGTGAAATTGTCCATTTTGTCAGCAAGAATAAAAAAGCTCATTCTCTAAACGGTGAGATTGGCGTTCGGAGGTGCAGCGGAATCTATAAGAGCAAGATGCCTCTTATAGACTCATACCCTGCGCCCCCCCCCCCCCCCCCCTTTAAAATTAGTCAGCAAAACACAGGCTGATTAACAGTCCTAGAGTTCTCAGTACACATCTGGAGCAAGAGACCAAAGCAGGTAGACACATCCTGCTTCTTTCAAAACCAGGCAGTAACTGGTTGTTTTTAAAGAGAAAGAGAACCTGTGCATCTTTCCTGCAAGCTTAGCTCCTGCCATTAAGCACATGACTGCCACTGAACTAACCTAATCAGAAAATCTACGTTGAAACCCCAGGGAAAACCCAAGTAATCACAAATGCATTTGCTCAGCTTAAAAGAACTACTCCAGGTAATTATCCTGTTCTCCCAGCTACCAATATAAAGGATTTCTTTGACAAATTGGCACCTTGCAAACCAGGTCTGAGTTCTAAACATACTCCTTACAATAAATATGATGCACATACATTTCTGAAAGGCACAGTTTCACAAAAGAGTAGGAGGCAACTTGATTGAATCCTTTAAGATTACAGAGGTATTGAAAGGGGGATGTTCAGAGGATGCTTCCTCTGTTGGAGAAGCTAGAACAAGCTGGTTCAATTTTTTCTGTTCTGGAGACCACATTTGTATATTTTCCTTAAGGGCCGATGAGCAAATTTCAAAGAAAATAATGCTTGGCACAACAATCAACTAAACTGCAGAAAAAGTTGTGGTTTTAAAGAACAATTGCTGAACAAATTTAAAGCAATGTCATAATAATAAATTGAATTTTTAAAAAAGTGAGCAATGATATTTAGCAAAACACTGGAGAATCAATGTGTACGGGTGGGGATGCATGTGCATGTCTGTTCGCGTCTGGCAGGAAGAGCAAGTGAAGAAACTGAGACTGGCCACGAAGCAAACACCCACTCATTTGTTCGGTCAGTCACTTCCATGCCACCCCTGTCCCCCCCACCCCAAAATCCAGCCAGTCACAATTTTTCCCTCAGTCAAGGAGCCAACAGGGAAAAAAAATCTGAATCATAACATTTGGTATTACAATAAACTAAACAGTATGTCAAAAACAGTTGAGGTGTTAAAAAGGTAACAATTCCTGAGTAAATATAAAGAACATTAATTTGTTAAATTTAAGAGAAATTATTCATTTTAAAATATAACCAGGTTAGAATGTCAAAATGGGTATGTGTTCACTTCACCAGTTATCTCGCAGTGCAAATGGGTGAGAGAGTGTGTTGAGGAGGGGGTGGTTAGAAGTAGTAAAGTTTATCAGTCACGAGTACGGCTTACATTAACACTGCAATTAAGTTACTGCGAAATTCTGTGAGTGAGTGAGAATAATGAGATTGAGTTTAAGAGACAGTCTCAACCACGACACTGCCCCCCACTCCATACAATGAAGCACATGCTGCCCCCTCCACATACCCATGCTCATGTTGCCATGCTCTTCATGCTGCCACCTTTCTTCCATGAGTGCACACAGGAACACCTCTCCCCACTTCTGCGCTTGTTGCCAAACACCTCTGCCACACATTCACCCACCCTGCAAAAAGGAGTTCCTCAGCCTATCACAAAAAGCCCCTTTCTGGTGTTGGGGACCAGATCAGAAACTCCACGGTGCAAAGACCCCAACGTTTGCATTTGAATTCGGCACTAGAGTGAGCATAAGATGTGATTCAAGCAACCCACTAGAAAGCTTTTACCGAAGGAAACTTTAAAGAACAGAATGTAACAAAAAAGTTAGCGTAACTTAAAACAAAAATACTTTAACATGATAAAGTATTATTCTCAACAGCTAGCTATCTCCATTGCTTTAAATTGGAACAATATCCCCATAAGCATACGCCCTTCTTCAGAATTAGTTAGCACAAAAAAAACAAATATGCTCACTTGATTCTAGACTTCCAGCCTCTTAACACTTCTGGACAGAGATCCAGATAGCAGTTTCCAAAAGATATATCCCCAAAACAGCAAAAGTTCAGAGAAATCAACCCAGTCTCCTGCAGGTCCCAGTCTCCAGACAGAGACAGAAAGGGATGCCTCTCTTTTCTACAACTTCCAAAACAGCAACACTCAGAGTAAGATTCACACTCATACATCAGAATCTCTAAGAGACTTAGCTCCCGGCAAATTCCAGTCTCCAACTTGAGGGATAAAGAGACACTGCTCTCTCAACACAAATGCAGCATCTAAACAGCAACTAAGGCAGAATTATCTAAGACACACTCCATCCAGTGATATAGCCTTAACTGTCAATCAACTTAACCAAGTCCTACCCTGCAAAATCCTGGGGGAAAACAGTAACAGAACAGCTTTAGTCCAGATTAAAACAAATAAACATTGTAGCAATTAAAAACAATTATGCTGCTGCAGTAACAATACTGGGTGCCAGTTATAGACAAAGCATCTTCAAGTGTATAGAACTGCTAGAAGAAATGTATTTTGAGTCATCCCTTGAAGGCACAGTACTAGCACACTGGATGCCAGACCTAGTAAGAAGTCTCACAACACTAGGTTAAAATCCAACAGATTTATTCGATAGCAAACACCACTAGCTTTCAGTGCTCTGCTCCTTCATCAGCTAAGTGGGAGTTCTGTCCACAAACTGAGCCTGACAAAGGAGTTGTGCTCCAAAAGTTAGTGGTGTTTGCTACCAAATAAACCTGTTGGAGTTTAACCTGGTGTTGAGAGACTTCTTACTGTGCTTACCCAAGTCCAATACCAACATCTCCACATCATGCCTGAAACCTATCCAGGCCTACCAGAACAAGCACCAGACACATAGGTCTGTCTCTAGCTACCTCAGCTCCATTGATTTCATTCACCCCCTCAGTTTGAAAATAAGGGAAAACTCATTTAACAGAAGGATTCCCCCACCTCTCCCCCCCCCCCCCCCCCCGAAGAAGATCTTGAGTCTCTGGAATTTCCTTCTCCAAAAGTCAGTGGAAACAGAATCCATCTGCTTCTATTCAAGTTAAGACTTAAATAGGTCAGTAAAACGTTGTTTGTCTTGCACAGCAAAGAATAACGTCTGAAACGTCCCCTCCAACTTGGAAAATCACTATTCTGTGTGGGGTCAAGGAAATGACAAACCCACAAGAACATGGCACATTAGATATAATTAAAGATTATATACAGCCCATATTACATGAAAAAATGTGTCAAAGCACTTGACAGATATTAAATGTTCTGTTTTAATTTCACTTTCAGCAGATTCTCACAGGATATTTTTAAAATACAAGCTCTTTCCAGGCTTCGTATAACTATCAAAGAAGGACAGAAAAACAAGCATTCAGATCCGGTACTGTTTCTTCAGCCAGTCAGAGGATTGAGGCCTAGCACCTGCGGAGGGCCTAGTTCAGTCTGATCAATGGAGCCGCATGACTCAGTGACTCTGAGAAATACATTGCACTCACTTGGGCCATCTTCTCGCACTCAGGGAGCTGCTGGTCCACGGTGGAGCTATAATCCATCTCCATCTTCACAATTCGGCCATCGGCTCGCTCAGTTGCCTCCGACATCTTCGCAGACTGCTTAACTTTTGCCTATAATTGCTGCCTCTGTTTTCGCGATTGCTCCCTTTATTTTCCCTCTGAATGGAAAGAAGGAACAACCCCTCGCTCGCGCACGCGCGTAGACACAGACCGCAATGGCTGCGCCTCAAGCCGGCGTAACTCAGTAACGGTCGGCCGCGTGAGGGCAAGTGACGCCGGAAGGCGTACGTCACGTTAGCACCAGCCCCGCCCTCATGTTGGCGTCAGTCCTACCCTCCAGCACGAGCCTCGCCCCATGTTCGCGCCAGCGGCGACCCCCGTGTTGGTGCCAGCCCCGCCCTCCAGTTCCAGCCCCGCCCCCAGGGTTGGCACTAGCCCCAACCCGCTCCTGTGCGCGTGCACTTTTAGCCCTGATCAATGCTGGAAGCGGTTTCGGCCCAGATTAACCTCAGCTCCGCCCCCGTGCCAACTTCAGGCGCGCGTCTTCCGTACCGGGGTCAGCCCCGCCCCTCCCGCCGTCCGTACTCGGGCCAACTGCGCCTTCGCGCTTGGACCAGCCCCGCCCCCGTGCTAAGCCCAGCCCCGCCCCGGGCTAAGACCAGCCCCGTCCCGCCCCGTCCCGCCCCCATGCTAAGACCAGCCCCGTCCCACTCCGTGCTCGGACTAACCCCGCCCCCAGCCGGCCGCGTGCGCTGAGAGGTCGCGAGATTGAGAAAGGTGCCGTTGGGAAGGGGCAGCACGAGACGGTGGTGAAGCCGGTTGATGGAGACAGACTCAGGAGAGCATCGCTTCTATTAATCTTTCCCTTTCAAACAAAACACAATACGTGTCCATTAGGTTCCCCTGACCATTCTCTTCCCCCTCCATCTCAAATTCTGAGGTACCGACACCTCACCCCGTAGAAGCGCCGGAGTCGTCGACTTGATGGCGTTTGCCGATCCCGGCTGGGAAAGATAACCCGGGAAGCTTCATCATTTTATTTTAATCGTCGGAAATTGGGTGTGTACAAGTCAGAGTGATCGCCTCTCGACCTTTTGGCTATGATCAAGTCCAAGAAGGGGTGCAATGCTTTATTTTTGATCTGATTTGAGTATTGAGATACAGTGAAAAGTATTGTTTCTTGTGAGCCTTACAGACGAAACATACCGTTCAAAGAGAAGGAAAGGAGAGGGTGTAGAATGTAGTGTTTCAGTTATAGTTAGGGTGTGGAGAAAGTCAACTTAATGTGAGGTGGGTCCATTCAAAAGTCAGGGAAGAAGCTGTTTAGTCATCTTTGATCTTGTTTATGGGGACTATGAATTGGATTCAATGTGAATTTGTTTTTTGGAGCAAGCAAGGAATGGATTGGGGTTTGCCTGGTCCACTCTGAACATTGGCTTTGTAACTTTAAGAATGGAGTGCAAATTTTAAAAAAATGTTCATTCATGTTTCAGTACTTAAATATGGTACAAACTTTTAGCAAAGTGACTTTTACTCAAAACTCTTAACCACCTGAGGTCGTTTCATTTCTTTGGCGAGGTATAGGAGCCAATGTGCTTCCAATTTATTTTTTGCCATGATGACAACTATGATGATCGTTATGATGCAAAAATGATTAAACTGGCAAGCTTGACAGGTTCTGATGATTTCTACTCATCTTCTAGATTTTGTAATGTTCGTAAATGCATTTTTGTTTCTGTATGTTGTAATTGCAGGAGTGGTAGGTTTTTACCTGTTGTTTATTGAAATGCAGTCCGTCAAACAGGATCTACATCTAGTTGGAAAATAATAGGGCTCCACAGTAAGATAAAAACAAATTACCACGGGTGCTGGAATCTGAAATAAAAACAGAAAATGCTGGGAAATTTTAGCAGATCTGACAGTATCTGTGGAGTGAAAATAGAGCCAACGTTTCAAGTATGGATGACCTTTCATCGGCTCCTCGGTACCTGTTCTCTTTGTAGATCAACTTGATTATCCTTGGAAACTACATTTTCACACACTCACTGCTCACGCCTGTTGATGAATAAATGTTAGATTTTTGTGCCACCTTTACAAGTTTCAATGTTCTCGTTTATTATGGAATTTGCCTATGTAAATTTGACGCTCCTTGTGATCACTAGGTTTCCAGAACCATTTTCTTTCTGTGGAATGGGGGAGAAATAATTGCCCATCCCTATTTGCCCTTCAGAAAATGATGGTGAGCAATTTTCTTAAATTGTTGCAGTCTATGTGTTGCAGATAGATTCACAATGCTGTTAGCACGTGTATTCTAGGCTTTTGACCCATCAGCAGTAAAGGAACGACAATATATTTCCAAATCAGGTAATCTTGCAGCTGGTATTCCCAGCTACCTGCTGCGCTTGTCCCACTAAGTGGTAGAAGCCGTGGATTTGCAAGATACTGTCCTGACCCTTAGTGAGTTGCTGTAGTGCATCTTGTAGATGGGACATATAGCAGTTATGGCATGCAGTACATAATCCTGTATAATGTTTGTGGCCAATGGTGATCCCCAGGATGCTGATGGTGGGGTGATTCAGTCATGGTAATACTTCTGAATGCCATGGGGAGGTGATCAGCTTCCCTGTTGTTGGAGATGGTTAATACCTGATACTTATGTAGTGTGTATGTTACTTGCCACATATCAACTGCAGTCTGAATGCCGTCTAAGGCTTTCTGCATGCAGGCAGATCCTGATTCATTGCATTGTTATGAAAACCAACTTAACTTCTTGGTGAGAATGAAGGTCGGGAGCTTCAAATCTCAATTGAAGAAAAGCCTTGACAATCAAAGAATGGTTGGGAGAAGCCCTGATGGTGCAAGAAGGCTACAGAAGGTTGGTGATGCCATGTTTCCAGTTATACTGGTTGAAGGTAACCCTTTGGAGCAATAGGTGTGGGCGGAGAACTGAGTTATGCTTGTGCATTGGTGCTTCAGTGCATATTTTTGGAATTCAGGGAATGGAATCTTGGAAGAAGAGATTGAAACCACACAAGGTGGGCTGTCAACACAGAGGTGTTGCTGGCGGTGGGATCAGAAGAGTACGATGACAGGACTGGCCAGAAACTCCCAGCCATGAACTCTGTCTTAATTATATCTGCCAGTTGTTGTACAGAATGGTATGTTCTACCACAGTTTGCCTGTTAATTCACACCTACCATACATTAACCTTGAATGTTAAAGTTTAAGGTAGATATTGTAAATTATTTTACCTTTCTGACACATATCTTAAAATTTATTTTTGTTTGTTCAAAACCCATGGAATCATGTGGCCTTATTCTCTTGGCAGGTGAATTGAATTTCAGATCTTTTCTACTTTAAACAGTGTTATTGATCCCAAAACTGGATCATCCTAAAAACGGGGCCCAGTCCAGGATCTTAAAAATAAAAGGAGCCATGAATGGAACTGAACACTGTACCATCATCAGCAAACACCCTCATGTCTGACCTTATGAAAGAAGAAAGGTCTTTAATGAAAGAGAGACAGCTGTTTGGGCCTAGGATACTGAGGAACACCTGCATGATCCTCACAAGTTTTCAGCACTGCTGCCAGGATGTTGCCTTGGTACATAAGTTTTCTGTATCCATTGGCTTCCAGCCATTTCTTGATAACACCCAGAAAATTGAAATGGCTGTAGACTGGCACCTGTGATCCTGGGATCTCAGAAGGAGGCTGAAATGGATTATCCAGTTGGTACCTTTGGCTGAAGAATTGATACAAATGCTTCAGTTTTACTTTGGAACTGCCATGTTGAGTTCTGCAATAATTGAAGATAGGATATAAAGGGAGCCACTCCTATGACTAGTTATATAATTGTCTATCACCATTCATGACAGGCTGTAACAGGACTGCACAGATTTGATTGTTTGTTACAGAATTGCTTATCTCTGTCTTTGGCTTGCTGCTTTACTGTTTACAATGCATGTAGTCCTGTGTCATAACTTCACCAGATTGGCACTTCATTTTTTGGTATGCATTGTGGTACTCATGGCTTGCTCTTCTACACTCCCGGGTAATTATAGGCTGGTGAGCTTGACATCTGTGGTAGGGAAGTTGTTGGAGTGGATTCTTGGAGACGGGATGTATGCACATTTAGAACGGAATAATCTCATTAGCGATGGACAGCATGGTTTTGTAAGAGGGAGGTCATGCCTCACAAATTTGGTGGAGTTTTTTGAGGAGGCGACAAAAACGGTTGATGAAGGTAGAGCCATGGATGTCATCTATATGGATTTTAGTAAAGCATTTGCCAAAGTCCCTCATGGCAGGTTGGTGCAAAAGGTTAAACCTCATGGGATAAAAGGAGAGGTGGCTAGACAGGTAGCAAACTGGCTTGGCCACAGAAGACAGAGGGGAGCAGTGGAAGAGTCTTTTTCTGGCTGGAGGCCTGTGACCAATGGTGTTCCGCAGGGCTCTGGACTGGGACCTCTGCTATTTGTGATATGTATAAATGATTTGGAAGAAGGTGTAACTGGTGTGATCAGTAAGTTTGCAGATGACACAAAGATGGCTGGACTTGTGGATAGCAATGAACATTGTCGGAGAATACAGCAGGATATAGATAGGCTGGAAAATTGGGTGAAGAAATGGCAGATGGAATTTAATCCAGATAAATACGAAGTGATGCATTTTGGTAGGACTAATGTAGGGGGGAACTATACAATAAATGGCAGAACCATTAAAAGTGTAGACACACAGAAGGACCTGAGTGTGCAAGTCTACAGATCCTTGAAGGTGGCAGCATAGGTGGAGAAGGTGGTGAAGAAAGCATATGACATGCTTGCCTTTATAGGATGGGGTGTAGAGTATAAAAATTGGCCTCTGATGTTACAGCTGTATAGAATGTTAGTTAGGCCACATTTGGAGTACTGCGTTCAGTTCTGGTCGCCGCACTACCAGAAGAACATGGAGGCTTTGGAGAGAGTACAGAGAAGGTTTATCAAGGTTGCCTGGTATGGAGGGTCTTAACTATGAGGAGAGATTGGGTAAACTGGGGTTGTTCTCCCTGGAAAGACAGAGAATGAAGGGAGACCTACTAATAGAGGTATATAAAATTCTGAGGGGTATGGATGGGGTGAACAGTGGGAAGCTTTTTCCCAAGTCGGAGGTGACAAACACGAGGGGGTCACAGGTTCAAGGTGAGGGGGGCGAGGTTTAACTCAGATATCAGAGGGACGTATTTTATACAGGGGATGGTAGGGGCCTGGAATGCACTGCTAAGTAGGGTGGTGGAGGCTGGGATCATTTAAAACTTATCTGGATAGTCACATGAGCAGACTGGGAATGGAGGGATACAAAAAATGGTCTAGTTGGACCAATGAGCCGCGCAGGCTTGGCGGGCCGAAAGACCTGTTTCCTGTGCTGTATTGTTCTTTGTTGTCCTCATTGTCCCAGTGTTGCCTTACTGGTAATGATAGAGTGAGGAATATGCCTGATCACGAGGTTACATATTATGCTGGAGTACAATTTTGCTTCTGCTGACAATTGTCCACAGCAGGTATACATGTGTGAAAGAGGTGATTCGGGTCAAGAATGATAATGCTTAAGAGAGCAATGCCATGAGGAGAAGGAGAACAGTAATTTAAATTGGGTTGCTAAAGTCAGCACAGAACTGTTGGAAACCAGAGTGTATTAAATTACTTGGAAGTAAATTTGTTTTAAGCATGGGGACCAGGTACATCAATTTAGAGGAAACTTCTTTAACTAAGTTGTTGTGATGGTCTCAAAGAGAATGGTATAGACATTTGGGGCCTTATGTGTTTTTGATTCTGTATTTTTGATTCTGCAGTCATCATGGAAAGAAAAACTCATTTATACAGTGCCTTTCATAACCACCAAACATCTCAAAGTGCTTCACAGTCACTGAAGTACTTCTGTAAAAACAGGGGATCCAGTTTGCACACAGCAAGCTCCTACAAATAGCAGTGTGATATTGATCAGATAATGTGTTTTTGTGATGTTAAAAGTGAATACACTGTATACCATTGGTGATATATACTAGCTTCACAGACTAGTGATAAAGTATATTTGAAATCTAGGCACTTATTGTAAATATCACCAATTTTTAAAGAGCACAATTTTATCAAAGTATAGACAGCAATTATTAATCAAACTTATTCAATATTTTATCATATATCCTGCATTGCTATTGGAAATAGTTTAACATGTTTCTGGAGGATTTCGGTTGTGTTAACCCGTTGATAGAATAACTAAAAGTCTTAAGATGCTTAATCAGATTAGTTCCTATGAAGATATTTTAGCAATACTTGGTCAAATAATGTGTTTAAGATACAGTATTTATAAAACGGGATGAAAGAAAAATTATAATTCAGCATTAAATTTTAGTTTTTATGAAGTGCGCATTGATAACGTTTGATATAATTGGCTAATATTTACTAATTTGTTTTGACCCATGACAACGGATTATCATTCACTTTTATATTCAGACCTTGCATAAAATACTTGTATGATCGGCCAAACTATTCCTGTTATGCAAAAAATGTTAAATTGCCTTTTATCAAAGACGTGATATTTTGTTTGAATTCTCCACTTTCCAGACTAGTTTATTCCTCTTGGACTGAGTCAATGTCCTTCCTGCTGCCGTCACTGAACGAAACTGCGGGGAGTTGTGTACAGAAGCTTCAACTGTTATAGTCATCGGATACATAATACCCATCAAGATCAGCGAGGAGAGCTGGTGTAAAAAAAAGCCAAGCTGATTTGCTGTGTTGTGTAAGGGAGATACACAGTCGTTCAGAGTTCCTGAAACAGGAAATACGCCGAGTTTGCTTTTATTTGGGGAAGGAAAAACTGAAGGAACAAGAAAGTCCTGCTGTGGCGTTGTGTGATGTTAACGCACTCACGTTTTGGTGGGTTAATACATCTTTAAGGTGGTCTTGCCAATGACTCTGCTGGAATGAAAGTGTTCTCTTGTTTTTTTGCCTCTCAAACAACATACAATTGCACGTAATGATCGGAAAGGAGCTGTTTCAGACCATTTCGACTTGCTGCATTCACATTATCTGAACTTGAAACAGGATCTGAAAGGTAGCGAAGACTGGAGTCGATTGTATTTTGATGCATGAACCTTCAGAAGCTAACGGTTGGTTTGTTTCACCTCATTTGCTGTGCAGTGACTCCGTTCTACAACAGTAACCCGAGTTACATTACGAGTTTCGAGGGAGGGAAAGAGTCTCTCGAGGAAGGACTATGTTGGTGAAGGAGTTCAGGATTTGCATGCCCCTGACAGTAGAGGAGGTAAGTATAACTCACATGGTACCTATTTAATGGTGGTCTATTTCTAAAAGAAAATGCATGCCCGATCAAACATCTTTATTTTGTTTTCACGTCATATGTCTCCCTGATAACGGTTGAATTGCTATGGTGCTTTAAGATTTGAACGCGTGTACGATCGCTTGTTAGAATTAGGAAATGTTCCATTTGTTTCGGATTATACATCTATGTACTGTAAAAGCATTGCTATCACATATAATGGAAATCATATGACTGCGCTGTGCACGAACCGCGAGGCTGCGTCTCAAACGCAATGGAAAGCTTCCCCGCCTTACTGGAAGTACTACTGTTTAATAGTACCTTCAATTGAAAAGAAACAGATAAGTTGAGGAAAATCGGAGAAAGTAGTTGCTGGCGAAATACAAGTCGCCTCAGAGGGTGTGAGTGGGGTTAGCTACACATCAAAGGCTCTTTTTTGTAGGCAGGGTGCCTTTGTTTAAATTTTCCACTTGAGTACGATTTCCTATCCTTCAGTCACGACCACTGAATTATTACTATAAGGTTTGTCCCTTAACTGCACAGATTGAACTACATTAAAAACAAGATAATTTTTTAATGTTAGAATAGCTCATGGTAAACGTAAATATATGAATATGTTTTACCGTGGAGGATAACGCATTCATCCTCCTCACTGCTGGCACCAGATGGCGCTGAAGTGAAACCCATATTGTTTACCCTTTTTGGTCTGAAACATTAGAGCTCAAGTGGTGGCACTGCACATGCATTAAAAAGAGCAACCGCAACATTGGATTTATTTCCCCCTTCCAAATTTTTGAATAGAATACCTTTAGAAAGTTACTAGAATTATTCTGGTCAAAATATTCGGAACTTCTACAGTTGGGAAATACCATCGTGTCTTTTAAAATTATGATTATAATTGTCATCTTTTGTTTAAAAAAAGCAAAGCAGATCAACTGACCGTGATATATACGTTTAGCCTTAATGTTCAGAAACAGTGTAAAAGACGCTAGTATTTTGGTTGTCTCAAACGTGGCAACATAATTTTATAAATGTGAATTTATACAGATCTGTGTGATTGCGCGAATTTACATGTAATGGTTTATGGAAAAACTATCATTTAGGTTAGTTGAGATCCAATAGTGCAGCCAAGTCATGACTTCCATAATTATAAAATGTTATTAATGAATAATTCAGAGGTTGAGTAACTTGAAGTGCAAAGGCTTGAAAACTGAATTGTAGTTTGATTACTCTTTTGTATGATCTTTTCATGTGTGCTTTGTAAATAAAAATACATTAAGTAGGCTGGCCTTTTTGCTAAGATCAAGCATAGGATCAAGCTCAAGATCAGCTGTAATGCCTGTTCTTGTCAGTTGGGATCCAGTATGCCTCTTTTGTGGGAGTCATGAATTGGATTCAATTTGAATTGATTTTTCACAGCAAACAAGGAGACGGATTAGGGCTTGCCCTGTCCGCTCTGTGCACTGCCTTTGCAGTCCTGCAAAAGGATTGAAATGAAAAAATATGTATAGTAGATTGAATGGGATCTTGTTCAAGGGCAGTATTTCTATATGGTTTGTAATAGAACATGGAAACAAAATTGAAGATACTGAAAGAAAACATTGATAAACTTTCCTGATTATAGTTTGAAAGGGATTAATTGTGCACAGAAGTGTACAGGATGATTTCCCACGGTCTGCTCAGGAGCAGTCCTTCACCTAAAATGATTAAAGACATGCCAATCAGGCTGATAGGCCTCGAACATGATGCTGAATTCCTAATTCTGCAGGAGAAAGGGTATTCAGTTAACCTGGCGTATCATATGTGCATGTTACCTTAACAGCAACATTACTTAAATTGTTCCAAGATAAATCCACAGTAGTTCTCTCTAAAGCAGTTCCTAACTCGCTGACTGCCTTCATAAAATGAGCACAAGGAAGCCTCTTAGTTGTTTGATTCAGCACTCCATTACATACAGCAATTTTTTGGGACTTGCTACCTTTAACTGGCAAAACTGAATTTGTCATATTTCTGCATGTATATCTCTTTCCATTGCTGTATATCTTGCAAATCAATATGTCTTTGCATATTTCCTTAGCAACATTCTGTTGCAATCATTTGCCCTTGCAGCTGTCAGTTCAGTGCTTATCATAGATATTCCATTGGGCCTTCCAATGGCCGGCCTGGATTTAGAGGAGTAGAGAAATATATGCAGTGGGAGGAAAGGCTGGTTTACCTTCACCAAGGGTTTCTGATGCTCATCCATAGGCAGCCAGAAATGACATTCTGATCCTGACACAACTTGGCATGTCTCAGAGACCTATTTTCAATTCTGTTTCAGCAGGGAGGATGTCATTGAATTGTGTTGTCTACTGAAGCCTGAGCTACAGACGACAGCTTGCATGTTTACAGTCAAAGCAGCACCACACTGAACTTTCATACCAGATGCTTATTTCAAGCCACCATAGGCAAAATTTACCAGATCAGTCTGTATAACAGCTCATTAAGAAGCTGTTTAGAATCTTGCAACATGTGTCTCTTTCTCCAGGGAAGGAAAGCATGAATTCAAGAGAGAACAGCACTTCTTTCAGGTTCCTAAAACTGCCCAGTCTCATTAGCACCCTTGCACCCATCAGAGTGCCTTTTAATACATGGGACATATATGGATTGCAAAGAATTCCATTTTATTACTGAATCGCTCCAAACAGAATAATGCAAGCAACAATGAAACACTTTGGCAGAAATCATGATTTCTTTTGAAACCATGATTTCCACAATCAACTAGAATGAACGAATGGCTGCAGGGAGACTACTGCTTTGTGTGTGACTATTTATGTCAGCCACAAACTCCCACAACATGATGGAATAAAATACAACTTTTCACAGAATCATTGAACCATACAGCACAAAAGAGGGCCTTTGGCCCTTCGAGTCCATACTGACACATTAGAAACAACTGAACTCCCACCTAATCCCATCTGCCAACACTTGGCCTATAGTCCTGAGACTGATGGAGACTTTTGTCTCCATTGAAATTCCAATAAAACATAAAATAATTGTATTAAAGGATTGCTGCTAATGTCTGGATGGATCAGGTGGGGTCCAATTGTATAGCCATGAGAAAGTATTGACAAGCAACTCAGCACCTCTGTTGAACCTCTCCATTATCTCTAAATTGTCACACTACTTATCCAACATTCAATAGTGAATGGGCAATATGCAACGAAATATTGGAAGATTGAAGTCATTGTCTTCGATCCCAGCCACAAACTGTTTCCTAATTGTCAATTTCATCCCTCTTCCTGGAAACTGTCAGAGGTTGAACCAGACCCTATGCAACTTTGGTAATGATGCAGCACCTGTAATCTAGAGGCTCAGACCAGTGCCCTGGGGAGCATGAGTTCAAATCCCAAAATGGCAGTTGGTAGAATTTGATTTCAGTTAATAAATCTGGAATATAAAACTAGTTTCAGTAATGGCGACCATGACAGCTATCATCGAATATCATAAAAACCTATCTGGTTTACTAATGTTCTTTAGGGAAGGAAACTTGCCACCTTACCAGGTTTGCTTCCGTGGGACTTCAGATCCACAGCAATGTGGTTGATTTAATTGAAATGGCCTATCAAACTCCGTTCAAGAGCATTGAAGGATACACAACAAATGCTGGCCATGCCACCCCATGTAAGAGAATATATTTTTAAAATTTGCATAATCATCAAAATCACCTACTGCCACCTCGATAACATCACCCGACACTGCCAGTATTTCAGGTGATCTGTTGAAATCTTCATCCATGTTTCTATTACTTCCTTGGGTTGACTATAAGAACATAAGAAATAGGAGCAGGAGTAGGCCATCTAGCCCTTCGAGCCTGCCCTGCCATTCAATAAGATCATGGCTGATCTGTCGTGGCTCAGTTCCACATTCCCGCCCTCTCCCCATAACCCTTAATCCCCTCTCTTATCAAAAACCCATCAACCCGCGTCTTAAAAATATTTAGCGAGGTAGCCTCCACCACTTCAACGGGCAGAGAATTCCAGAGATTCACCACCCTTTGAGTGAAGAAGTACCTCCTCAACGCTGTTCTAAACTGCCCCCCCTTTATCTTGAGGCTGTGCCACCTAGTCCTACTATCCTTTCTGAGCGGGAAGAGTCTCTCCACCTCTATCCTATCCATCCCATTCATCACCTTATACGTCTCAATGAGATCTCCCCTCATTCTTCTAAACTCTAACGAGTACAAGCCTAATTTATTCAGCCTCTCCTCATAGCTCAACCCCCTCAACTCCGGCATCAGCCTAGTAAACCTCCTCTGCACTCCCTCCAAGGCCAAAATGTCCTTGCGTAAGTACAGCGCCCAAAACTGCACACAGTACTCCAGCTGCGGCCTCACTAATGCCCTATACAGCCGCAGCAAGACCTCCCTACTTTTATATTCAATCCCCCTCGCTATGAAGGCCAGCATCCCATTTGCCTTCCTGACCACCTGCTGCACCTGCAAGCTGGGTTTTTGCGACTCATGCACAAGGACCCCGAGGTCCCTCTGCACCGTCGCCTGCTGCAGTTTTTCGCCATGTAAGTAATAACCCTTCCTACCATTATTCCTACCAAAGTGGACCACCTCGCACTTGCCAACATTAAATTCCATTTGCCATTTCCTGGCCCATTCGCCCAGCCTATCTAGATCCTTCTGCAGACTCTCCACACCCTCCGCACAATTTGCCGTTCCACCAATCTTGGTGTCATCAGCAAATTTCGACACCCTACACTCGGTTCCCTTCTCCAGATCATCTATATAATTGGTAAATAGCTGAGGCCCCAGCACCGACCCCTGGGGCACTTCACTAGTCACCATCCGCCAATCCGAATAGCACCCATTGACCCCCACTCTCTGCCTCCTATTTGACAACCAATCCTCTATCCACGCTAACACCCTATCCCCAACTCCATGTCCCCTGACCTTCTGCAATAACCTCTTGTGAGGTACCTTGTCAAACGCCTTCTGAAAATCAAGAAAGACCACATCCACCGGCTGTCCTCTATCCACCGCCCTAGACACATTCTCATAGAACTCCAGTAAATTTGTCAGACACGACTTCCCTTGAACGAAACCGTGCTGCGTCTGCTCTATCAAGCATTTTAGAACATAGAACATAGAACATTACAGCGCAGAACAGGCCCTTCGGCCCACGATGTTGCGCCGACCAGCTTTTAAAAAAAACAACACTAACCCACTAATCTAAACCAATCCCATTTCATCCATAAACCTATCCACAGATCTCTTAAACGCCCCCAAACTAGGCGCACTTACAACTGCAGCTGGCAGGGCATTCCAGTCCCTCACCACCCTCTGGGTAAAGAACCTACCCCTGACATCAGTCCTATAACTACCCCCCCTTAATTTAAAGTCATGCCCCCTCGTGCTAGCTTTCTCCATCCTAGGAAAAAGGCTATCACTATCTACCCTGTCTAAACCTCTAATCATCTTATATGTTTCAATAAGGTCCCCAAGGTTCTCTCAAGATGCCTCATTATTTCCTCCTTGATGACAGATTCTAACATTTTACCTACAACAGACATTAAACTAACTGGCCTATAATTCCCCGCCTTTTGCCTGGCACCCTTCTTAAACAACGGCATAACATTAGCCATTTTCCAATCTTCCGGCACTTCCCCGGAATCCAGCGACGTCTGGAAAATAACCACAAAGGCATCCACTATCACCTCCGCCAATTCTTTCAGAACCCTCGGATGCATTCCATCTGGTCCTGGCGACTTGTCCACAATCAGCCCCTCCAGTCTGTCGAGCACTGTCTCTAGTAGCACTATCGTGGCCAACCTCCCATTTTGCCCCTTTATTAAACATGAGATCATTGAAAACGCTACCCATTTCCTAACTAATGCCAAGTTCCATTCTTAGACTTTAGCTCTTGGTCTGACAACAATTAAATTTTAAAATTCTCATTCTTGTTTTCAGCTCCTTCCATACTTTGCCTGTCCCTATCTTTGTGACTCATCCAGCCTAACAATCCTCCAAAAACTCTAACCACCTTCGATTCTGACCTCTGGAGCAACCACTATTTTAATCATGTGCTGTTGGCGAACATGCTTTCAGACATCTAGGCCCTAAACTCTGGAATAACTACCCTGGACCCGTTTGCCTTGTACTTCTCTGAGATACTCTTAAAAACGTATCTCTTTGACCAGGCTTTTGATCATCTGCCTATATATTTCCTTATGTAGCTCAAGTGTCAAATTTAGTTGATGATGTTTGTGTAAAATGCCTTGATGATTCAGTATATTCAAGACACAATATAAATGCAAGTAGTTGTGTATTGCAAAAATCACTGTTTACATATGTGACTGGAGGAATAGCCTCCAATTTGGCCGTGAGGAAGGAAGAGGAAGAAAACTGGCTGTGCTGATTAAATGGCAAGGCAAATTTATGCAAAGAAGTGATTGACAGATTTTTTTTGTTTAAAAATAGCGCTCGTGATCTTCAATTGTCAATCTTATGGTCCATTCTGCAAACCTTGACTCCTTACCAATGGGATATCCTGAATCCCACTTACCTTGCGTAACAAATCAATGTATTAGTTCCCAACAAATTGTTATGCTCTTTCAGCCAAAGAAATCGTCCATAGATAATTCAAAGAAAATGCAACCAGCTACTTTTCTATTCCATGCCTAACTGTTTGACTCTCGGATGTCTACCACTGGTGAAAGTATAGGATGTATGTTGTCTACTTTCTAACCTTCTACTTGTTTAATGTGCCATCTCAGTAAGAGGAATTGCTTTTCCGTTGTTCTGTGGCAAACACCACAGCTCATCTGATGCTGAAAGTAGCAACCATATATTTTTCCTCATTGACTTAATGTTCCAAAGCTTTTCTGCACAGCCAAGTTTTTACCCTATTTAATGTTGAGCTCATTCAAAACTCTACTACCTGTATTCTAATTTGCGTTAAGTCTTGTCCACTGTGCTCACTGGCTCCAAGTGTGACATTGCCTCACTTTTAAAATTCTAATCATTTTCTTCAAATCCCTGCATGGTATCATCCCTCCCTATCATTCCGACAAGGTGGTTATCTCTGGGCTACTGCCTGAACCGTGTGCAGATGGGCGTAGGGTTGATAGGATTAAGGAAGTGAATGGGTGGCTCAGGGATTGGTGTGGGAGGAATGGGTTTGAATTTATGGGGCATTGACACCAGTATTGGGGTAGGTGGGACCTGTTCGGGCGGGATGGGGTTGGTCTGAACCGTGCTGGGACCAGAGTGCTGGCGAATCGAGTAAAGAGGACTGTAGACAGGGCTTTAAACTAATTAGGGGGGGGGAGGGTGCGAGGGTAGGTGACCTTACGAGGCCTAAAGTTAAGGAGAGTGTACGTGTAAGGGAAGAGGCCGAGGATGTCCCAATAATAGAGGGAGTAGGGGGCGTGAGTATAGTTGGTGGCGTTGCGGCAAATAGGGTCCAGGTGAAGGCTGGGATGAAAGCACTTTATCTGAATGCACGAAGCATTCGGAATAAAGTGGATGAGCTGATGGCGCAGATCGACACAAATGGATACGATCTGGTGGCCATTACAGAGACGTGGCTGCAGGGTGACAGGGACTGGGAGCTGAATGTACAGGGCTATCAAGTGTTTAGGAAGGATAGGCAGGAGGGACAAGCTCTGCTGATTAAGGATAGCATCACGGTGGTAGCAAGGGATGATATTGGAGCCAAGGAGCACAGGGTAGAATCGTTGTGGGTGGAGATTAGGAACAGCAAAGGGAGGAAGACGCTGGTGGGTGTCGTCTATAGGCCCCCGAATAATGATCTGGAGATGGGGCGGGCTGTTAACGCGCAAATAAGTGCGGCGTGCAGGAATGGGACGGCCGTAGTTATGGGGGATTTCAATCTGCATATTGATTGGTCGACCCATGTTGGACGTGGGGGGCTCAAGGAAGAGTTCTTGGAATGCTGCCGGGATAGTTTCCTCGAACAGTGTGTGTTGGAGCCGACGAGGGAGCGAGCTATCTTGGATCTGGTGCTATGTAATGAAGCGGGTAGAATTAGGGACCTTGTGGTGAAGGATCCTCTTGGGGAGAGTGATCATTGTATGGTGGAGTTTCTGGTGCAGATGGAGGAGGAGAAAGTGGGTTCCCGGACACGCGTCCTTTGTTTGAATAGAGGGGAGTACGGTAGGATGAGAGAAGAATTGGCGAATGTGGACTGGGAGAGCACGTTGGAGGGAGGGTCTGTTGAGGAGCAGTGGAGGATCTTTAAGGAGATTTTTCTTGGTGCTCAACGGAAATTTATTCCGATGGTCAAAAAGGATAGTAGGAGGAGAGGTAATAAGCCGTGGATAACGAAGGAGGTGAAGGAAAGTGTTAAACTAAAAGCGGAGAAATTTAGAGTAGCTAAGAGTAGTGGGCGAGAAGAGGATTGGGAGAGGTTTAAATGTCAACAAAGATTGACAAAGAAGTTGATAAGGAAGGGTAGGAGAAACTATGAAGCTGGGCTAGCGCTTAATATAAAAAAGGTTAGCAAGAGTTTTTATAAACATATAAAAAGGAGGAGGCTGGCTAGGGTGAATGTTGGTCCTTTAGAGGATGAGAAAGGGGACCTAGTGGTAGGGGATGGGGATATGGCTAAGGTATTGAATAACTTTTTTGTTTCCGTCTTCACGGAGGAGGACGTGAATAATTTGCCGGGTGTTAGCGATGGAAAGGTGGTAGGACTGGAGGGTCTTAATGACATTACTGTTACTAGAAAGGCGGTGCTCGACAGACTGGAGGGGCTGATTGTGGACAAGTCCCCAGGACCGGATGGAATGCATCCGAGGGTTCTGAAAGAAATGGCGGAGGTGATAGTGGATGCCTTGGTGGTTATTTTCCAAACGTCGCTGGATTCCGGGGAAGTGCCGGAGGATTGGAAAACGGCTAATGTTATGCCGTTGTTTAAGAAGGGTGCCAGGCAAAAGGCGGGGAATTATAGGCCGGTTAGTTTAACGTCTGTGGTAGGTAAAATGTTAGAATCTGTCATTAAGGAGGAAATTGCGAGGCATCTTGAAGGGAATTGCTTGATAGAGCAGACGCAGCACTGTTTCATTAAAGGGAAGTCGTGTCTGACAAATTTACTGGAGTTCTATGAGGATGTGTCTAGGGCGGTGGATAGAGGAGAGCCGGTGGATGTGGTCTTTCTAGATTTTCAGAAGGCGTTTGACAAAGTGCCTCACAAGAGGTTATTGCAGAAGGTCGAGGGACATGGAGTTGGGGGTAGGGTGTTAGCGTGGATAGAGGATTGGTTGTCAAATAGGAGGCAGAGAGTGGGGGTCAACGGGTGCTATTCGGATTGGCGGATGGTGACTAGTGGAGTGCCCCAGGGGTCGGTGCTGGGGCCTCAGCTTTTTACCATTTATATAGATGATCTGGAGGAGGGAACCGAGTGTAGAGTGTCGAAATTTGCTGATGACACCAAGATTGGGGGAATGGCAAATTGTACGGAGGGTGTGGAGAGTCTGCAGAAGGATCTAGATAGGCTGGGCGAATGGGCCAGGAAATGGCAAATGGAATTTAATGTTGGCAAGTGTGAGGTGGTCCACTTTGGTAGGAAGAATGGTAGGAAGGACTATTACTTACGGGGCGAAAAACTGCAGCAGGCGACGGTGCAGAGGGACCTCGGGGTCCTTGTGCATGAGTCGCAAAAACCCAGCTTGCAGGTGCAGCAGGTGGTCAGGAAGGCGAATGGGATGCTGGCCTTCATAGCGAGGGGGATTGAATATAAAAGTAGGGAGGTCTTGCTGCAGCTGTATAGGGCATTGGTGAGACCGCAGCTGGAGTACTGTGTGCATTTTTGGGCGCCGCACCTGCGCAAAGATATTTTGGCCTTGGAGGGAGTGCAGAGGAGGTTTACTAGGCTGATACCGGAGTTGAGGGGGTTGAGCTATGAGGAGAGGCTGAATAAACTGGGCTTGTACTCGTTAGAGTTTAGAAGAATGAGAGGAGATCTCATTGAGACGTATAAGATGATGAATGGGATGGATAGGATAGAGGTGGAAAGACTCTTCCCGCTCAAAAAAGACAATAGGACTAGGGGGCACAGCCTCAAGATAAAAGGGGGGTGGTTTAAAACGGAATTGAGGAGGAACTTCTTCACTCAAAGGGTGGTGAATCTCTGGAATTCTCTGCCCATTGAAGTGGTGGAGGCTGCCTCGCTAAATATTTTTAAGACGCGGGTTGATGGGTTTTTGATAGGAGAGGGGATTAAGGGTTATGGGGAGAGGGCGGGAAAGTGGAACTGAGCAGCGACAGATCAGCCATGATCTTATTGAATGGCGGGGCAGGCTCGAAGGGCTGGATGGCCTACTCCTGCTCCTATTTCTTATGTTCTTTTGACCTCCTCCTGCTCTGTGATCCTTTGATCTCTGGTCATTGTAATAGCTCCATCTAGCAGAATCATCATTCTGCTAGAAAGCAGAAAGCAGTGTGCCTTCTGCTTTCTTGACACAAAATTCTACAATTCCCTCAAGCCTCTCTGTCCACCTCACTTTCTTTCTTTAAGTCACTCCTTAAACCTACTTTAACCAAGCTTTCGGTCATCTGCCTTAATATCACCCTAATATGGTCCGATGTCATATCTTGTTTGATAACTGTCCAAGGCACTACAGAAATACGAGTTTTTTTTTCTGGATTGTGAATATTGGTATTTGCTTTCACCTCAATATAGCTCTTCTATAGTGGTTGCTAGCTATTTCTTGTAATGACAAAATGAGAGCCCCCTAAGTACTGAGTGTAATGTGCTGAAGACAAGAGGAAGTTCATGAGTCTTACCTTGTCAAGTTGTCATAAGCCTCTGTCCTCAGCAAAGTTCCAGATTGCCCAGCAAATTTATGCACTGAGTAACTTAGATGGTCCTAGATTTGGTCAGGATTTGTACTGAGTGTTGTCAGCTGCAACAATGATAGAGGTGCTGGAATTAATGTCAGCAGCACTTAGTTAGGAAATCATCCAGATATTTACTGTCTTTTTTTTCTACTTTCTCATGGTTTCTGTGCCAATTATTTGGAAGGTACGGTTGTAATTTAAGATGGTACAGGGTTGGTAGTATAAAAATTGCTGTTGTCATACTGGCTTTGGTTAACATAATCAGGATTTTTTATGATATCCATTTGTAATTAAACATATTTTTGAATATATGAGTCTTGTTGGTGAAGGCTAGCAGTCTGTTTGACCCCAGCAACGCCTTACCCATTTCATCTGTGTTCACACCTATGAACATTTGGCAGGGGATAATATCAGCAGCAGATAACCTGGATAATTTCTAACTAAATGTTGCTGACACCAATTCTAGCCCCTCTACCGATGCTCTAATTGAGAATACTTTGTACCAACCTTGATCAAACTTGGGATCACCTGAGTTTTTTAATGGATAAGCTTGCTGAGCCACATGGAAATTTGTTCCTTGTTCTGAAAATCAAGCCCTATGTTAGATTTAGGAAAAAGGCAGATTGTATATACGTATGTTTATCTGTCACATTGCTACATTTGTAATGCATTAGGATTTTGTTTTGTCTTAGTTGCATCTGGTGGAGTGGATTGTTTGCCTATTATAGAAACAACATGATGTTTTCATTCATTTATTTCAGAGAAGTACTTAATCGTTATCAGTTAAAAGCAAAACTCTGAAATCTGTTTGTGCAACTTGAAATGTATATTAAAAGCAAGATAGATATTGAATTTTTCAAAAGTTTATAAATGGCCTCAGTAACAATGTACATAGCAACAACATTCATTCAGGATCTGCTAGCTGTTTTTGCAATAAATTGTTTAAACAGAGTATAAGTAAATAATGCATTTCTATTTTTAAGCCAAACAAGTTGAATGGATTTTAAAAGAGGAATAATTTCTGCCAAACTAATCATTTGTAGAAATTGAGGGATTTGCAAAAAGATATTGATGTTACCTGACATTTATTGCCTCCAATGATCTGCATAAATTAATACAAAGACCAGTTTGTATAAAACTGAGAGGTTTGAGTGACGTTAATGCTAACTGGATAAGAAATGCCTTAAGTTAAAATGAGTGCCCAGCCATCCTGCAGATTGCTGGCATTTTGGTTCGACATTTTGAATTGGGATTCATTAGGGTAATTTATTTGTTGAAATCAATGGAATTAAAATTGGCTGTGTCCTGTATGGTATGCATGATACACTTTGCCAGATTTTTGGCCCTGTGGTGACGATGTAAATTTGTCTCATTGTATCCATGCTGGACAGATTAGCAATATATAATTCAGAAAGTGCAGCATCAATGATTTACCATTATGTGTCACTAGAAAATTTAGTAAATATTGTAAAATTATATTTACAAATCACATAAAGCATTCTTTTAGGAGACTAAATATCTGTTACATCAGTATTTCTGTTACTGAAAATCTGTAATGTAATATTTAGCTGTTGGAATGGATGGTAGGAATCCAAATAGAATCCAAACCTCAAAAGCCCTATTCCAACATTTATAGCAGCTCAAAAGTGTAGATGTCATTGTTAATGATAACAGTGGCTAAATTCAGGTTGTCTACTTTGATAAACCAGATTAACAAATCCATCTATTTGGTCGGAAGAGCTATTAATCAATACACAATGTTATGACTCATTTGGCAGCTTAAAAGATCAATGACTGTATAAAATTACAGACTGCTAAACAAGCTGTGGGCTTTCAAGGAAATGAGCTGAGATAAATCTTTGCATAAACAAAGCTTTAATTCAATATATCCAAACCTGTTTTAAGATTTACTTCAGGCAACTGATGGCAAAAACCTTATTCTGATCTCATATTTGTGCAATATGTGATATTATGCACATTTTTTCTGGGATTGCCTGTACCTGTGCAACATTTTCAATTACATTTTAATTCTTTTTATTCACTTTCTGAGTCTAGAATATTCATGCGCTGATGATTATGTTGTAAACTACATAACAATAATATTACATGGTGCAACAATTTGCTCTTTGTGCAAAGCTATTAAATGATTGTAATTAGGACTATTGCAGTTGATCAATATTAGGTGGAAAGTTAGGACAAGTTCAACACAGGTAGTGCAGTACTTTTGAAGCACGACTAAGGAGAAAAATAAAAGTTGAATAAACTGGAATTTGGGCAACTTGATGCACAAGAGAAATTTTCCACTCCATATGTAGCAAAATGGCAATGTAAGTGTGTTTCTGATTTAGCTACATATAATACAAGGACACATTTTTTCCCATAGGAGAAATGCTAGATGCTTAGAAATTTGTCACCAAGTTAGCCCAAAAATAAATATCAAGGGGTGAATTTTCCTGTTCCGCCCACCATGGGAATCATAGCGGCGAGGAGTGGACCATGGAAAGATTCGTTGAACTCGGGTGGGATTTTCCAGTTTCAAAGTGAGCACAAGTGGAAAATCCCGCCCTAAAGAGTTTATTGACTATAATGATTAGACCATCTGAAAAGTATTCCTGAAATATGATAACTAATCTCTTAGATAAATCAGAAAAGTTTTTCTTACTTGTTAATGAGCTGTTGCATTCACTGATTATTTCTTTAGAATAAATATTTTTAAAACTCTGGATTTATTAATGTTCTTCATTCATTAGCACATGGACATGTATATTAGGTAGATTATACTAGAACCCAGTTTGCCAGATCTTTGCCTTTTCTGTCCAAAATTGTTGGGATCAGCTTCTCTATCTGTTGGGTCGATACTTGGAAAAGATGGGTCTGGCAGAGTGAACTCAGTAAGAAGTCTCACAACACCAGGTTAAAGTCCAACCAATTTATTTGACAGTAAGCTCACAAGCTTTTGGGGTTTGCCCCTTCTTTAGGTGACTGATCAGTCAGGTGACGAAGGGGAAAACCCGAAAGCTTGTGAGTTTACTATCAAATAAATTGGTTGGATTTAACCCGGTGTTGTGAGACTTCTTACTGTGTTTACCCCAGTCCAACGCCGGCATCTCCACATCAGGGTGAAATCAGGCATCCTAAAGTTCACCAGCTCTGTTTTAGTTTTCCTCAATGCATTGTACCTGCATGATGCATGCATTAAGTAATGGAAATGGGATCTGCAGCTTTTAGTGCATTGAAAGTTGCTGGAACAAGGGCACATTTGAATTATGGGCTTTTTTGCACTGCTTCTCATCTTGCTTGGCCTGGCTAGCTGTGGGATTCTGCAGAAAAATGCTGCACAAAATCTGTTTTTTTTCCCTTCTCCTGCCCCCATACTCCACTACAGTCATGTTTTAAACAGTTTGGCCATCAACCTGAAGTGCTTACATTTGCTGACTAGTATTTTGGATAAATTCATATTGGGTGGGTGTAAGTTCCACTCTGCTACGCTTCAGTGGCACGTTGGTTCATCAGGAACTTTCGGGCTTGTGTGTTTAACGCAGAATTCTGTCCACTTTGATATAAAATCCTAAAACCATAATATGTTCTAGTTGAACAGACATCTCATACTTGAATTTAAAATTCTCTGTAGCTGTATACCATTCCATTTGTAACAACATTTTTAAAAATCTTTTATCATGCCTCTTGAAACCCTCTGTTTTTTAAATTGTAACTTGGTTTCTCAACCACCAGTACTGATGCCTTCTTGCACTTTCACTATTTATTTTCCTGTAAAGTGCTTTGTGAAAGAGTACTTTGTAAATATATTGTTTACTTGCTAGCAACATTTTTGCAGTTATAGCGTGAGAATAGAGAGTAATGCAGAAAATAGAAGCAGGAGTAGGCCATTTGTCCTTTCGAGGCTAATCTGCCATTCAGTATGATCATGGCTGATTGTGTAACTCTCCCCATACCCCTTAATCCTTTTAGAGTCTGGAAATCATTCCAATTCGTTATTAGCTATATTAACTGACTTGGTCTCACAACCTTTTGTGGTAAAAAATTCTAAAGGCTCACCGCTCTGAGTGAAGATGTTTCTCGTCATCTCAATTCTAAATAGCCTATCCTGTATCCTCAGGCAGTGACCCCTAGTTCTAGACCTACAGAGCCAAAGGAAACAATGTTCTGAATCCAGTCTGTCCAAATCTGTCAGAAATGTATATGTTTCAGTTACATCCCCTATTATTCTTCTAAATTCCAGTGAATACAGGCCCAGGCGACCCCATCATCCCTCATATGACAGTCCTGTCATCCCAGGAATCAGTATGGTGAACCTTGCTCCACTCCCTCTCTGGCAAATATATAATTTCTTAGGTAAGGAGATCATAATATTCCAGGTATAGTTGCACCAACGCCCTGGATAGCAGTAAGAAATCCCAGCTCCTGTACTCAAGTCTTCTCACAGTGAAGGCCAAAGTAGCGCGCTGTCAGTGACTGCTGTACACAAGTCCCTTTGTATGTCAACATTTCCCAATCTATCCTCATCTAAATAATGTTCTGGTCTGCCATTCTGTTTTTCTGACTGAATAGGTTAACTTTACATTTATCTTCATTATATTTCATCTGCCATGTCTTTGCCCACTCACTCAACTTGTCTAAATCACCATTAAGCCTTTTAACATCGTCCTCCCCACTCACATTCCCACAAGTTTCATGTTATCAGCAAACTTGGAAATATTACTTTTGGTTCTGTCATCCAAATCATTGATGTATATTGTAAGTAGCTGGGGCCCCTCAAGTCACTGCCTTCCAGTCTGAAAAAGACACATGTATCCCTACCAGATTTCCTGTCTGCTAACCAATTCTCAATCTACGTAAATATATTACCCCGAATCCCATGCACTTTAATTTTTCACTTTATCCTCTTATGTGGTACCTTATCAAAAACTTTTTGAAGATCCAAATGCCCCACATCCACTGGTTCACCCTTATCTATTCTACAAATTACATTCTCAAAAATAAGAACTAGGAACAGGTGGAGGCCATCTGGCCCCTCATGCCTGCTCTGCCATTCAATTAGAACCCATCCACTCACTATAACTCTTAATTCCTTTATTGTTCAAAAATAAATCTATCTTTGCCTTATAAACATTCAACGAGGTTGCCTCAACTGCTTCATTGGGCAGGGAATTCTACAGATTCACAGCCCTTTGGGTGAAGAAGTTCCTCCTCAACTCAGTCCTAAATCTGCTTCCCCTTATTTTGAAGCTGTGCCCCCTAGTTCTAGTTTCACCCACCAGTGGAAACAGCTCCCTGCTTCTAACTTGTCTATTCCCTTCATAATTTTATATGTTTCTATTAGATCCCCCTCACCTTCTATATTCCGCTGAGTATAATTGAGTCTACTCAGTCTCTCCTTATAAGCCAACATTCTCAGCTTGAGAATCAACCTAGTGAATTGCCTCTGCACCCCCTACATGCCAGTGTATACTTTCTCAAAGGAGGCGACCAAAACTATACATAGCAGTCTAGGTGTAGCCTCACCAGTACCTTGTTTCTAAAGTCCATCCCTCTAATAATGAAGGACAAAATTCCATTTGCCTTTTTAATTACCTGTTGCATCTGCAAACCAACTTTTTGTGATTCATGCATAAGGATACTCAGGCCCTTCTGTACAGCAGCATGCTTCAATTTTTACCATTTAAATAATAGTCCATTTTGCTTTTATTCCTACCAAAAAAGGTGACCTCACATTTACCAACATTGTACTCCATCTGCCAGATCTTGCCCACTCACTTAAACTATCTATATCCCTTTGCAGAATGTGTCCTTTGCACATTTTGCTCTACCACTCATCTTAATCTCTTATGCGAACTTTGATGCGTTGCACTTGGTTCCCAACTCCAAATCATTTATGTAAATTGTAAATAACTGCAGTCCCAATACACAGAACCAGGAAACTAGAAAAATACACATTTATCCTCACTCTGTTGGTTAAACAATCCTAATACATTACCCATAACACCATGCGCCTTTATCTTATGCAGCAGCCTTTTGCGTGGCACTTTGTTGAATGCCTTCAGGGAATCCAGATACACCACATCCACCGGTTCCCCGTTGTCCACCACACTCGTAATATCCTCAAAGAATTCCAGTTAAGCGTGACCTGCCTTTCGTGAACCCATGCTGTGTCTTTCCAATGGGACAATTTCTATCCAGATGTCTTGCTACTTCTTCCTTGACAGATTCAAGCATTTTCCCAGCTACAGAAGTTAAACTAACCCGCCTATAGTTACCTGCCTTTTGTCTATGTCCTTTTTTAAACGGTGGAGTCACATTTGCGGTTTTCCAATCGGCCGGAACTGCCGCAGAGCCCAGCGAATTTTGATAAATGACCACAAGCACATTTGCTGTTCCCCCACCATCACTTTTAGTACCTGGGGATGAATTCCATCAGGGCCAGGAGACTTGTCTACCTTCAGCCACATTAGCTTGCCCAACACTAACTCTTTAGTGATAATGATTATTTCTAGATCCTCAGCTGACGTAGCCTCCTTGTCATCAATGTTGGCACATTATTTGTGCTTTCCACTGTGAACACTGAGACAAAAACCTGTTCAATTCCTCGACTGTTTACTCTTTTCCTATTATTAAATCCCCCTTCTCATCCTCTAAAAGACCAATGTTTACCAAAGCCACTCTTTTTCGTTTTATATATTTGTAGAAACTTTTGCTATTTGTTTTTATACTCTGAGCTAGTTTGCTGTCATAATCTTACTTTATAGCTTTTTTGATGGCTTTCTGTTGACCTTTAAAGATTTCCCAATCCTCTAGTTTCCCATTAATCTTTGCCACTTTGTATGCATTTTCTTTCAATTTGATATCCTCCTTTATTTCCTTAGATAACCATGGCTGACTATCCTTTTTTTTACAGTCCTATCCCTTTTTCTACAGTCCTTCCTTATCACTGATATATACTTTTACTGAGCACTGTGAAAAATCACTTTGAAAGTCCACCACTGTTTCTCAATTGTCCCACCATAAAGTTTTTGCTCCCAGTCTACCTTGGTCAACTTCTCCCTCATTCCATTGTAGTCTCCTTTAAGCACAAGAAGCTAGAATTGAATTTTACCAACTCATGCTCCATCTGTATTTTAACTTCAGCCATATTGTGACCGTTCTTTGCAGGAGAATCCCTAACCGTGATATCATTAATTATTCCTGTCTCTTTACACGAGGTCAATGCAGAAACTGATGGCCTCAACCGGGACCTTGGGTTCATGTCACATTATCTGTAACCCCAACGACTTGCCTGGGCTTGCAAAATCTCACTAATTGTACTGTCTGGAGATAATACACATGTCTTTAACCTGTGCTTAACTCTCTCTTCACTCACATTGTCTGTATCTTACCTGTAAAGTCTCACATTCCAACCACTATTTTGTAAATTGAGTTTGTGTCTTTATGTGCCCTGTTTGTGAACAGAATTCCCACTCACCTGATGAAGGAGCAGCAAACACTCCGAAAGCTAGTGGCTTTTGCTACCGAATAAACTTGTTGGACTCTCACCTCATGTTGTGAGACTTTACATGGGACCAGAATTAGGAAGGATAGTTTGCTCCCTTGTAGGCTCCTTTACATACTGTTCGAGGGAACTATCGTGGATACACTCTATGAACTCCTCAAGGTTGCCTTGACTGACCTGGTTTGATCAATCAGCATGTAAATTAAAATCCTCCATGGTAACTGCCGTACCAGTAGGTTTGTCAAACATGATTTCCCTTTCATAAATCCGTGATGACTTTGTCTAATCTTGTTGATATTTTCTAAGTGTCCTGTTCCTCAACTTTTGTGAAAGTCTTTAGCATTTTCCTTATTATTTATGTTAGGTTAACAGTCTGTAGTTCCCTGTTTTCGGTCTCCTTTTTCAAATAATGGGGTTACATTTGTCACCCTCAAATCTGCTAAGACTGTTCCATAATCTACAGAATTTTGGAAGATAACAATCAACACATCCATGGCCACCTCCTGTAGCACTCTCAGATGTAGATTATCAGGCCCTGGGGATTTATCAGCTTTCAGTCCCATTAGTTTCTCCAGCGCTATTTTTGTAGTAATACTAATTTCCTTCAATCTGCTCTTCTCACTAAACTCTTGATTCCTTAGCATTTCTGGAAAATTATTTCTGTCTTCCTCTGTGAGGTCAGAACTAGAGTAGTTTAATTGTTCTCCCATTTCCTTGTTTTCTATTAAAATAGTCGTACTGGAATAGCTAGAAGTGCAACTAGTCGTGGAGCACAGATCTTCAGTACTACTGCTGAATGTTGTCAGGGTCCATAGTCTTTGCTGTATCTAGTTCCCCATGGTTCATTACTGGGCTTACTGCTTTTTAATAAACATTAATGGCTTGTACTTGCAGATACATGGCACAGTTTCAAAATTTGCAGGTGACATGAAGCATTATATTGGACAGCAATAGACTTGAAGAGAAGACAGACAGGCTTGTGAAATGGGCCGATAAAATGTCGACAAGTCTGAGATATATTTTGGGGAGGAGAATGAGAAGAGACAATACAAGTCAAATTTTGAAGGGGTACAAGAACGGTAGGATCTGGGGATGCTTGTACACAAATCTTTGCTAGTAGCAAAAAAGTTTCACAAAGCAGTTCATAAGATACTTGGGATCCTTTGATTTTAAATAGAATCATAGAAGACAATAATCAGAAAATTTTCTAAGCCCCTATAAAACAGTCATATATCCCCAACTGAAATATAGATGGAATTTAAATCAATGGTGTGAGTCCATGTGGTATACCTGGAAATGCTGTTTGGGACAGAAGCAGTCAGTCAAATGTGAAAAACTAGCCAATAAACAAAATGGAAGCTTGGGGCTGGACAAATCAAATGTTGGGGGCAAGCAGGAAGGTACAGATCTGAGTGTTAGATGAGGGCAAGTACCAGTGCCAATTATTAATGGTGGCCAGATATCACAATAAAGTGAAGGAGATTGCAGGATCGTTGTGAGTGTTGCTATAGGGTCTAACTTTGTGGTTCTTGAAGCCGTCTCACCACACTGCCTTGCCTGGAAGGCATCTCACCTTCTCAGTCTTTCCCTACGGACATCCTGTCATCTCCATCTTTCCCTGCAAACATCCTGCAATCTCCTTTCCCCGCTCTCAGCCTGCTATCTCTGTCTTTCCCCACAACATTCTGCCATCTCTGTTTTTTTCCCTAAGACATCTGGTCATCTCCGTCTTGCCCCTGCAGACATTTCATCATCTCCATCTTGTCCCTGAAGGCACCTTGCCATCTAGGTCCTGCTTTTGAAGACCTCCTTCCAACTCAGTACTACTGCTGAAGAATCATTAATTTCCCCAGTCCCTACACCCCCATGAATAAAGTACCAACAATGAAGGATCACAGATGACTGTGAGGAGCATGTCACAGAACAGACAAAGGGTGGCCTTATGGTTCACTGATGCCTCTTTGCAGGTTCTCCTCTAAGTTGTACAGCAAAGGCAGGAGGTACTTCACAAAGCAAAAAAAGACCCTCTTCCCTTACCAAGAAAGCATGGTTGGAGATAGCAGCAGAGTTTAGCAGAGATGATCAGACATGGAGTCACCCAGTGTATTTGGTACAGTGCCGCAAGCAATCCAATAACCTTCCCCACGCCACCAAGCTGAGTGTGACTGAATGCTCAGAGTGCTGTCGTGTTCATATGGGCAACATGTGATGGTCTCAACATGGAGAGAGATTGGCCATGTCAATGTAAGAATTTTCCTGGAAGCAGATGCATGTTGGTAACAGATGTCTGTTTCTTGTTGGCAGAGTACTGCAAGTCCCTTCAGAATGGATGTATTGATGAACATCCAAGAGCCCCATCATGTGTCTAAGATGCTAACTTAGGAGATGAATGGAGTTGTATGGAAGCTCACTTTACCCTTTTGCCTGTTGGAGAAAAGGCATAGAGTGTGTGAGTGAGAAGGCAAAGACAGGTGGAGGTGTGCCAGACATCCATGCTGCACCAACAGAGGAGGAGGCACTCTATCTGGCTGGGAAGCAGGACGGCCAGGTAATAGAGGATGTCGAGATCAGAATGCCTTGTCAAGAGAATGAGGAAGCCTTGAACGGTGTTCACCATTGGGTTGCAAGGAAGAACGACAAGCATGGAAAGAGGGAATGGGAAGGCCTTTGTTCTAATTGTTTATGTTCTCCAATGCAGGTTCCCACACTCCAGAAGAATGGACCAGCTGCCTCAAGTCGGATTCCTCTGAGCTGGACAGTTGCTATTACTCAGAGGATACAGTATTGCATCATTCCCCTGCACAATCCATTACCATGGACACATTAATGCTGGGGGGCGCGTATGTTCTTGGACCATTTTCAGCATCACAATGTGCATGAGCAGATGCTGAAGGCTGTAACAGCTGGAGGTCTTCACAATTGAAGAACCATTGAAGACTAGCCCCATACTAAGCCTCAGCCTGATGATGGGTCTATGCAGTCAAAGAACCTACTTGAGATACAGCAACAGGCAGGAAAAATCTCTGGTAGAGCTCCTAAATGGACTAAGGAGGAGGCCACATTGACGCCACGTGTTCTGCCATGTATTGCGCACGTGGTTTTCTCATCGAGTGGTTGACTACCGTTGAGAGACAGATTTAGCAGATCACTCGGTGAATGCCAGATATGTGCGCGGATTTGTATAACATCACTTTGGCAATGAACTATGCAGAAGTGGCCAGGCGTGAGGGGGACAAGGCTCTTGGACTCTCCTCCATCTCTGCGAGACAGAGAGGTACCATTGGACAGTGAGAGGAAGGAGGAGTGGACGTCTGGGGGCTTCTCTTGAGGCATTCATAGGGTGGGAAGATGTTCCTCATCTCCTCTGCCAGTGATCCAAATACCTCCAGTAGCTGTGGTCACAATGAAATCATCTGCACTTGTGCAAGACTCTTGCCTGTTAGCCTTTCCAGGCCTTAGGCAGCCAAATGACAGCTTCAAGGCGCAGATGTTTAGAAGTTCAACATAGCAGTGACTTGTATTAGGAGTGTTCACCAAGTCCTGTAGGACTTAGTACTGACCAGTGACACGAGCAGTCTGAGGGTCTTTGCAGCATAAGTCAGTCACTGTCTCTGCTGGCAGCCTTAGTTTTTGATGAAGCTCCTGAGGTTCCTCTCAGCCTCTCCAACCAATGCCGCTGACCCGAAGGCAATGTCCGGATGCCACTTACAATTGGCACCCAGCCCTCCATGGGTTTGGCAACTTCCTGTCCACCTCTACCATATAATTGGCTGGGCCCCACACCTTTGCATATTTTATTGTGCATTGCCAATTCATCACAGTTATTCTTGCCATGAGCAGAAGTTCTGCCCACTTTCAGGTCCACTGTTTGGATTCACATCTGGAGAACAAAATGTCACCCACTTACTGGATGGATAGTAAAAGTCAAGGCACGAGCCTCACTGAAAAATCTAATAACAAAAGAGCACCTTGGACACCTGCCTAGCATTCTTCAGGAATCTGTTATATCTGCAAGAAAGGCGTTCTTTAAAAGTAACAAACAACAAACTTGCACAAAGGGAAGTGGCTGTGTATAATGCTGACTTTTCTAACTCACATTTATGCTATTCTTGATGATTTCCAAAGAAGTGTGTTACAAAGAGTGCACTTAAAATGATAAGATATCAGAGCAGATGATAAGAAATAGGAGCTGGAGTAGCCCACTCTGCCAATCAGTAAGAACCTGGCTGATCTTATTTTGGCTATATCTCTACTTCACTGACTATCCCTCTTAACCCTCAACTCCTTTGATGATCAAAAATCTGTTCAACTCAACCTTGAATATATTCATAAATCTAGCGCCACTACTCTCTGGAAAAGGGAATTCTAAAGATTAATGACCCTTTGAAAAAATGAATTTCTCTTCATCTCAGTCTTAAATGCGAGATGCCATATACTAGATTTCCCAATTCTCACCTTACTCCCAGCAACAGTCAATTTTCTAATGCAGCTGCAAATAAAGACCTACATTAATTGAATTGACCAGCTTGTTTTAGGAAGTTTTTACTGGAAGATGGTCTTCAGCCTTAAACAGGGTCACTCATCTTTGGTTCAGCTAATGCAGCAGGACTTCCGACTCCTTTAGAGTATGTTAGGGTGCCAGATCAGAAACCCAAGGCATATTATGAAGCCAGACTAGACCCCAACAATTTTTCTATTTAAGCATAAATGTGAGAAAAGGATGCTTCACCTCAGGAGTGATTCTACTGATAAAGGGATCTTTTTGTCAAAACAAGCTTTATTCATAACACAGTTTAAATATATCTTGAACAAAATGAAACAGTTCTACTCTTTAACTATTGAGCACTCTTTAAACATGAAAAGAAACACACTTTTCTAACTTAATACTATTCAGGTCCAGTTAAGCAATATTTCTCTTGTAGAGTTAAACTCCACTTGAAAAGTAGTTAGCAAATCCAGGCATACTTGCTTTGACTTGAGTTATCAGCTTTGGAACTTCCAGAGAGATGTTGTACCAAGAGACAGAGCTGCTTGTAGGCTGCTATCTTTGAAGAGCCCTCTCCAGCAACTGAACTCAGAAAGCTGTTTTTCTCAGCCATAAACCAAGACCCTCCCATTTCTAGTTTCACATAACTATATGACCCTGTATACCTAACTCACCCATCCATTATTTTAATCAAGGATCTTCTTTGGTAAACAAAAGTTCATTAAGTCATCTGCTTAATAAACACGTGGCTAAAATAAGTAATTATCCTGTTTCCAGCATCTGCTGTATTCCTTCCAAACAAACTGTAACAAAGCATTAATCTTAAGCACAAAATATATGAAGAACACAGTATTATCACAAGTGGTACAGAAAAACACCAGTTGCCCCATCATGCCTGTACTAACACTTGCTATCCAATTGGTACTACTTGGCTGCTCGTGATTCATATCCTTGGTATCATTCCAGTAACTGTCCTCTGTACTCTTTAGTATTGCATTTCCCTTTTGCATCATTTTGAACATTACATCATTCTGAATATTACTTAAAGTTTTCTGTTGCTCTACAATATCTCCTTGACAGTGATACACAGCTCTTGAAAAGTTTATGCTTTCATGGATTTTGCATGAATACCTAATGGTGTAGGTCATTTCTCTGGATATGTTTCCATGTGTCAAAGGAGAGATTGGCTTTACTAAGTGTCTTTGAGCAGGCATACATCTGCACCATAGATAAATGAAACACCAACTTCACTATTTTGAAAAAATAAGTGCATTCCTATTAGTTTTAAATCAGAGTTAAGAACCAGAGGGCAGCATTGTATGGTGGATGATAAACAAATCAACAGCGAGATTAGGTTTTTTCAAACTGTGAGTGGTTAAGACCTGAAATTCACTGCCTGAGAATGTGGTGGAGGCAGAGTCAACCTTGGCTTTCAAATAGGAAATGGATACATTCCTGAAGAGAGAAATATTGCTGGGCAACTGGAACAGGACAGGTGAGCTGAGTTGATCTGACAGATGAATAGCATTAACACAAGGAGCCAAATGACGGCCTTCTGCTCTAACCGTTTTATGATTCTCTGAATCGATAATGTTTTATGGGTCTAAGTGAATAAAATTTTAATGTTGCGCTGAGTTGTTGACTTGGCAAAGCATTGGTTTTTCAGATTTTTCAAAAACGTGGCTTTCAGACAATCTCTAATCTTACAAAGGTAGCGACTGATACACGCTGTAAGAGTAAAATGTAGAGGAAATGGTAGTTTATTTAGGCATCCATCTCCTTTAGACAACTATTATGATATCTATTCTGAATACTCATGCTGATGGATACATTTTTATTCTTGTAACATTCCAATGTTAACCCAGTTTCATCCATGAATTATGAAATTATGTTGTCATTTCGCTACTTTTAAGAATATTAATATGTGATTCTAAAGGGAATTTATTGTGACAACCAAATAAAGAGAAAATTAGCACAAGTGATATTTATACTTCTGTAATCATTGTTTAATGTTCTAAATTTCTTTAACCTATTAGAACATTTTACACTGAATATTACCTACAGTTTTGTAAATGTTGCATGGTAGAAGCTACTACTGTGCATCAAATGATGAAATAGCCATCTGTCCTCAGTTGTCATATTTTGTAAGTCTAGAGGGAAATAGTGTGATAACCTGGGTATTAAACAATGCCCAGGTCAAACAAAGAAGAATAATTCTTTGAGTATAAACTTGAAAGATGATAAATGTCTACTTGCTTTTAAATCTGATTTATAATAAATATAATGCAGTTTGGGAATTCGCCAAGATTATATAATTAAAGTATTGTAAACAGTCAAGATATCAGGTCATGGTAGCACTTAAACAAATAAGGAGAATGTAAAAAGCACCAGGGACAAAGATGTTTGTTGTATGAATGAATCTCACCTTATAGGAGATTTTCTCTGACATTTACCCTCTTCAATCTTTCGACCGGAGGGTCTCAGAACATGTTCCTTCCAAAGACTGAGGCTAACCCTCTACAAGATGGACTGCAATTGACTTCTTCATAGAAACATAGAAAATAGGAGCAGGAGGAGGTCATTCGACATTCAAACCAGCTCCACCATTCATTATGATCATGGCTGATCATCCATCTCAAACCATGATCCTGCTTTCCCCGCATATCTTTTGATCCTCTTTGTCCATGGTACAGTAGCACAGTGGTTAGCACTGCTGCCTCACACCATGAGGGACCTGGGTTCGACCCCACAGCTTGGGCCACTGTCTGGGCGGAGTTTGCATGCTGTTCCTGTGTCTGCATGGGTTTCCTCCAGCTGCTTTGGTTTCTTCCCACAGCTAGAAAGACATGCTGCCTAGGTGCATTGACCATGCTAAATTCTCCCTCAGTTTACCGGAACAGGTGCCGCAGTGTGACGATCAGGGGATTTTCACAGTAATTTCATTGCAGTGTTAGTGTACGCCTACTTGTGACACTAATAAATAAACTAATAAATGAATAGTAGAAGGGTTGCAAGAGAAGGGTGGGGCTGATTATGGACCAAAAAGGGGGATCTACAAATAATTTGATTAAATTTAATTTATTATTGTCACATGTATTGGTGTATATGGAGAAAAGTAGTTTCTTATATATTTCACAAAGTATACCGTTCATAGAGAAGCAAACAGGAGAGTGCAGAATGTGGTGTTACAGTGATAGCTAGGGTGTAGAGAAAGATCAATTTAATGTGAGTTAGATCCATTCAAAAGCTTGATGGCAGCAGGGAAGAAGCTGTTCTTGGTTGGTATGTGACCACAGACTTTTGTATCTTTTTCCCAATGGAAGATGGTGGAAGAGAGCATGTCCAGGATGTGTGCGGTCCTTAGTTTTGCTGGCTGCTCTTCCAACGCAGCACAAAGTGTAGAGTCAATGGATGGGAGGCTGGTTTGTGTGATGGATTGGGCTATGTTCACAACATGAAGGCAAAGGCCGTGCCTGAGGTACTAAATGAGTACTTTGCATCATCCCTAACCATGGAATAAGATGTTGTCAAAGACAAAGTGAATGAGGAGGTAGTTAAGAAAGTGGATGGGTTAAAAATGATAGAGGAGGTATTAGAAAGACTGGCTGTACTTAAAAATTGTTAACACTCCAGGACCAGATATGGTATATTTGAAAGTATTGAGGAAAGGGTGGAAGTTGCAGAGGCACTGATCATAATCTTCCAATCTTAGAAGCAGAGGTGATGCCAGAGTAAACCCTTGATCAAAAAAGGACAAAAGGATAAACCCAGCAAGTATACATCAGTCAATTTAATCTTCATGGTGAGAAATCTTTTTTGAATGATAATCTGAAATTCAACAGTGTATTGGAAAAGTGTGGATTCATTAAGGAAAGCCAGCATGACGTAAGAAAAATAATGTCCAATTAATTTGACTGAATTTTTTTGATGAGGTAACTTTGTTTTTACTAAGGAAGAGGATGCTACTCAGTCAGAGTTAGTGGAGGCAACTGGCACAATTGAGAGGGAAGAGATATTAGAAAGGCTATCTTTATTTAAAATTCTTATACCACCAGGACTGGATAAGATGCAACAAAGGATACCGAGGGGCTGAAAGTGGAAATCGCAGAAGCAATGTTGAAAATCTAGTCTTCCTTCGACAGAGGAGTGATGCTGGAAAACTGGAGAATTGCTAATGTCACACCCTTATTCAAAAAGGAGTGCAAGGATAATGCTAACCACTACAGAGCAATCACTTTGTCTTCAGTGGTAGGGAAATGTCTGGAAACTTGTTCTAGACATCTTTTTGTGCCCAACCAAATAAACAAAATTAAATTAACTTAGGGACAATTGAAACTAGTCTGGGACAAAATCAGTAGTCACTTAGACAGGTGCAGGATAATTAAGGAAAGCCAGCCTGAATTAATTAAGGGAAAATCATGTTTAACTAATCAATTGGAAATTTTTGAAGAGGTAAGAGAGAAATTGATAAGGGAAGCACTTGATGTGCTGTATAGAGATTTTCAAAAGGCATTTAGGGAGTACTGAGGGAATACAGAGAATGTTCACCAGGCTGACACCAGAGATGAGGGGGTTAGCTTATGAAGAGAGATTGAATAGACTGGGTCTGTACTTGTTAGAGTTTAGAAGGCTGAGGGGGGATCTTATAGAGACTTACAAGATAATGAAGGGGCTAGATAGGGTAGAGGTAGAGAGAGAGATTCCTCCCGTTTAGAAAGGATAGCAGAACTAGAGGGCACAACCTCAAAATAAGGGGGGGGGGTGCAGTTTAGAATAGAGTTGAGGAGGAACTTCTTCACTCAAAGGGTGGGGAATCTCTGGAATTCTCTGCCCATTGAAGTGGTGGAGGCTATCTCGCTGAATATATTTAAGTCACGGGTAGATAGATTTCTGATAGACAAGGGAATTAAGGGTTATGGGGAGAAAGCGGAAAAGTGGAACTGATCCACTTCAGATCAGCCATGATCTTATTGAATGGCGGGGCAGGCTCGAAGGGCTAGATGGCTTACTCCTGCTCCTACTTCTTATTTATTACAGGGCCACACAACACACTTGTAAGCAAAGTTTCAGCTCATGGAATAAGAAATTGGCCAAGTGACAGGAAGCAAAGAGTTGGGATGGATCGTTATTTTTCAAATTGGGGGAAGGTTTGTAGTGAAGTCCCCCAGGGATCAGTATAGGGACCCTTGCTCTTTCTGATATGTTGATGACCTAAACCAGGAATTCCCAATCAGGATGTTATGGAAGGAGTATTTTGCATCATCCCTAACCATGAAATAAGATGTTGTCAAAGACACAGTGAATGAGGAGGTGGTTAAGAAAGTGGATGGGTTAAGAATGATAAAAAGGAAGTATTAGTAAGGCTGGCTGTACTTAAAGATTATTAACACACCAGGACCAGATGTGGTGCATTTGAAAATATTGAGGGAAAGGCCCATGGTCACTGGCAAATGCCGGTTTAAAAGATGCAACCAACCAATTTCATAAATAATCCCAGCAATGAAATGGGCTAATCAGATCAAAGCCTCGAGGAGCACTGGATGCTGATTGATCCAAGAAGCTTATCTCTGATCGGCTCATTTGATTTATTCCATCTTGCTATTGCTGGGCAGAAAAGCCATAGCAAGGATTGAACAGCAGGAGCAAAAAAAGGAGTAGAAAGTGTAACTGATCCCTTTTTAACATACTGGAAAGTCTAAATATTTATGTTCAGTGGTTATTAGCGTGCACATAGGAAGAATACAATAGGTGAGCATCTCAGTTCAACAAGTTACTCGACAAATGGCATGTCTGAATTTATTACAGGGGCTTTGGTAAAATGTTCCTGAAATGTTATCTAGCTTGGGGAACCACACCTGGAATACTGCATGCACTTTTGATCATTTAAAAAAATGATTTGGTGCAATGATATTCTTGTCTTTGGGAATGATTAGCATTGGGTCACTAAATCAGTTTGTCATGGTCAGAGGGTTGTTTTCTAATGAGAGGTGGAAGATGGTGGGGTATATTTATCTCAAGATTAGGTAAGGTGGTTTCATTAATACGTATACAATTATGAAGGAGAATGAAAAATTTGGGAAGTTGTTTCCCCTCGCTCTGGAAATAGAAAGTGGAGGGGAGTAAGTTGCTGGGCAGTTTCAAGATAACCAGTCAATTCTTTGGGACTGAGATAAGGTGAAAATTACTTGATTCAAATATTGAGAACATTTCTCAATTCTCTGCTACCGTGGCTTCTGGACATTCAATTGTTGAGTAATTCAAGGCTGATTTTAATGTTATTATTCAGTCGTGGGATGTGGGCTTTACTGGTTGGGCCAGCATTTATGGCCCATCCTTAATTGTGCTTGTTTATTTGGTTGCCTTTGTAATGGGGAATTGGAGAATTACTCTGATCAGTAGTTGGTTATCAGCTTGCCTGTGAATCACAAAGTTCTGGGTTCAAGTCCGCTCCAGGCTTGAGCACAAACAAATCAAGGCTGACAGGTGTAGTATTAAGAAACTTCTGTACTAATGCAGATGCAGTCTTTTGGATGAGACCTTAAACTGAGATCCAATTTGCCTACTCAAATGGATGTAAAAAATCCTATGATATTATTTCAGAAAACAGCAGAGGAGTTATCCGTGGTGTCCTGGTCAATATTTATCCCTCAATCAACATTGTGAAAACAGATTGTCTGGTCATTATCACATTGCTATTTCCATGGGTGTGGAAATTGGCACTCATGTTTCTTATATTCAGAAAGTGTTTCATGGCTGCAACGTGCTTTGAGGCATTCGGTGGTTGTGAAAAGTGCAAGTCTTTCCTGGTTTTTCTTTTTAAATTATTTTTCAGACTGGGGGAGTGGAAGAATGTAGACAGTATGATTCACTGAGGTCAGTACTGGAGCCACAATTTGTCTTGACTTGTATTAATTACCTACAGTGTACGGGGCACAATCTCAAAATCTGATGATGACCAAAGGCTTGGGAATATTGTGAATTGGGATGATGGTGCTGAACATCAAGAAGACAAACAGGTTAATGAAAAAGTCATACAGGTGGTAGATAAAATTTAATGCAAAGAAGTGTGAAGTGATACATTTTGGTCGAAAGAACAAGGAGGCATTACAAAATATAGGATGCAATAACATTTGAGCTTCCAGGTTGTTGTTCAGTAAAGGACTCATGAGTCCAGATTCTTCATAAACTACCTTTATTCCTTTGATCCAACTTTATATCCAATTCTCCATCAGTACCCAGAGCCACCTGAAGCCTTTTTATGTATCAATAATTTCTATTGGATAAATTACATCAAATTAGGATTTAACTGGAAGGTCTGTTAACCCATTTCTAACAGATAAAGGGGTGCAAGCACAGATCTGAAGATCTGTATGCATAGATCATTGAAGTTGACTGAACAGGTTCTGAGATTGGTTAAAAAAGGCTAGAGTATTGGGCTTTCAAGTAGAGGCACAGAGTACAAAAGCAGTATGATGAATGTTATGTGTTTAAGTAGTTGCATGATTGCTTTAAGAACGAGTCACATGATTTGATGGTAATGTCATTTGAGGTGTTTCACAGGCTTCTGCTTTTAGTTTCAGTTTGTACTCTCTACAGGCAACATCTCCTCAATAAACCTGTTGTGTGTTACTTTGAATCCACATTGTCAAACCACGTCTTTTTCTTTAATAATCACAACCCCGAACATAGTTATGACATTCCAAAAAAAGATTGGCAATGAATTGGGATTTTGTTTCATCAATCAAAGATCCTAAGTAAAAGTAAAAACATCATATGTGCTTACACTTCGAATATTAGAAGGCTGTGGAAAATCAACAACACAATTTAAGTTTGAAGTGCCAGTGGAGAAAGACCAAGTGAGAAAAAAAAACTGTATGGTTTTAAAAGGGGGTTTTCCTGATCAGAGAAGGCTGAGATTCCAGGCTGTATCTGGTACATTTAAAAAGAAGTGATGCATTTCTTTGTGGCTGGGGCCATTTGAAAAAAAAACTTCAAAATTATTTCTCCAAATCATCTCCAGTGAAGAAGGGGAGTACTGGGAAGACAGCAAAATAAAGGAAAACATACCAAGCAGCCTCAAGTCACCAGTGCCTACAAAGTAAATAGCGTGTCAATTAGGCGCCCTCTGTCCTTTTAGTGAAGAAAATTAATCGTGGAGTTCTTATGCAGAGCATTTTCAGTACTTTGTACAAGCAAAGAAAATTGCAAATGAGTTGCTTGTATCTTTCTACAATAGAAAGCAAAACCTTCAATTTGCTCTGGTGCTTGGTTTATCCAGCAAAGTAAGAAACCAAAATGTATAATGACTTGAAGCAGATCCTTGGAGAGCATTACACTCCAAAGCCACTGATCATCTCAGAACTGTTCAGATTCCACCGAAAGAATCATATGGAGGAGAGAGCATTGCTAAGCTTAAAAAGACCGACACAACATTATGAGTTTGGTGAGCCATTGGAAAATAGATTGTCATTTTGTGGTCTTTAAAATGAGGCTATCCAAAGAAGATTGCTTACTGAATATGCTTTAGAGTTAACAGTAGAAATCCACCCTTTATCATCCATCAACCAATGCATTAGCTGAGTGATTTGTGTAATCTATGAAACATTCTTCAAGAGAGCAAGGTTCATTATCACATTGTGTATAGAGCTTTATGGCATCCTGTAGAAACACTACTCATGTGACTACCCAAAGTTCACCTGCATTAGTACTCTTAAAGAGAAAGTTGAGAATTACATTTGATTTGTTGTTATCTCCAGAAACTTCAGAGATGGTAGAACATCAACAACAATCTCAAGCTGCTAAACAAGAAGTGAGGCCAAAAAACATGAATTTCAATAATGAGATTGAGTGTTAAGAGTGTAAGAGTGAGAAATGGGTACCAGCCATACTTTTAACAAAAACAGGTCTTGTTTCTCTCACGGTTGAAACCAAAAGTAAACTAGTTTGACAATGCCATGCTGACCAATTCTTGTCACCTCAAAATTATTTCTCAAATCATCTCCAGAAGTACCAACTTCTTTAGTACCTAGTGTTGTGAATACTATTATGGGAGACTTAGTTGAATCTGATTGTGTCTTTGCTACTACGCCACGTGAAAATAATATGAATGCCATGATACAGAATTAATTCCAAGAGAGGAAATATCTACTGAAGTTCCAAATCATATTTCTAGGGTCAAGGACAGGCAAATTCCAGAATGTGGTATACAACCAAAGAGGAATAGATGTCCTGGAATTTGGAGCTTCAGTAGACATGTCTTCTCTTGGAACCAGTCTTACTGCCTTGTGTATAAGATTAATTATGCATAGTACTATGTCTGAAATATTATTGATTCAATATATAATATCGTAGTGATCTGTTGTGATAACCACAGAAGTAAAGGGGGAGGGATATTATATATTTAAATAATTGCATGATTGCTTTAAAAGCTGGTCACCTGATTTGATGGTGATGTCATTTGAGGTGTTTCACAGGTTTCTTTCTGTTTTTAATTTTAGTTTGTACTCTGTACAGGCCACTTCTCTCAATAAACCTGTTGTGTGTCACTTTGAAGCTAGCCACAAAAACCCACAACTCATAACGTCATTAAGGTATTACAATAAACCTTTATTAAACACTGCTTCAGCCTCAACTAGACTATCAAGTCTAATTCTGGGCACCATGCTTTAGGAATAATGTGAAGGCTTTTGAAAGGGTACAAAAAAAATGAATACAAGAATAGCTTTAGGGATGAGAGACTTCAGTTGTGTGGATCACTGAGGTAGTTTCCCTTACAGAAATGAAGTTTGACAGGAGGTTTGTTTTGTGTGCTCAAAATCATAATGGTTCAATAGAATAAATAAGAAAAACTGTTCCCATTGGTGGAAGATCTAGAACCAGTTGGTACCAATATAAGGTGAAAAGAAGTGAAGCAATGGCGAAATTAGGCAAAACTTAAAATGCAGCAAGTAATTGGAATCTGGAATGCATTGACTGAGAGCAGGGTGAAAGCAGAATTGAATATGCATTTGAAGAGAAAAAATGCACAATAGAACAGGAAAAGGGCAGTGGAGTAGGACCAGCTGAGTTGCACTTGTAGAGTGCCAGCATAGACATGATAGGCTTAATGGCCTTCTCTGCACTGTAACTATTCTACGATCTATGAAATCTGACCTCAGTACCCTGTGATCCCAATGCAATTTCAATCACCATAATTTTCACAGAAAACTCAAGGAAACACAACAGAAATGACAGAAAGAGCTCTCATTTAAAAAGTGACTTTCTTGACCTCTGAACGTGCTTTACAGCTGGTGAAACACTTTTGAGGTGCATATATTGTAGTATAGGAAATGGCACATCATGTCAGACTGTGGCTGAGACTGCAGTAGATATCCTTCTCAGTAAGACAACAAGCCTTCTTCAACCTCAGCTTTATTAAGTTCTTGGTCTTCTGCATCCTGGATACAAAAATGAAAATCTAGGCTGACGTTCCAGCGAAGTATTGAGGGAGTGCTGCACTATCGGAGGTGCTGAAGGCGATCTTACCGGCTCATCTCGCCAGTTCGATCAGTGTGGCGAGCTGGTAAGATTGGGCAAAATCAGGCTCATGCTCGGTTTCTCACCACTCACGATGTTACCAATCCTATTTTGCCAGCAAAATCAATCTCATGTTCAGGAAGACTGAGTTAAATATTTATTAGCTGATTTCAATCTAATTAGTTTGTCTGCCAGTAACGGTCCCCTCCCAATGAGGCTTCTACTAGGGCCTACCCTGGCACTGCTTCCTGGCACAGGTTGGCAATGCCAGGCATGTCCCTATCCCCCAGGGGCAATACCTTGAGGAATCCCCTCGACAGGTGAAAGTCAACGAGGGGGAGAATATGACAGGCCACTTAATTAAAATGAAATTGATTCAAATCTGTTCAAACAGATTCTCGCCCCTTGTGAGCTTGAACCTCGCTTCATTGCTGGTGAGGGGTAGAGAAAATTGTGGAATTATGTATCCCTATTCTGTCTGGTGTTTCAGCCAACGGGTGAATGTGGGCTGGCAGCTACCTCCACTGTTTTTCAAATCAGTGTATTTGTTTGTGCTTTAACTGAATTTTTGTTCAAGAAGTACTTTGTAACTGTATTGCAATATAAGTCAAAAGACCACTGAGAATATCAGTTCCTTCAGTGTACATAAAAATACAGCCGATATACAGGGCAGGATTTTCTGGCAGCACTCGCCTCAGGACTGGAAAATTCCCCCTCCCCCCGGCGAGGTCAGTGGACCTTTGCATGGTCTGTGTCCCGCCCACTACGATTCCCATGGCAAGTGGGACGAGAAAATTCTGCCCAAAGAGTCTGGGGAGAAACTGCAATAAAGAACATCATAATTGCCTATTACCATTCATTGCTAACATAAATTACTAAAGTGGGTGGCACAGTGGTTAGCACTGCTGTCTCGCAGTGCCAGGAACCTGGATTCGATTCTCAGTTTGGATCATTGTCCGTGTGGAATATGCACATTCTCCCCGTGTCTGCATGGGTTTCCTCTGGGTGCTCCAGTTTCCTCCCATAGTCCAAAAGGTGTGCTGGTTAGGTGCACTGGCCATGCTAAATTCTCCCTCAGTGTACCTGAACAGCAACGGAGTGTGGTGATGCGCGGATTTTCACAGTAACTTCATTGCGGTGTTAAAATAAGCCTACTTGTGACACTAATAAATAAACTTTAAGAACAGTGCCTTCCAATGTCTCCATAATTATAATCTTCAACCTGTAGAAAGAAACAAAAGTGATTGACCTGTCTGAAATAAAGCAAAATCAAGACTGGTATTTGACTCCACTTTCCGTTTGAAGTAAAAAATTGTCAACATTTCACTAGTTGTGTCGAACTTCAACTTTGGACCTTACGCTGAATTGGTGTAGTAACTCACCTCAGAATTTGAAGTAGTAGCTATTTAAGCAGAAGGTTATCTTTGAAACCAATATGCATTTGCAACTGTTTTTCTTCAGGTTTCTCCCAAACCTTTTAATGAATTTGCATCATGACAAAAGCAGTTTCTATCAAGAAGACTGATGCCTAAGAACCAAAACCAGCACTGCTACGGCTAACCTATATATAAATTAGTATACAGTAGGAATAACACTTAGTTTCAGTATTTTATGAAGAAGTTAGAACATAGAGAACATAGAACATTACAGCGCAGAACAGGCCCTTCGGCCCACGATGTTGCGCCGACCAGTTAAAAAACAATGACCCACTAACCTAAACCAATCTCTTTTCGTCCATAAACCTATCCACGGATCTCTTAAACGCCCCCAAACTAAGCGCATTTACAACTGCAGCAGGCAGGGCATTCCAATCCCTCACCACCCTCTGGGTAAAGAACCTACCCAAGTTCACAGGATTGGGCCCATATGCATGCGTTATTTGACTCAAAAATTTTGCAGTATATCATATTGCCAGACAGATACATTTAAGCTAAAATTAATATAGATTATTCACTTATCGTAGAGATAATTATGCAAGAGTTTAAAATAAAGGTTTGGACTGTTATGCTTAAATTGTCCAAAAAAATGCTTCAACACCAGGTTGACCCAAACATTAGGAATTTACTTAATCTTCTCCCTTTCTCCTTCACTGGACTACGACGTGCACAGAGTCTTAGGAGCGCTTTCTCAGTATGTTGCTGTCTTTTAAGAAAAGCAAGCAATTCTTCTTTAGTAGTTAGACAATTAGGATTCTGACATTTGAGACAATAATCTTTCCATTGAAACGTCTTCCAGTTCGGACTAATAGCATTAAAATATCGGTAATGTCTGCTGCATTTCACAGTATTTCACTGGTGCTGTAACATCAGTGGGACATTGGTAAGCTTCCGGAAGAAATGCAGAAACATCCATTTAAGCTCTTTCTGCAGGGATTTCTCTGAAAACCCATTGGAGAACCTCGAGCATCAGGCATACACTATACTGCCACAGTTCTGTATATTGACCATTCTCAATATTGTTTCCAATTGAGAGGAAACATTTCTCAAATATGCACCTGCCACGCCAAGTTAGATTAAAATATATATTCAAAAGATTTTGCTGTTTATGTTGTTTCTGCTTCTATTCACACGTTTGGTAGAAAATTAATAGATTCCAAAAAATCTAAACCTAAAGTAAGTAAATATATTTGTCCATTTGGTAGCAAGTGGTTCAACTATGCATGTTATGTATTGAAATACAAATTAGGCTCTTATAATTGTATTATATTTTTATTTTCTACAGTTCTAAAGATAAGGAAAGAAATGCTATCAAAAACAACATCAGTAGCACCTTTAACAAAATGAAACAGCTCAAGGCACTTCACAGGAGCAATATAAAACAAATTATGACATTGGACCACAAGGAAATATTAGGTCAGTTGAGTCTGATCAAAATAGTAGATTTTGAAAAGCATCTTAAAGGAGAAATGTGAGGTAGAGAAGTGTAGGGAGGGTAATCTAGATTGACATTGATTGATTAACAGACAGGAACAAGAGTAGGAATAACTGCTTATTTTTCGATGTGGCAGACAGGGGAGGGGGATGCGGGTGTCCCGCAGGGATCAGTGCACGGCCCCCAGCTATTCACAATATAGATCAATTATCTGGATAAGGGAACTAGAAGTAACACTGCCAAGATTGCTGATGACACAAAATTTGGTGGGAATGTAAGCGGTGACAATGATGTTAAGAGGCTTCAAGGTGATTTAGACAAGTTGAGTGAGTGGGCGAACACATGACAGATATAGTGTAATATAAATAAATGTGAAGTTATCCAATTTGGTCAGAGAAACAGAATCACAAAGTATTCAAATAGATTGGGAGATGTTGACATATAAAGGGGCCTGTGTGTCCTAGTATACTCGTTACTGTCTTCGTTCACCAGTTGCTGAAATTAAGCATGCAAGTACAGCAAGACATTAGGAAGACAAGTGGTATGTTGGCCTTCATTGCAAGACGGCTTGAGTACAGGAGCAAGGATCTCTTACTGCAGCTGTACAGTGCCTTGGTGAGGCAATACCTGAAGTATTTTGTGTAATTTTGGTTTCCTTATTGAAGAAGAGGAAGTGCAGAGAAGACTCACTGGACTGATTCCTGGGATGGCAGGTATGTTGTCTGAGGAGAGATTAGGTTAATTGGGCCTATTTCATTGGAATTTAGGGAATCAAATTTAAAAGTATAAAATTCTGACAGGGCTGGACAGAGTGGCAGCAGGGATGTTGGCCAGAATTTTATGGCTTTTCACACTGGTGGGATCTTCCAGTCTTGCTGACGCTGAACCTTCATCGCATTTTCTCACTGTTTGCTACTCTCAGCAGAGGGTGCAAACAGCAGGAAACCCTGTTGATAGAGGAGGATTCAGAAGATCCTGCGTTGTGAAACACGGGGGTGGGGGAGTCTAGAACAAGGGATCACAGTCTCAAAATGCTGGGTAAGCCACTTAGGACTGAGATGAAGAGAGACATCCTCATTGAGAGGATGGTGAACCTGTATAATTCTCTAACAAGGCTTTGGAGAGCAAGTCACTGAATATATTTGAGAAGGAATTAGATTCTAGGCTGGATTTTGCATTTGTGTTTGCCTTGGGTGCAAATGTCAATATGGGTGTAAAATGCCACAAGAGTCAGAAAGTGGGAATCTCATTGGCGAGAGCTCGTTTTAAGATCTTGCACAGAAAGGTCAGGAACCTCATTTTAATAAATTATCATTGCATTAAACAACTGTATGTTCTCCTACATTGGGATTATCGAGATTTAGAACAGGTTTTTAGAAACCGGGTCCAGATGGAGGGAAATAATTTCTGCTGGGTTGTTTAGGAATAGATCCTATACTCAGATAAACCCTGTGAAAGGTCAGTTAAGGAATGTGCCTGATCTAACTTGTGGGACCATACAGAATTGATCACTTTAACCATCTGACCTAAGATAATAGAATTAAATTAGCAGTAACTGGAGCGGAGAGAAACTGTATTTTTTGTTCTCTGAATTTTTGAGATTCATGGAATAGTGGTTTCAAAGCTTGAATTTTTGAGACTGACCCTAACAAAAAAGGAAAAGCAAAAAGGGCAGTTGAGAAAAGGAAACTGACTTTGCCAATTTCAAACAAGAACTGAACCCATTATAGGAAACTAAAATTTTGAGGGACACTGAACCTGATTGAAAACGTATTAAAGGACAGTGATCAATTCGAGTTCAGTAGTAGTTGCTAAGTCCAGTGGTGCAGTACAGGCAAGGTGAAGAAGACAGAGGCTAGATCTAGATGCTGAGAGTAATCAAAATAAGAGTTACTGCGGCTGATCTTGTTAGTTTAAAACAATATTGGTGGATCCAGACCAAGTTGAGTAGGTCCTGCAGACATGTGTCATTTTAGGAGCAGTCCATACCCACAGAACTCAGGTTAGTTGTACGCTACTGTTGGCTTAGAGAGATCAGACTACCCCTAGGAGAGGAATTGAAATACTTTGAGGAAGACAAAGTATTTTTGTGGCTGAAATTGATAACTTTTATGCTGAATGGATTGCTTAGATATATTGTAAGATTTGCCTGAATTGTAGCTGCGAATTAATGTGTAATTTATCATTTGTAATTGTCAGCAATTTGCCTGTTAATTCATGCTTGACTTAATCTGATTCTGGGTTTTAGAGAATTGGTGGTTATCCAAGGTAATATTTAGTGTTTGCCTTTTTTGATTTGTATAGTAAAAATTCTTTTGTTTAAACCATGGAATCTGGTAAATCATTCTTTCAGTAAGTAACTGGGATTTCGGATTTCTTTTCCAAAAAAAGTTACTGATCTCGATTAAGAATAGAACTTCAGATGTTGCAAATTCTTATAAAATTCATTCTCAGTACATTGATATTTCATTTATCATTCTCTATGCATCAGCCAAAATTATCAATGCGTACATAAAATAAAATCAAGCATAACATCGGAACAAATACTTTACAGTGTCTAAATGGGTCAAATTCTACTTCTAATTATTATAGTTTGGGAACTTTACTGGATCTTCACGGATTGAAATCTATTCATTACCTGGAAACCTTTGTTGTGTATGTGTTCCGTTACAGTAGGTCTGGCAGCATCGGTGGAGAGAGAAACAATATATTAGTGTTTAGAATCCATTATGACTTCTGTTTGTAGAGGAATAATTACTGGCCAGGACAATGGGGAAAAACTCCACTGCTCTTCCATATGGTGCCATGAGATCTACCTGAGTGGATAGACTGGACCTGTTTAATGTCTAATCCAAAAGAAGGCATTGCAACAATGCAGCAGTCCCCTCGATAACATTTTCTGTTATAAATGATGTTGCATGAGTGTGAGGGTTCATTCCAACTGCATTTGTCCTCCCCTGTGTGAAGGTCTTCAGCTTTCATGAGGCTGCAAACCACACGCTGTCAGTGACCACTCTGCCCATGCAGCCTGGCATCTCACAGGACCCCACCAAGGAATTCATAGTCACTCCCTGTTCTGAGCCTGTGAATTCACCTTTCCCACTCACTTTCCAGCTGCCACTCTAGAAGGGCAATCCCTCAGTGGTTACAATGCCACTAGGCCAGCAAGGAGGACGCAGGAAGTGATGCCTGCAAACTAGCTGCCAGGCCCCTTTAAACCTAGAGGCTCACAGCCACGATGGGATGCTAGGGCCTGAGCCACCAACCCCAACAGTAACTGTGATCTTGCTGGCGAGAATCATGGATAAATACATGGATGGGAAAGAATTAAAGGGAAAAGGGCCAAATGCGGGCAATTGGGACCAGCTGGGAAGGCACAGTGGTCAGCATGGACTGGTTGGGCTGAAGGGCCTGTTTGCGTTCTGTATTGCTCTATGACTCTAATCATATTTCTCAGTCCTCACCGTATTTCACTCCTCTGTCACTCTTCTCGGTGATGGCTAACACAGGCTGAAAATTATTCTCTTATTTCTCAATCACTGTCAGTGAATGAATCTACTTAGTGCAGTAGTAGTGAGTCAGTTCTCATGTTCCAATCTGCATCTGCACCTCATCCCAGTTGAGATTTGTACTTTGTTCCCGGGAAAAAGCTGCTTTGAAATATTGCAAATTATGAAGATTTTGTACCGCTGCTATAAATTATATATTTTTAACTTGGTCAGAAAGAGTTTGTTATATTTTACTTCAACATAACTTCATTCAACTTTTAGTACTTCAATTTATTTAAGAAGACTATCATTAACAGGAAACTACAGACCTATTAGCCGTACATCAGTGGTAGGCAAAATGCTGGAATCTATTGTAAAGGATGTGATAAACAGACACATGGACAATCATGATCTGACTGGGCATAGTCAGCGTGGATTTATGAATTTGACAACCTTGTTGGAACTTTTTGAAAATGTTGCTAATGAATTGATTAAAGAGGGTTGATGAATGTGATATATTTGGGCTTTCAGAATGGCTTCTGATAAAGTCCCCCACAGCAGGTTAATTAGCAAAATGAAAGGATATGGGATTGGAGGCAACATTCTGTCATGGATTGAGGACTGGCTAACGGGCAGAAACACAGTAAAAAGTCTGACAACACCAGGTTTTAGTCCAACCTATTTATTTGATAATAGACTCACAAGCTTTCGGGGTTAGCCCCTTCGTCAGGTGAATGGAGAGTTCTGGCCTCAGACAGAGCATATAAAGCACAGACTTTATATGCTCTGTCTGAGGCCCAGAACTCTCCATTCACCTGACGAAGGGGCTAACCCCGAAAGCTTGTGAGTCTATTATCAAATAAATAGGTTGGACTAAAATCTGGTGTTGTCAGACTTTTTACTGTGTTTACGCCAGTCCAACGCCGGCATACCCACATCATAACGGGCAGAAAACAGAGTAGGAATAAACTGCATTGGCAGACTTTGGCTAGTGGGATACTGCAAGGATCAGTCCTCAAGGCTCCAGCTGTTCACAATATATATCAATGATGAGGACCAAATGTAACATTTCCAAATTTGCAGATGTTACAAGCTAGATGGGAATATGTGATGTGAGGAAGGTGTAAAGCGGCTACAGAAGCATTTAGACAGTTTTAGTGAGTGGGCAAGAACATGGCAAATGGGATATAATGTGGAAAAATGTGAGGTAATCTATTTTGATAGAAGGAACAGATGTTCAGTGTAATTCCTAAATGGTAAGAAATGAGAAAGTGTAAATGTACAAAGGGACCTGGGTGTCTTTGTCCATAAGTCAAACAAGGCTAGCATGCAGGTTCAGCAAGATATTAGCAAGGCTATTGGAATGTGAACTTTTATCACAAGAGGATTTGAGTACAGAGTAATGAAGTCTTGCTTTAATTGTACAGGAGCTGTGTTAGACTGCACCTCGAGTAGTGTATGCAGTTTTGGTTATCTTATGTTAAAGGATATTGCCATAGAGTACAAGGATGGTTCAACAGACTTGTTCCAATGACGGTGGGACTTTATGAAGAGAGATTAAACAAACTGGGCTTGTAGTCTCTAGAGTTTTGAAGAACAAGAGATGATCTAATTGAAATCTAAAAAATACTGAAAGGAATAGACAAGGCTGACGCAGGTAAGATGTTTCCCTTGGCTGAGGAGTCTAGAACCAGGGTGCACAATTTCAAAATAAAGGGGATTCCACTTAGGGCTGAAGAGGAGAATTCTTTGCAAGGAATCTTTGGAATTCTCTACCCAAGAGGACTGTGGAAGCTCAGTCATTGCGATTATATAAAGCAAAAATTGATAGATTTCTGATTAACAACAATGTAAAGGATTATAGGGACAGTGGTGACATTGAAGTGTCAGATTAACCATATTTGTATTAAATGGTGAAGCAGCCTCAATAGGCTGAATGGTCTTCTCCTGTTCCTAATTATGATTTTTTTTTTCAACAAACCACAAAAACACTTCTGGGTTCCTGGAATGACTTAAAATGAATGAATGAAAATAACAGTTGAAAATATTATGCAAGACCTTTAAAATTAGATTTTACAATAACATAACATCAGTGTAACTTAGTGATTTTCTATTTTACAAAGAAAGACATAGCATGCCTCAAGCACAAGGTATTAGTGTAGAATAACTGTTCCCAACATTTCATGCTTTCTAAATTAAATAACATGAAAGAGTAATTCCAATGTTCCATTGATTAATTCTTTCACTATTACGAGTATGCTGATCAGACTGTAATAAATATGCAAGCTTTTAAGAAATAAGAACATAAGAAATAGGAGCAGGAGTAGGCCATCTAGCCCCATGACCCTGCCCCGCCATTCAATAAGATCATGGCTGATCTGTCGTGGCTCAGTTCCACATTCCCGCCCTTTCCCCATAACCCTTAATCCCTTTGCCTATCAAAAACCTATCACCCCGCGTCTTAAAAATATTTAGCGAGGCAGCCTCCACCACTTCAACGGGCAGAGAATTCCAGAGATTCACCACCCTTTGAGTGAAGAAGTTCCTCCGTTCTACACCGCCCCCCCTTTATCCTGAGGCTGTGGCCTCTAGTCCTACTGTCCTTTCTGGGCGGGAAGAGCCTCTCCACCTCTATCCTATCCATCCCATTCAACATCTTATATGTCTCAATGAGATCTCCCCTCATTCTTCTAAACTCTAACGAGTACAAGCCTAGTTTATTCAGCCTCTCCTCATAGCTCAACCCCCTCAACTCCGGAATCAGCCTAGTAAACCTCCTCTGCACTCCCTCCAAGGCCAAAATATCCTTGCGTAAGTGCGGCGACCAAAACTGCACACAGTACTCCAGCTGCGGCCTCACCAGTGCCCTATACAGCTGCAGCAAGACCTCCCTACTTTTATATTCAATCCCCCTCGCTATGAAGACCAGCATCCCATTTGCCTTCCTGACCACCTGCTGCACCTGCAGGCTGGGTTTTTGCGACTCATGCACAAGGACCCCGAGGTCCCTCTGCACCGTCGCATGCTGCAGTTTTTTGCCGCGTAAGTAATAGTCCTTCCTACCATTTTGAAAACAACAGTAAAATTCCAACCATGGTATGTTGTAAAAATATAATTTGCCATATACAGTTATCATAAATCAGTATCATTTCTAACATATTGTATGTGAGAAAGGATTAAATGGTGTGGGTATAAATGGTATACTCACTATGAGATATGTCACAAGAAATTCCCTACTCTGTAAAAATGTTAGTTCTCATGTGTGCTTTGGGTCTATTGCTTCCACAGGCATACATAGACAATTTTGTGTCACTTTTAAAATAATAATTAAGAAGACAAATCAATCTAACCTTTAATTAGCATCTATTCATTGACAGGAACATTGCACAGAAAGTACTTGTTGATTGGTTACATTTTATTTAAAGGAAGCCATTTTGATGTGCAGATAATTGAATTGTTGATCTGCTACGAACTTGCAGCTTGGAATTGTGCCCAAAATTTTAGAGCCATTAGTCATTTCACTTTATAGGAACATACACCTGTACATAAACAGCAGAGTATGAGACATCTTGTGAGGTCATTCAAAGCTGCAGTTCTGACAAAACATCCTCCATTTTACAAACATTAGTTTGTGAGACTTCTAAGCTTTTTCCCCTCAGTTTTTGGACCTTCTTATGCCTGCAGTGAGTCCCCAGTTTAGAGGGTAGGCAACTACCTTGGTCTTTGACAATACTATTTGTAAGTCAGCAGTTAGAAGGTACATGGCAGTGACCCATTAAGTTGTTTTTTTCTATACAGTGCTTTTTCAAATATTGCTTCCTTTCTGTAAACCCTGACGATGCAGCCTGTATTCTGAATTAATCTCATCCAGTTGCATAAGTACATTTTGTGACAATATTGTGTTTTTAGGAAATGTATTTTAATTATGTTTCTTTGCAGGTTTTTCAAGCAGTCCCTTTGCAAGTTTTTATTGGCACCATTCTGTCTCTAACTGGTATCCTCTAATTGTTGCTGAAGCAATATGATGGACCTCATGTTTATTTTTAATCTGGACTAATGTAGTTTTTAATGGGGATTTTATGAGCGTTTTGGAATTGCAGGGTAGAGTATGATTGACAGGACAAATGTTTCCTGGGGACGGTTTTTATTCCACAGAGGAGTCCAAGGTTTTAGTTTCATTTTTCTCAGATACTGTTTGGATGTGAGATAGAAAGCAGTGGATCTTGTTTTCCCCTCTGGAATTTAAAATTTTGCTGTCTGTTAGTTCCTAAAATGCAGGGGTCGGGAATAAGTTCACAGCTCTGCTAAAGAGCAGGTATGAAATGATTGGTCAAATGGTCTCCTTCCATACTGTACCACTGTATTATTCTAAGGTTAGTGGACAGACCTCACTTAAACATACTGCATATTTGTGATACTGGTTTGTTCATTGTTTTAATGCATGAGCTGATACTTTCAACGTCTACATGCCGAAGTTAAGTAAAGGATTATTAGCCATAACATTAAATGTTTGTTGGCTAATGTTGCCGGCAGTGTTTCCATAGCTCGAGTCTTGGCACAATGATTTTGACGGTAGAAACTTTGCCCTAAACTAAAGTTTTCCTTAAACTTAGGTTTGATTCTGTTAACAAATTTGATGATATATTGATTTATTGTAATATGGTAATGTAAATTGCAGATCTTACCAGTTGTACATAGAACATAGAAAAACTACAGCACAAACAGGCCCTTCAGCCCACAAGTTGCACCAATCATATCCCTACCTACTAGGCTGACCTATAACCCTCAATCCTATTAAGTCCCATGTACTCATCCAGAAGTCTCTTAAAAAACCCTATCGAATTTGCCTCCACCACTCACCCATTACCCTCTGAATGAAAAACTTACCCCTGACAACTTTGTATCCACTCCTCACACCTTAAACCTGTGTCCTCTCATAGCAGCCATTTCAGCCCTGGGAAAAAGCCTCTGAGAATCCACCCGATCTATTCCTCTCAACATCTTATAGACCTCTATCAGGTTACCTCTCATCCTTCGTCTCTCCAAGGAGAAAAGATCAAGCTCCCTCAGCCTATCCTCATAAGGCATGCCACCCAATCCAGGCAACATCCTCATAAATCTCCTCTGCACCCTTTCAATAGCTTCCACATCCCTTCTGTAATGAGGTGACCAGAACTGAGCACAGTACTCCAAGTAAGGTCTGACTAGGGTCTTATAAAGCTGCAGCATTATCTCCTGACTGCTAAACTCAATCCCTCGATTGATGAAGGCCAGTACACTGTACACCTTCTTAACCACATCCTCTATCTTCGAGGCCAATTTAAGAGTCCTTTGGACCCGGACCCCAAGGTCTTTCTGATCCTCTACACTGCTAAGAGTCTTACCCTTGATATTTTACTCCTTCATCCCATTGGACCTGCCAAAATGGACCACTACACATTTACCCGGGTTGAAGTCCATCTGCCACTTCTCTGCCCAGTCTTGCATCCTATCTATGTTATGCTGTAACTTCTGACATCCCTCCAAACTATCCACAACACCACCAACCTTCGTGTCATCGGGAAACTAATCAAACCATCCCTGCACTTTCTCATCCAGGTCATTTATAAAATTTACAAACTGCAAGGGTCCTAGCACAGATCCCTGGGGCACTCTACTGGTGACCGACCTACATGCAGAAAAAGACCCATCTACAACCATTCTCTGCCTTCTGCAGGCAAGCCAGTTCTGGATCCACAAGGCAACAGCCCCTTGGATCCCACGCACTCTCACTTTCTCAAGAAGTCTTGCATGGGGGACCTTATTGAACGCCTTGCTGAAGTCCTTATAAACTACACCTACCGCTCTTCCTTTGTCAATGTGCTTAGTCACATTTTCAAAGAACTCAACCAGGCTCGTAAGGCGTGATCTGCCTTTGACAAAGCCGTGCTGACTTTTTGAGCATACTAAACTTCTCTAAATGTTCATAAATCCTGTCCCTCAGGATATTCTCCATCAGCTTACCAACCACTGAGGTTAGACTCTCCGGTCGGTAATTTCCTAAACTATCCCTATTCCCTTTCTTGAATATAGGAACCACATACGCCAGCCTCCAATCCTCTGGAACCTCTCCCATCTTCATTGACAACGCAAAGATCATCACCAGAGGCTCTGCAATCTCTTCCCTCGCCTCCCACAGTAACCTGGGATAGATCCCATCCGGTCCCGGTGACTTATCAATCTTGATGCCACTCAAAATTTCCAACACATCCTCTTTCTTAATGTCCACATACTCATCTTTTCAGTCCACTGCAAGCCTGCAGTACAACCACCCAGATCTTTTTCCACCGTGAATACCGAGGTAAAGTATTCATTAAGCACCTCTGCTATTTCTACCGGTTCTGTCCAAACTTTCCCACCTTCACATTTTATAGGTCCTATTCCTTCACATCTCATCCTTTTACTTTTCACATATTTGTAGAACGCCTTGGGGTTCTCCTTAATCTTATCTGCCAAGGCCTTCTCATGACCCCATCTGGCTCTCCTAATTTCCTTCTTAAGTTCCTTTCTACAAGCCATATACTCCCCTAGATCCTCTCCATCTTATAGTATACTCCTTTACATCTTATTTAATGTTTTGTGTGACAGAGCATTAAGCCTGAAATCAGGACCTTTTTGCTATCTACACTGTCTAGCATCTCAATTAACAATGTCTCATCATTTTTCATCTTTTATATTTAAATTATTGAAAATGGAATACTTTGATAGCAAGACAAAACGACAACTGTGAGAATAAAACAATTCCAATCTCACAAGGGTGAAATTGTTCGATGGACAATTGCAAAACAGACGTGCCCATGGACCATGTTATCAGAAAGGAGGATAAAAATCGAGCAGAATATAAAATGGGCTGCTGATTTAATATCACCAAATTGTGCCACAGACAAAATCTAATTTCATACCCTTCATTTTGGTCTTGATCTTGCTGTTTAGGTCAAAGGATAGGAATCACTATGATGTACAAGCAAATGCATTTTCTGAAACCATCTAAATTGCTGCTCTTATCCTTGATAGCATGGATAAAATAAGTGCTGTGATAGTAACCGAGGCAAATTGCTGCAGTCTTTTCTCTACATAGTATGTACCCACAGTTTGCCTGTGAGTGGAGGGACATGGAATTCAGTGGGAAGGATGCCAGTCAGCAGAATCTTTAGTCGTGAATGGTTTCTTGTGTATTAATTCAATTGGACTTCAAGTGAGTGGGGAATGCTCCTTCACATCCTGACTTAAGCTTTGTACTTGGTGGAGAAGCTTTGAGGGATTTGGCGGTAAGCCATCATAGAACAATGGTCAGTTTCTGCCCTGTTGTCGTGGACACATTTGTTGATGTAGTTGGACTAGTTCAGTCACAGTCATTTTGCACACAGCAGGATTCTAAAAGCAGCTGATGAGATAATTTAAAGGATCTGTGTTCTGGTGATGTTGTTAGAGGCGAGATACCATGAGAAATCCCAAGCTCTTTGATTAGAGAGAGCTTTTATGTGCATTTGAGAGGATTGACAGGGCCATGGTTAATTGTATCATGCAAAGGATGGTGCCTTTGACAGTGCAGCAACCCCTTGTACTGCACCGAAATGTCAACCTAGATTAATTATATGTCCAGATTTCCTGTTTTCCAGTCCTTATGTTCTGTATTATGGGTCCCAGTGTTTCACTTTATTGCTTAAATGAAATTCTAAGGTTCTGTCATGTGCTGATATTGTGTGTAAATATTTTGGAACAGAGAGGACATCTGAAACGCTGGGAAATTCAGCAGGAAAACCCTATTTCTTAGTGATTTTCCATATTTATATTAGGGGCCCGATTTTTACTAACTATTTTCGCCCGTTTTTGGGCGCGAAATCGTGATAAAGTCAGGTGTGAGTCCTTTATCACGATCTGCACCTGACTCCACGCAGATCGCTACTTTACCAAGACCTGCGAATGGCGGGGATCCGTTCCATGCCCAAATTGGGCGCAACAATGATTTAAATGTATTTGCATGCACTTAAATTGAATTAATGAACTGCCCGCCCAACTCTATCAGCATTTCCTCCTTTACCACCGTGTTTACCAATCTGGAACCGCGCTTTTAGGGACCTGCTGAATAAAAGTCTGAGTCAGGTGCTCCAGTTTCTGAAGAGCACGTTCAGTGTTTCCAACAGCTGTCTGACTCAGATCAGAGATGTGGGTAGGAGTAGAGGTGGGTCAGATCATTCTCTGGTTGTGGGGGGAGGGGAGTGAGATCAGATCATTGTCTGGTTGTGGGGGGGAGGAGGAGGAGGCAGGTCAGATGTATCTCTGGCTGGGGGCGAGGGATGATCATTGACTGGTGGGGGGAGGAGGGCTGAGCATTGTCTGGTGGTGGGGAAGGTGGGGTGGGGTCAGATGTCTTCTGGAGGGGATGGGGAGTGAGGCCAGACCATTCTCTGCGGAGGGGGAATGAGGCAAGTTTGTTGTTGGAGGGGGAGAGAGTGAGGCCAGATTGTTGTCTTTGTGGGGGGGGGGGGGGGGGGGGAGTGGGTCAGATGGATCTCTGGTGGGGGTGGGGGGGGGGCTGTTGGTTGGGGGGGGGTGCAGATGGATCTCTGGTGGGGGCACAGAGGGGTCCACTGCCACTCTGCAGGCAATCGGTGGAGGGGAAGGGGGCCGGGGTGGCGATCAGTCTGGGTAGTGGGGGGGTGGATAAGGGGGGCAGTGATGTGTATGTGTGTCCCTTATCCACCCTCCCACTACCCACACACATCACTGCCCCCCTTACCACCCCTCCTCTACCCAGACCGATGACCACTCCTGACCCCCAACCCCCCACTGATCACATGCAGAGTGGCAGCAAACCACCCTGCCCCTCCCCACCAAAGATCCATCTGCCCAACCCTCCAAAGATACATCTTACCTGTACCCCACACTCCCCACCCTACACCCTCGCTCCCGCTTTTTGCTCCCAGGCCGCTTTCTGCGGCTCGGGAGCGATCTGACATGGGCACACTTTTTTCCAATTTTTTTCTAACTGCACATGCGCAATTCAGAGCCCCGTTCATTCTGCCAGCACTAAGCCCTGGCCACTGCGTGAATGAAACTGGAGATAGCTGAGAGCATATGGGGATGCTTGAAAGAGGATTTCTAAGTTGGATGCGTACTACGCCCAGACTCCGCACTTAGAATCAAAATGGTAAAATCGGGCCCTAGGTGTTTGATCTGAGAAAGTAACATTTGCATTGCTTATCATCGTACTTACATATTTGCAGGGGAAGAGAATTAAATCTTCAGGATCAATGGTTCGAAGTTACAAATTGTTTTTGAAACCAAACTCAGAGGATTAGGAATTTGTCTTAGTCTCACTCTTAAAGGATGTCAGACATTAAGTTGAAACATTAAATTTGATTAAATTTAGGAAAGTTCGCATCAAACAATTTATGGGGCAAATTATTCTGTTTTGTTACCTGGAGCATATTAAGACCTTAAGACATAGGAGCAGAATTAGGCCACTCAGCCCATCGAGTCTGCTGTGCCATTCAATCATGGCTGATATTTTTCTCATCCTTTTTCCCCATAACCCATAACCCAAGGGATTTCCCCTTGTTATTCAAGAACCTATCTATCTCTGTCTTAAAGACACTCAATGACCTGGCTTCCACAGCCCTCTCAGGCAAAGAATTCCACAGTTTCACCACTCTGGCTGAAGAAATTCCTCCTCATCTCTGTTTTAAAAGCTCGTCCCTTAAGCCTGAGATTGTGCCCTCTCGTTCTAGCTTTTCCTACTAGTGGAAACATCCTCTCCGTATCCTGTCTATCCAGGCCTCGCAGTATCCTGTAAGTTTCAGTAAGATTTCCCCTCATCCTTCTAAACAAGTACAGACCCAGAATCCTCAGTCATTCCTCATACGACAAGCTCTTCATTCCAGGGATCATTCTAGTGAGCCTCATCTGGACCTTTTCCAAGGCCAGCACGTCCTTCCCTAGAAATGGGACCCAAAACTGCTCACAATACTCCAAATGTGGGCCTGACCAGACCTTAAACAGAAGTACATCCCTGCTCTTGTGTTCTAGCCCTCACAACATGAATGCTAACATTGATTTGCCTTCCTAACTGCCAACTGAACCTGCATGTTAACCTTAAGAGAATCTTGAATAAGGACTCCCAAGTCCCTTTGTGCTTCTGATTTCCTAAGCATTTCCCCATTTAGAAAATAGTCTATGCCTCCATTCCTCCTTCCAAAGTGCATACCTCCACATCCATCTGCCATTTCTTTGTCCACTCTCCTAACCTGTCCAAGTCCTTCTGCAGCCCCCCGCTTCCTCAATACTACCTGTCCCTCAATTTGCAGATGATACCTTTGTATCATCTGCAAACTTAGCGACAGTGCTTTCAGTTCCTTTGTCCAAATCGTTAATGTATATTGTGAAAAGTTGTGGTCCCAGCACTGACCCCTGAGGCATACTGCTAGTCACAGACTGCGATCCTGAAAAAGACCCGAAAATCCCCCCCAACCCTGCCTTCTGCCAGTTAGCCAATCCTCTATCCATGCCAGGATCTTACCCTTAACACCATGGGCACTTAACTTATTTAATAGTCTCCTGTGCAGCACTTTGTCAAAGGCCTTCTGGAAAACTAAATAAATCACATCCATTGGTTCTACTTTATCTAACTTCCTTGTTATCTCCCCAAAAAATTGAAACAGATTTGTCAGACATGACCTCCCCTTGACAAAGCTGTGCTGACTCAGCCCTACTTTATCATGTATTTCTAAGTATTTTGTTGGTTTACTTTGTCATAGCAAATTGGAAGTAAATTGGAGCAATTGCCTCATTTTCCTACCATTAGTTTTAGAAGGACTGAAAATCCAAAAGGCATTCCTAAGGTTTTCCATTACTCTCTGTGCCCAGATAAGTCAATATAATTCGGAACAAAAAAATCTGCAATCTTCTCTTAAAAATAGGTCTGATAAATAATAATACAAATAGCACAAAATGATTCTTTCACAACTCTAAAAATTCATTTGCAAAACGTAGTGTGTGTACCTTGAATTCATTTTTAAAGAAGAGCACAATAATGCACTGCTTTAGAGATATAGTTGATATTGTAATCATGTGCATTGATGCAATTTCAGAGAGCTAGCATGGAAAATCATTGAAGCAGGTATATTTTACTGACATAAAATGAGCATCTGAACACCCAGAATGATGGTACACTGGTAGCATGCTCATCTCACTGAATTGGCCAAGAAAACATAACCAGTGTTAATTCCAATAACAGTACATGATGAAGGAATAAGTCTGAAGCTTGTTTTTTTTTATGTTAAACAACATGGCAACAATCTCCACATGCTTCCCCCAAACCTAACTATTCCAACTCTATACATTTATACACTTTTGGAAGTTGAGCCAATGATCATCACCTGTCTTGAACAATGTGATTGGGTTAACAAATGACTGCCCAGGCATGCAGTTGCTGATACTTTGACAACCAGTACCTGAAAAAATGTGTTGTTCCTTTACATATGCAAATAGAAAGCTTAACACTTGTTTCAGAACATCCTTCCCACAACTGTCTGGTGAACATAGCAGGCCTGTGTTCAGGATAACCTGTGTTCGGGATAACCAGATCTGCAACCACTCTGAAGAGTGGTCCTAAAAGGACCACCAAAACAACATACTTTTTAAAAAATTGCCTGAATTTGGAGCCAAGAGGAACAGGATTGCTGTTTGGCCCCTTTTTTCCCCCTTTCCTGATTGTCTCTCACTCTCTGACAATGTTATTCATCTCTCTACTGATGGTTATGGTTCTTCTCATCTCTCTAAGATCTGAGCTATGCCTTTCTACCTATACATTGAGCTTAAACACACATCTGCAATATTGTCATATAATCTGAGGGGCATTAGTGCCTTCAATAGTCTGTGGTACAGATTTTAGGTCTATCTTTCTCCTGTACAACTTTATGTATTATTAGATCACCTCCAGGTGGTAGTGCCACCATATTTTCTGACCACAGGCAACTTCAAAACTCAGGTCACAAAAATAGCCAACGACGCATTTTTGTTATTACAGTCTTCTTAGATATTAGTGACATCACACAAAGTTTGCAGCCAGAAAATTGAGGTTCCAATTTTGATACAAGAAGACTTCTAATATTGCTGCTGGAGCTTTGAGATCCCCTTTATTAAAACAGAAGGAATTCTAGAGTACCAGTTAATGAAACACATTAGCAGGAATTCTCATGTCCCTAGTGCAGTGAATGGAGTTTTGGCTGAACGCCAAATACTCCATTCTTGCTGCCAGTGGTGGCAGGTGAACAAGATCAGAAAATCCAGGAGAAGTCATCAACTACTACCACAGTGAAGCCAGTTCAGTGTCATTAATATGGCATGAAAGAGGTGGTTACAATAGTTTGCCCCACCCTGGTAGGTAATTTTGTGATAAATATCTAAGAATGTAGGACTGTGTTCATTTGGATAATAGGGATGACTGTATATAATTGTATGGATAGTCAAAAGTGCTCTGACCTTTTTAAACAGTGTAAAAAAAGTTGCAAATATATTGACAATCATTGTTATTTAAAACATTTGCAAAATACTCCCAGAGAATGTTCAATAACAACAATGAGATGCATTAATTTGTTACCTACTCTTTGATGTGAATTCTAACTCTTTCTAAGGTTTCATTGAAATTCAGCTCACAGTATTGAGTTCTGATCATAAGGAAGTGTAGAATTTTAAAAAAGGCTGTCAATCAGTTGATCTCCATAGACTGGCTGAATTTCAATAAACAACTTTTTTTCCTTTGCTCAGATTATATTTTATTAGTTGCAGGAAATGAATTAGAACACTTCAGACTGAAGTGTCTGAGTTATTAACATACTAACACAGACTAGTACAACACAGGAACAGGCCCTTCAGCCCATGATGTTGTGCCAAACATGACAGAAAATTAAACTAATCCCTTCTGCCTATCCTCGATATTCCTCTATTCCTTGCATATTCATGTACTTATCTAAAAGCCCCTTAGGCAGCCATACCCTATCTATCTCCACCACCACCCTTGGCAGTGCGTTCCAAACACTTACCATTCTCTGTGTGGGGGGAGCGGGCAGGGAACCTTGCCCCTCACGTATGTTTTGAACTTTCCTCCTCTCACCTTAAGTGCAGGCTCCCAATTAGACATTTCAAATTTGGGAAAAAGATTCTGACTGTTAATCCTATCTATGCCTCTCATAATTTCGTAGACTTCTATCAGGTTTCCCCTCAGCCTCCGCCATGCCAGAGAAAACGAGCCTAGCTTCTCCAGCCTCTTGCTTTGATTTATTGTCACATCTATTAGTATATAGTGAAAAGTATTGTTTCTTGCGCACTATACTGACAAAACATACCATTCATAGAGAATGAAACGGGAGAGCGCAGAATGTCGTGTTACAGTCATAGCTAGGGTGTAGAGAAAGATCAACTTAATGCAAGTTAGGTCCATTCAAAAGTCTGGTGGCAGCAGGGGAGAAGCTGTTCTTGAGTCGGTTGGTACATGTCCTCAGACTTTTGTATCTTCTTCCCAATGGAAGAAGGTGGAAGAGTGTATGTCTGGGGGTGTGGGGTCCTTGATTATGCTGGCAGCTTTTCCAAGGCAGTGGGAAGTGTGGACACGGTCATTGGATGGGAGGCTGATTGTGTGATGGACTGAGCTTCGTTCATGACTTTTTGTAGTTTCTTGCGGTTTTGGACAGAGCAGGAGCCATACCAAGCTGTGATACAACCAGAAAGTATGCTTTCTATGGTGCATCAATACAAGTTGGTGAGAGTCCTAGTGGACATGCCAAATTTCCTTAGCCTTCTGAGAAAGTAGAGGCGTTGCTGTTCTTTCTTAATTATAGCATCAGCATGGAGAGGACAGGACAGGTTGCTGGTGATCTGGACACTTAGAAACTTAATCTTTCGACCACTTCCACTTCGTCCCAGTTGATGTAGATAGCGGCATGTCCTCCACCATGCTTTCTTAACTTGATGACTATCTTCTTCGTTTCATTGATATTGCGAGAGAGATTATTGTCGTTGTAGCAGTTGTTGCTCCTTTTATAGCTCATAACCTCTAATCCAGGTAGCATCCTGGTAAACCTACATCCTTCCTAAAAAGTGGCCTAACTAAAATTTTTTAGAGCTGCAACATGATTTCCTGACGCTTGTACGCAATGCCTCAGCCAATAAAGGCAAGCATGTCATTTCCCTTCTTTACCACCTATCTACTTGTGTAGCCACTGTCAGAGAGCTATGGACTTGAATCCCAAGATCCCTCTGTAGGTCAGTGCTCTATAGATCACTGCCCTTAACTGTATACTTACCCTTAACATTTGATCTCTCAAAGTGCAGCATTCCATATTTGCCCAGATTAAACACCACCTGCCATTTCTGTGCCCATATTTGCAACTGATCTATATCCCACTGCATCCATATAGCAGGTTTGATTTAATTGACCCACTAGGGAGCTTTTATCAAACAAGATTCTGATCAAATCAGATCTTATAAGGAGTAAGCAGATAACAGTAACCCAAGCAAAGCAAAATAAATGTCTATTTAATTGAAAAACCTTAATCATGTGCACATCTGGCGATTGAATTATGCAGCTTGGCTCTTCCATCAAACCAAAACCTTGACATGTCCCCTTGGTCTGGATTCCTGCACGATGTGAAATGGAAATAAATTGCATTACGTTAAGGACCATGGTTAGATCGCCTCTTAACGTTCTAAACTCAAGGGAACAAAAGTCATGATTATTTAATTTTTACACACTTGAACCTTTTTAAGCTGTTGTGTAATTCTGGTGAATTTTATACTATTGCTGAGGGTGTGGCACCTAAAATTGAATGCAGTCCTCTACATGGGAACTGATCAAAGTTCGACATAACTAAAACATCACTTGCAAACTTCTGTATTCGTACCACCCACTGAGTTAGAAGCCGATATTCTGTCAGCTTTTTGGATTTTTTTTGTGCTTGTACACTAGGTTTGACTGATTTATACACGTGCATCTAAATTCTGTTACTCCTCTCCAGTTCTCCATCATGAAAATGTTCTATAATAAAAATAGAAAATGCTGTAAATAATCAGCCAATCAGGTAAAATCTGTGAAGAGAGAAATAGATTTAACATTTCAGTGTTGTAAATTTTCATCAGAACTGGGAAAAGTTAGAAATATAGTAGGTTTTGAGCAAGTGAAACGGGAGAAAGGGTGGGAAAAAGAGAAAAGGCCTGATAGCATGGATGGCAGAAGAGATTAAATGAAGGATTCATAGTGTGCAATGCCGAAGGAGTAGTAATGGACAAGTAAGCAAACAAAAAATGTGTGTTGATCAGTGGTTCACGATCAGTGCTATGAAGATCCCTAACCGTGCCATGAAAAAGGATTCAAGATGATTAAAAATTCATGTAATTAAACTAACCTTCATCTTCAACTGGGTGGTTGGCATCTCCAAGACCCGATGAATTTTAGGTCTCCCATGCTTAGGCTGGCTGGGAAAGAACTGCCATGTGGATTTGATTTTTTTTTATGTTGGCCAGGCCCATGCGCATGATCAGTGGGACTTGGAGCTGAAGGTAAAGGTCCAGCATACCTGTACAAAGAGCGAAAACTCCAAAAGGGAGCAAAAACCTGAAGAAGTGAGAAATACAGGGAGAGGTTAGAAGTAACAGGCAAGAGGACACGGAAAAGATAAAAACAAAGTTCTCAGTAAGGGAAGAAGACAGAGAAAGTAGGAGTTTTACCTCAAATTATTTTATACTATAGGGATGTGTCATGACATGAAAGGCTAGGAACCATTGGTCCCGATGAAATGTGAATGGCAGGAGTGTGTATCACTAATGCATGAAATCAAAAAAGAGGAAACAAAAAGAAAAACAAAACCAGCGCAGTTAGAGGTTACATTTTAAAATTGTTGAACTCAAGTGTTGAATCCTGAAGGCAGTAGAATTCAGTTGAAAGATGAGGTGCTTCAAGCTTCATTGAATTTAATTGAAGCATTGCAGGAGTGGGAAGAATAAAGGTTCAGAGTAGGAACAAGGAAGAGAATTAAAATCAGGCCAGCCAGAAGCTCAGAGTCAGGCTTCCAGATTGAATGGATGTGTTCCAGAAAATGGTCACCAAGCCTCTGTTTTAACTCCCAATGCAGCTGACGCAACATTGTGAACAGTGAATAGAGTATTCTAAATGGGAAAATGTGTAAGAAAATCATTGCTGCACCTGCATAAATTATTTGGGGCCTTGGACAATGAACAGGGAGGGGTAAAGGGCAGGTATTGCCCTGACCTTGGATGGGGAGAGGGGAAGGGGATGGGGTGTTGTGGGCAACTGGGGAGTGGACCATGGTGTTGTAGAAGGAAGAGTCCCTTCAGAATGCTGAAAGGGGAGGGGAGGAGAAGATGTGTTTGGTAGTGGCATTTTGCTTAAGGTGGCAGAAATGGCAGAGAGTGATTGTTGAATATAGATGCTAGTTGGGTGAAAGTGAGGTCAAAGGGAGAACCCTAATGTGGTTCTATGAAGAAGAGGAATTGGTGACAGTGGAAGTGCTTGAAATAGGATGCAACTGAAGGCCCAAACAACCTTGTGAGGGGCATGGTGGCACCGTGGATAACACTGTTGTTTCTCAGTGCCAGGAAATCAGATTCGATTCTGGCCTTAGGTGACAGTCTCTGTGGAATTGCACATTCTCTCTGTGCCTATGTGGGTTTCCTCCAGGTGTTTAGTCCAAAGATGTGCCGGTTAGGTGGATTGGCCATGCTAAATTGCCCCTTAGTGTCCAAAAGATGTGTAGGTTAGGTAGATTAGCATGGTAAATGCACGGGGTTATGGGGATAGGGCGAGGGCATGGGTGAAATATTCTTTCAGAAAGTCATTGTGGGCTTGATGGGCTGAATGGCCTCTTTCTATGATCCTACGAACTTCTTCGTTTGTGGGAAAAGGAAGACGCATCAGAAATACAAGTAAGGAAGGTTTGGATACTTTGGAGTCAGAGAAACTGGTAGACTGGATAGAGTCTTTACAGGAAACAAGTGTGAGGAAGTGTAGCCAGGTCAACGTGGGAGTCAGTCGGCTTTTAATGAATATTGGTTAATAGCCAATCCCCAAAAAAATGGAAATAGAGAGATCTGGAAGGGATGAAAAGAGTTGGAGCCAGGCCATGTGAAGGCAAGAGAAGATTGGAAGCTGGAAAAGTCAATGACATTGTCAGTCCAGGATGACAGCAGGAAACGGTACTATTGCTGTCATCAATGTTCTGGAAAAAGAGGTTGGAGAGAGGAACTGGGGACCGGAATATAACGGAAGCAAAGAATATTGCATATATACAAAAAGATAGGCATTGCCAGGACCCATATGAGTATCATAGCAACTTTTTAATAGGATGATAATGATCCAATTTGTTTTTCTTAGATCTACCAACTTGAGATTACATTTCTGTCTTAAATTTGCAGTTAACCGTGTATGCAAATATAGTGCATCATTTAAATCAAAACAATTTTTTAACAATTGAGGCGGTATTAGGTGTTGAATGTTTGGGTTATTGCATAAGAATAATGACAGTAATACATAAACTAAACAAAGATGGTCGAATGTGACAACCATGGTATTGAGATTTTCAATAGCACATTAAACAGCACAGCGTTTTATCAGTGGTGGTGTGGAGTAAAGAGAAACTGTTGAAAGAAAAGGAGCAGAATTCAGAATCCATGACTGAGCATGCAGCTGAACCTGCACCACTTCTTAGATGAATGAGTGTTTACTAAATAGCGTTGGAATCTGTACATCAGTGGTGTATGTTGCAGTATTGCTAAAGTAGCATGTGTTAAACCTGTGAAGTAGCATGTGCATACTTTTGTGCAGCTTCAGAGAATTAAATTGATGAAATTGATTTTCTGGTAGAATGTGCTTTTTCCAGAGTTCAGTTAGAGTGAAATGAATTGGAAAGAAAACAATGTTGAAAAGCTCTTGAGCATTTCCCTGTCTCACATCTTAAATCTGATATTGAAAACATGACTGTGGTAATTAATATTAATTAACATTTTTGAAAGATCAGATTTATTTCTTTGCTATTCTAGAAAATATTTTAAGTGACTAGATAGTTAAACAACTTCATTCAGTAAGAGTTGAATTATGGAAACTTGAATCCAAGATTCAATTCCTGATCTGTCAACTGGGGAAGAGAAGCAGGGAAAAAGAAACGCGCCAATCTGCTTCGTTTAACCTCATAACTGCTAAAGATGGCAAAAAGAAGGGTTCCCAGTCTTGATTATTGTTCAGTGACTTTTGCTACATTTCTATGGGTGTTAAGAAATTGGCTTTCAGTTCAGAGGTGAGTAAAAATCGGTGAGGCATCTCAGCGCCAGGGACCTGAGTTCAATTCTGGCCTCAGATCACTGCCTATGTAGAGTTTGCACATTCTCCCCATGTCTGCATTGGTTTCCTCCTGATGCTTCGGTTTCCTCCCACAGTCCAAAGATGCGCGGGCTAAGTTGATTGGCCATGCTAAATTGACCCTTGTGTCAGGGGCATTATGAGGGGTTACGGGACTAGGGTCTGGGTGGGATTGTAGTCGATGCTGACTTGATGGGCCAAATGGCCTCCTTCTGTACTGTTGGGATTCTATGAAAAAATATAACATGAAAAGGGAATGAAACAATAAGACAATGGGAGGTATTTTTAAAAAAATACATTTTAAGTTAAGATTTTATTCGAAAGGGACAATGCTTTTGAATAAAGCAAACCAAATTTTCTCTTTCCAGTAATAAACGCCCATTGCATCTTTCAAAATATCTATTCTTTAAAACATACTTTGTAACATTCTCAATAGTCTTTATTTTGCAAATTTCAAAAAGAGAAATATGAAGATATTACATTACTTGTAACATTCTTTGAATAAGTAAACGAATTTTAATTATTTCAGGTCTTCAGGTAAAAAATTTTACTTTATGTACTAATCACATTAATTACTGAAAGCCTTTGATAATTGTTGGTTTTGTTCTTTATTCATTCATGAGATATGAGAATCACAGGCTGGACCAGCATTTACTGCACATCCCTAATTGCCCTTGAACTGACTGGCTTGCTAGGCCATTTCAAAAGGCATTTAAGAGTCAACCACATCACTGTATCTGGAGTCACATATAGGCCAAACCAGGTAAGAATGGCAGAGTTTCTTCCCTGAATAGGTAAGTTTTTACAATAATCCACAATAGTTTCATGATCATCATTAGACTTTTGATTCCAGATTTCTTTTTAATGAATTCAAATGACATCTGCCATGGTAAGATTCAGACCCAGGTCCCCAGAACATAACCCTGACTGTCTGGATTACTAGTCCAATAATAACACCACTGTGCCATTGTCTCCCTCACACAGAACAATGCTTGACTGTCATACTGACAGTTACTGGCCCCGCCCACCACCAAGCTGTTCCAGCCCTGCTGAGAGTTAGTGAACTTATGGGGCCATATTTTCATTTTTTCTCAAACAAAGCAAATATTACAAAGATAAAGTTTAGCATAACTTTCAACAGAATTTAAAGAAAAAGAGAAAATAAACAATTATTGAACAAAAGTAAAGCATTGTCAACAATAAATTGTGATGTTAAAAAAAGGTAATCCATGAAAATGACTAGAATTTGAGAGAGTTAGAGTGTGTATATTGGTGTATGGTGGTCAGAATGAATGATAAACCTGAGACTGGGAATAAAGCAGATACAGAGGCTGATTTTACAATAAAAATTCTAAATGATTAGAAACATTTTTTGGGGTGAGTCTGTACTCCCGATTTTATGCAGTTAGTGAATGAAAAAATGGGCTAGACTGTTCCTAGCTACTAGAGGCAGTGAACAGGGCTTAACTTGCCAGCCAGCTTGCTCTAGCAGCAAAGAGAGCTGTTAACGCATTTGCAGAACTTTGTGGTTGCACATGTGCAATTGCAACAGCAGAGGACAGAGGGAGAGACTGTCAGGCCAGTCTCAAAGAATGCCCCGCCTCCACTATCATGGGGCGCACAGCTGATCTCAAGCCCAACATCGCCTGAAAACCCAGACCGATTGCACCCCACCGATCGCACGCAGAGCAGCAGCTTTCCCTCTTCCCCCACCAATTTCTGGCAAAGCAGCAGTGTGCCCTACTGATCAAAGACAGAATGGCAACGCCTATCTCTCCCAATCAGACTGCCCCAGCTTGTGCCCCACAGGCATTGCCCCTTGGCACTGTCCAGTGGGCATTGCCAAGGTGCCCAGGTTAGCACTTCCCAAAGTACTCCTCCCCTTTGCCCTCAACTTCCTTGGGGGGCTTCAGTGGCCTCCGATTCTACCAGTGAGGCCAACACGAATGTTTCCGTTACATGGAGAACAAATGTTTTCGTTGCCAGAGAGACCTTCTTCTGGCAAGGCAGCAAAGACAAGTGAGTCTGGACGATTGCATCCTGGACTTGCTAATGTCATGCAAATCACATTTAAATAAATTGGCTGTAAAGAGCTTAAAGTGTGATATAATTGTTAATCTTATGTAACCAGTTAAAATCCAGTTACCAATGTACAGTTAAATACTTGTTTGCACAGAATAGTTTCTCAGTGAAAATCATAAAGTTTACGTGCAGCTGTTTCCATTTCAGGCCATTATCTTTTGATTTGGGTGAACCGATACAGAAATAAATTTTGAACTGTGACGTGGGCCTGTGAATGGGCCAGGAAATGGCAAATGGAATTTAATGTTGGCAAGTGTGAGGTGGTCCACTTTGGTAGGAAGAATGGTAGGAAGGACTATTACTTACGTGGCGAAAAACTGCAGCAGGCGACGGTGCAGAGGGACCTCGGGGTCCTTGTGCATGAGTCGCAAAAACCCAGCCTGCAGGTGCAGCAGGTGGTCAGGAAGGCGAATGGGATGCTGGCCTTCATAGCGAGGGGGATTGAATATAAAAGTAGGGAGGTCTTGCTGCAGCTGTATAGGGCATTGGTGAGGCCGCAGCTGGAGTACTGTGTGCAGTTTTGGGCGCCGCACCTGCGCAAGGATATTTTGGCCTTGGAGGGAGTGCAGAGGAGGTTTACTAGGCTGATACCGGAGTTGAGGGGGTTGAGCTATGAGGAGAGGCTGAATAAACTAGGCTTGTACTCGTTAGAGTTTAGAAGAATGAGGGGAGATCTCATTGAGACGTATAAGATGATGAATGGGATGGATAGGATAGAGGTGGAAAGACTCTTCCCGCTCAAAAAAGACAGTAGGACTAGGGGGCACAGCCTCAAGATAAAGGGGGGGCGGTTCAGAACGGAGTTGAGGAGGAACTTCTTCACTCAAAGGGTGGTGAATCTCTGGAATTCTCTGCCCGTTGAAGTGGTGGAGGCTGCCTCGCTAAATATTTTTAAGAAGCGGGTTGATGGGTTTTTGATAAGAGAGGGGATTAAGGGTTATGGGGAGAGGGCGGGAAAGTGGAACTGAGCCACGACAGATCAGCCACGACAGATCAGCCATGATCTTATTGAATGGCGGGGCAGGCTCGAAGGGCCAGATGGCCTACTCCTGCTCCTATTTCTTATGTTCTTATGTTCTTATGTAGGTGATCTACACTGTTTAGCTCAAGTGGCAGAAATTTTGTACGCCACATCAGAAAAGGACCTGAGCTCACGTCCAAGCTGAATTGCAGTTTTGTGATTGGTTAACAACTTATGAATGTTTGTTGATGATCAGCAGGCCACAAAATGGAGCATTTTGCGCAGGTGGAATGTTCTACCACTGGAAGAGCAAATAAACCTTTCAATAACTTTTTAAAGTTCTGCTGCTTGCTGGAATTTGCAGGTGACCTAGATTATGAAATAACACTGAATTCTAGATTATATTTCTATTAAACAGTGCGATAAAGGGAAAATGATCAGCAAGAGCGAATTGGTTATTTCTAAACTGGATTATAAATTATCTGAGTATGAAGACACAGAGAATGCACACAGCACAAAGTACCAAAGGTTGAAAAGTTATTGTACTCAGTGCACTGAGTGGTACAACTTCATCTGACATGTAATTGCGCTCTACATCAAGAGTGATAAGTCCCTGTAACTGTACGACTGTATAGTACAGTAAGTAATCTCCCAACATCAGGTTAAAGTCCAACAGGTTTATTTGGTAGCACAAGCTTTTGGAATGTGGTCCCGTCATCAGTTGAGTGAACAGTTCAGTTCACAAACAGGGCATATATATAGACACAAACTCAATTACAAGATAATGATTGGAATGCAAATCTTAACAGATAATCAAATCTTTACAGGTGCAGACAATGTATGTGGAGAGAGGGTTAAGCACAGGTTAAAGAGGCGTGAATTGTCTCCAGCCAGGACAGTTAGTGAGATTTTGCAAGTCCAGGCAAGTTGTGCAAGATAGTGTGACATGAACCCAAGTTCCCAGTTGAGGCCATCTGCATGTGTGCGGAACTTGGCTGTCAGTTTCTGATGAGCGATTCTGCATTGTCATGTGTCTTGAAGGCCGCCTTGGAGAATGCTTACCTGAAGATCAGAGGCCGAATGCCCTTGTTTGTTGAAGTGTTCCCTGACAGGAAGGGAACATTCCTGTCTGGTGGTTGTCGAGCGGTGTCCATTCATCTGTTGTCTAATAACAGGCACTAACCAGGATCTTGGGTTCATGTCACATTATCTGTAACCTCCACTACTTGCCTGGGCTCGCTAAATCTCAATAAGTGTCTTGGCTTGAGACAATTCACACCTTTTTAACTTACGCTTAACCCTTTCTCCACTCACATTGTCTGCACCTGTAAAGACTGTTAAGATTCGCATTCCAACCATTACCTTGTAATTGAGTTTGTGTCTTTATATGTGCCCTATTTGTGAACCGAACTCTTCACTCACCTGATGAAGGGGCAATGCTCCAAAAGCTCGTGCTACCAAATACACCTGTTGGACTTTAACCTAGTGTTGTGAGATTACTTACTGTACCTACACCAGTCCAATGCCGACAACTCCACCTCATGACTACAGTATAGTTAACACCATAACTGGCTATTGTACAGTCAAAATCAATTTTGAAAAATCTGTACATTAGATTATATTTTATTTCTCCCTCTGTGGCAACCTTCCATCTCCCAAGAGATGGTTGCATTTTATGTCCAAGTGTCCTTGTAGTTGAGGAATGGACACTCAGGGGATCCTGACTCCGCAGCTAGTTCACCATGCAGAAGGTCCTTGGGTATTTCTCAACAGCATAAACAATTATGCATCATGGAAAATGCTCAGAAGCCTACATTTGTCTGATATACTTTTTTACATTAGATTTGTCTGAAAAATTCACATGCAAAAAACAATAGGCCATTAGAAGGAATTGATGCCATAAGCATTTTTTTCTTTATAGTGTGGAATGCCTAATACATTAGACATGTATTAACTTTTGATTGGAATGACCACCTTCAAGTTTATCATTATGTAGACAGAGGCACATAGGTAGGCAGTGGGTTTGTGATTGCATTGCTGCCAATACTACCAAGGATTTTTTCACAGGGAAGGAATTAGAAATGTAGGACTCCAAATTCCATGCCACTGTTTTGCAACTTCTACAGTTAGTGTCTGTCATTCGAAAGGTCAAAGACTATTCAGACCATTAGAGTTCATCTTCCAGTAGCCTGAGTCTAATCTGATTACAATTTGAAGCACCTTTAATCTCTGTATTTTGATCAGCTTGCCTGGCAAATAATTTCAAGCAACAGCCTTTGAGTTATACATTTCCGAAATTCGTTCCTTGTTCATTTAAATGTTGTCTTTTGTTCTCTGTGCCTATCAGCCTCATGTCCTTTGAAATCATCAACCCAGAATCATAGGATACTGGAATGTATTGTCAGTTATCTTTTTTCTCATCTGAAGCTTTTTGAAGTGTAAACCAGATAAACCTTAGTGCCCAAGCAGTATAAATAGCAAATCGACATACGACATTGACAACAAATGTTGATCTATTTCAAAAGAGTGGTGGAAATGACCTTTGAATGTTTAAACATATAGTAGAAACATCATGCAGCTTATTTTCAAGCAATGCTTTTGAATCATTGATTTGGGTCAGCTTTGAATGGTCAAAAATACTTAAAGGCAATGATCTGGCACACAGATATTAGGGGTGATTCTCCAACCTTGCCATGCCGTTAGTAGATTGCGCTGTTCTCAGAGAATAGCATGCAAGCCTAAAAATCCATTTCACACCCAGCACCAAACACTTTGTAATTCCTGTGGCCCCTTTATAATGATGCAAACCTGTTCATTCCCAGAAAGAGCATGAGTCCAATCAGCATGTTTAAAATAGAATTTAAATATACATAGCCTGTTCAGATCCCAGTTCACAGCAGTCTCCGGTCTTCAGACTCAGCACGAGAACAGTGGAAATCACTGCTGGCCTCCACTATCAGAGACCTGCCACAGTGGTCATGCCTGGAGACTTGGAGGTCACTGAAACATAGAATCATGTAAAATAGAAGCAGGAGTAAGCCATTCAGCCCTTTGAGCCTGATCTGCTATTCATTTTGATCATGGCAGATGGTTGGGGGCATGGCCAGGTGATGCCAATTGGGCAGTGCCCACCTGGCACACAGGTGGTATCCAACAGTGGACACCAGACAGATTGGCAGTGGCCACTGGATAGCCTGGCAGTGCCAGTTGGATACTGATAATGCCAGTGGTTATACCAAGGGGGTGGGACCTGAGCAGAGAGTATGACAGTGGGCCGTGATTGTGAGGGATATGTGCAGGGGTGAAGCATGAAGGGGGTCATGATGGGGAGTTGGTGTTGGGGAACATGTCAGAGATCATGATGGGGGAGCATGTTGGGGATTGTGCAAGGAGACCCATTGGGAATGTCTCAATTTCGGGGAGGTAATGGGGGACATACCACCAATGGCGGTGATAGTCCCAACGTCCGTGGGGCGAGAAATGGGGTCTCCCAGTGCACTGAGAGATCGGGGTACCCTCATGAAACAGCACTCAAGTAGTCTGAGTCAGGCTCATCGGTGTGCCCCCCCCCCTCACTCACCCCTCAGTACTGGTGCAAAACCCCCAAGTCTACAAAAATGTGATAGTGTGAGAGGATTGGAATGTGGCGCGTGCCTGAGAGACCAGTGCTGATATGTCATTATTCTTATCATTATGACACTTCGAAATTTTTTGGGAGAATTCCATCCATTTTAATTCTTTGTGTCATTTTTGGTAAAGGATATTGATTTGAATGGAACACTTTTAATTCAATAGTCAATGTTTTCTGGTCTACCGCAATATGGAAGTATATGAAAAGTATAGCTACCTCAGCTTTGTGCCAAACTGCAACCCTAACATCGGAAAAGAGCCATATGTACCAGGTTAATATTTTGATTTCCTTTGTCAGCTTTATTAATAGTTTCTCTGAATGAGAATTTCCAATTGAATGTCAAATCGTGAAACAGTTTGAGTTATGCACTACAGCCACAAAAATTTGGCTGAAATTGCCTAGACCCGACGTACCATAGACTTTTGGTAGATTCTTAAGACAAAGCAACAAGACTTCCATCCAGTCATTTGGATGGGTTTGTTCCTAGGCATGATGTGGAGATGCTGGCATTGGACTTGGGTAAGCACAGTAAGAAGTCTCACAACACCAGGTTAAAGTCACCTGATGAAGGAGCTTGAGTCTCCAAAAGCTAGTGCTGCCAAATAAATCTGTTGGACTTTAACCTGGTGTTGTGAGACTTCTTACTGTTGTTTCTAGGCTCCAGAGTTAAAATGTCAGTGTTCTAATCTGAAACAGTTTTATAGAGATGTCTCTGTGGGTGGTGCTCCCCTCTTACTGGAGATAAGGAACTTGACAAATGGGGAAATTGATCTAGAACAAACTTCAGTGCAGCATGTCACGCTCCCAAAATTAATTATATTCATACAAACTTGTTGGTAAGAATAGTTTAGATGGATCAGTAAATTGTGAAGTTGAGTTTGGATGGAGTTGGGTAGAGGATGTGTAAAGCTGTCACGGAGGAATATGTGTTTCAAAGCTATTTGACTCAAGTTTCTGCTGGAATCCAACTCTATTGCATTATCTACTTAAGTTTATTTGTTTATTAGTGTTGCAAGTAGGCTTACATTAACACTGCAATGAAGTTACTGTGAAAATCCACTAGTACAAAGAACAAAGAACAAAAACAGCCCGGGAAACAGGCCCTTCAGCCCAACGAGCCCGCGCCGCCATTTTAACATTACCAGTTCCCCCTCCACCCTGACCCTTATCTATGCTTATGGAATTCCACATTGAGAGAAACTAATTTAGGGACAATTTATTACCTTCAATCAGCCTAATAGCACATCTTTGGGGTGTGGGAGGAAACCGGAGCTCCTGGAGAAAACCCACGCAAGCACGGGGAGAATGCACAAACTCCCACAGACACTGGCCCAAATCCATGTGTCTACACAGCATACAGTGATAGTCACTAGCTGTCATGCACTCTGGTGCCTGTTCACATACACTGATGTCAAATTTAGAGTGGCCAATGCACCTAACCAGCACGTCTTTTGCACTGTGGGAGGAAATCGGAGCATCCGGAGGAATCCCATGCAGAGACTGGGAGAACGTGCAGACTCCCCACAGACAGTGATCCAAGCAGGAATCAAACCTAGGTCCCTGGTGTTGTGAGGCAGCAGTGCCAACCACTGTGCCTCCCTTATTCGCCATATATTGCAAATTTGGACTACCTTTTAATGAAATGTTGTAAAACAGATTGGTATGTGGCATAAATGACCTAACCAACCAAAAGAAGCTATTAACAGAACAGTGGGGAAAACATAAGAACATAAGAAATAGGAGCAGGAGTAGGCCGTCATGCCCTTCGAGCCAGTCCTGCCATTCAATAAGATCATGGCTGATCTGAAGTGGATCAGTTCCACTTTCTCGCTTACTCCCCAAAACCCTTAATTCCCCTGCCTATCAGAAACCTATCTACCCGTGACTTAAATATATTTAACGAGGTAGCCTCCACTACTTCAACAGGCAGAGAATTCCAGAGATTCACCACCCTTTGAGTGAAGAAGTTCCTCCTCAACTCTGATCTAAATTGCACCCCCCCTTATCTTGAGGCTGTGTCCTCTAGTCCTGCTATCCTTTCTAAGCAGGAAGAACCTCTCTACCTCTATCCTATCCATCCCCTTCAACATCTTATACGTCTCTATAAGATCCCCCCTCAGCCTTCTAAACTCCAACGAGTACAGACCCAGTCTATTTAGTCTCTCTTCATAGGCCAACCTCCTCATCTCTGGTATCAGCCTAGTGAACCCCCTCTGCACTCCCTCAAAGGCCAATATATCCTTCCGCAAGTGCAGCGACCAAAACTGCACACAGTACTCCAACTGCAGCCTCACCAGTACCCTGTACAGTTGCAGCAAGACCTCCCTACTTTTATATTCTATCCCCCTCGCTATAAAGGCCAACATTCCATTCGCCTTCTTCATCACCTGCTGCAGCTACAGACTGGGTTTTTGCGACTCGTGCACAAGGACCCCCAGGTCCCTCTGCACTACTGCATGCTGCAGCTTTTTGCCTTTTAAATAATAATCCCTCCAAAGTGGATAACCTCACATTTGCTAACATTGTACTCCATCTGCCAGGTCCTCGCCCACTCGCTCAGCCTATCCAGATCTCTCTGCAGACTTTCCATACCCTCCACGCAATTTGCTTTTCCATTCATCTTTGTGTCAACAAGCAAACCAACATGTTTGCTTTCCGAGTTTGATCCAGAATTAAGTATTGAGAGTAACTGGGAATCTGAGGATGCAGAAATCAAGTCAAAGAATTGATCTACAGTCTTCAGAAAAAAGATCATGACTGTTTAAAAACTGCAGTTAGAAAAAAGGAAATACTTCAGATTCAATCAAGGTGGCATAGTGGAATTGGTTAGAACTGCACCTCACAGTGCCAGGGACCATAGTTTGATTCTTGTCTTGGGTAACTGTGTGGACTTTGCACATTTCCCCCCATGTCTGCATGGATTTCCTCTGGATGCTCTGGTTTCCTCTCAGTCAAAATATGGGTTAGGTGCTCCTTAGTGTCCAAAGATGTGTAAGGTGGGGTAAATTTGTGGGGTTAGGTGGCTGGTGCCTGGATGTGATGCTTTGTTGGAGAGTTGGTGCGGAGTAGGTGGGTCACATGCAATCCCTTCTGCATTGTAGGGATTCTATGAACTGTGAAGGTAAAGAAAATCAAACAAAGCTGTTTAATGTGAAATAGCCTGGACTTGTCATTCAGAGTTGAAGCTGTTGAATGTAAAAAAAGCATTTTAAAGCATTCTGGCCTCTCAGTATAGCCATAGACTTGAAAGGAAACTGCAATGTTAAAAACCTGGGGCCAGACTGAACACTGGTGAAAAGAGAAAGTCCTTCAGGGTTAATGAGGTGTGAAATGATTGTATCAACAATGCAGGCTTTGATCTTCATTGAAGCTGTCAGTCAAAGAGCTTTTAGCTAATTGCACCTTTTTTCCTTTTGTAAATAAACAAAGCTCATCCCTTTTTTGATGTAGTTTGGACTGTCAGTCAAACAGCCTCCTAAATCTCAGTGCAGCAGAAGCTGAGTATATAAACAAACCCTAATGGTGCACATGAAACTGACAGCCTTTTTCGACTCAAAGATGAAATAGAAGCTGCAGTTCACTCAGGCTTGAAAGGGGAATTTCCCCAAGTGAAACTGACTTCTCTTATCAATCATAGTACTTCAAAGGGGTATGTGTGAGAAACAGAGCTCACAGTTAAACAATTTAGTCAAGTCAAGTTCTGAAGGAGCAAGATTTTATTTGTCGTTCTTGCAAGACCGGGTGTCTAGTCAAAATAGGCACACCTTACATAGATTTGCAGCACATTTTATACTGTTTTTCAAACATTGTGATGGCTTGTATTGTGTTATTCCCCCTTATTTGGCTGTTAACCTTGTTAACTTTAAACACTGTAAATGGCTTGTATTGTGTCATTCCTTCAATTAACACTCTCTCAACTCCCATTTTGCGCTTAATCTCATCACTGCGGTTATCTGTTTCGTGTAACCTAGTTAACTGTCTGTCATGTGCCTCCCCCTTTCTGTATGCTGCTGAACTCGTCCATCACTGCTGATTGTACTGTTAGCTCTTGCAGCCTTAAAAATTACACTACTTCTCACATATGCTCACACCTGGAACTTCTGAAAAGGAGCAAGAGGAATCTTCTTTAGAATGGAGTGTTTGTGATTTTGATGGCTTCCAGGTATCTAGTGGTATGAATATTAAAGTGACCAGGCCGCTTCAAAAGTTTAACAACATACAGACAAGAGTGAAGATTTGTAACAGAAAGCTGCCTGAGATCACCACGCTAAGAATGATCTCCGCTTTTCCCAGGGCAAGAAGGAGAGGTCTTATGAAATGCAACATATAGTTTGGACATAGGGGGCACAATTGTTCCCAAAAAAAACGAAGTGCCCAAAGGGCAGGAAAGTGGGAGGTTTTTGGGTGAACTTAGGCCATGATGTGGAGAAGCTGGCTTTGGACTGGGGTAAACACAGTAAGGTTGCACTTTAATCTGGTGTTGTGAGACTTCTTACTGAACTTAGGCCACATGAAGGTTGTCAAGGGATTAACGCCACAGTAGCGGGGTTTGACAGAAAACCTAATGCAACGTGAGAGGCTGGCATCAGACTGCTGAGTCACTGGGGGGTTGGTGGGGGGTGTCACTGCACATGCCCCCCCCCCGGACATCACCAGCCCCGGCCTCGTGGCAGTGCCACCTGACGAAGAGGGAAACCTCGAAAACTTGTGAGTTTACTATCAAATAAATCGGTTGAACTTAAACCTGGTGTTGTCAAACTTCTTATTGTGCAGTACCAGGATGTCAGATTTGCACTGCCCAGTGGTCACCCCTGATTTTCCTGGGGGCTTCAATGGCCTCAGGTCCCACTAATGAGACCATCACATCTGGCCCCCGTTGTTGTAATCACACATGATATCCGCTGGTGTGGACCTCTACTGGCAGGGTCGGACATATTTGCAAACTCGAATGATACCGTCCTGGGCTTGCTGAAGAGATGCAAATCATCACTCACATATTGTAATCAGCCTCACGTTGTCCCTGGCATGAGGCTGATTATGTTGAAAGAAAATCATCTGGGAAGGTCGCGACCTGCCAGACGTTTGTTGCGATTCCCATTTTGGGCTACTCTGACATTTTCTAATCCACCAAACTATTCAACCAAAGCAGCAGGCCGAGAAAATCGCATGCATGAAGCTTTTTAACACACTGAATCGCATAAAATGTACAGCATCAAAACAGGCCATTAAGCCCAACTGCTCTAAATCGATTTTTATGCTCCATATGAGCTTGGTCCTACCTAACGACATGTCACCCGATGAACTTGGCTTTTTCTTCCTTCCTTTTAGCTCCTCTTTAAATCCATCTACTCACCTCAACTGGTAATAAGTTACACATTCCAAATATTCTCTGGTTGAGAAACATTTCTTGTGAAATCCCCATTTGATTTATTGGTGACTATCTTACATTTATGATCCTGACCTTTGGTCTTTCCCATCAGAAAAAACATCTCTTTCAATCAACATTGAACAACAAAAGAACAGTCCCACAAATTTGGTTGGTATCATTGTCCAAGGGGTACTATAATGTTATGCCAAAATAGTCTTCAAAGCATTATATGATAGACCTCATTCATTCCTTACCTGATGTGATTCTGTGCCAAGATTTTCCAAGCTCCGCTGTGTTTTTGTGATGCATTAGTGCTGATACTTGAAAGGAAAATAACTTGTACCGTTTTGACACTACGTTGATTGACTACAGCAGAGTTGGCCCATTTCTTCTATTATTCAAAATGATTCATGGCCTAGAAAGATCATGAAGAAAGAGTGCAAAATAACCAAACAAAGAAGCTCTTGATTAGTCAGTGACAGCAACATATTCAATTAAGATAACAGTAGTCATTTGGAATTGACTAGCTATTTGATTAAGTCTCTGACCTTTCCTTATCACAAGTTCAGAAATGAGATTTTGTTGCTTACATCAATGTGTGATACACGTTTTCTTTTGTGAGTTTAGATTTACAAGTCAAAGTACATCGCAATTAGGTGGAAATTTGCAGGATGGCATTATTAAGTCCATATTTCACCTCTTAACTGCTCAAGACTTTCTTTAATGTTGTGACAGAGAGCTGGATTTTTGTGAAGTCAGGAGAACTCCACAGACTCTTAAAAAAATCACAAGTGGGCCTGGATGTGGAAATTCTACCCCCAATTTCAATATCCAATTTTTGTTGGCAGGGGAAAGGTGTAACTCATACAGGAAGAAAACCTGAAGTCAGCATAGTCAATTAGATTTGGTGCTGAGTTCACATTTTGGCTGTTGCATGGATCTTAACCCGCACTGTGGCAGTCATGAATTACAGGAGTAGATGTAAATGCCCTTGAAGGGCTGATAAGGTCTATACAACTGTCATTATCTGAAGTTTTTTTAAGCACTTGTACTGAAAAAAACAGGTTGAGCTGTCAATGAGAGACAATAAAAAATCTCAGCTGGACTGCTTGAATAGAAATCTGGTCATGCAATTTTAATAGAATCCTTTGTTGACATTTCCCAAGAGCGATCATTATGTCATTATGAATGCTTGACTGAGTTTCAAAAGCTACAATTATCTCAGATGGTTCTGAATTCACCGTTTAAATAGTCCATGAAAAGGATTCAGCTGTTGTGGTGTCTGGATGGAAGATTATTTTTATAAGAGATTAATCACTTGTGATTTAACAGTTTCAAATGGGTTCTATGAATGGAAATTTCTTTCACTACCAGGTGTGTAGGAATGAGAGCTCTAGTACATTGAGAAGGTTGTTTTTCATCTCCAAGTGGTTCCTGAGGTCTGCTCACGGTGAACATAAGGCAAATGCTTTTGGAGAGGGTAGGGCATAGGATGGGAGATTGACTCTATTGCTCCCCCCAAACAAAAATCAAGCATTTCAAGAAACCTTTTTGCATGGTGGTCCAGTGAGTCAGAAAAGTTCTGAACTTAAGCTACCCATGTTAATAGTGAAAATCCAGCCAGTTTACTGAGCTCTCAAGTACTAAGAGTTGTTCATGTGTCAATTGAAATATCCATGGGATAAATATTTCTCTTCTGTCCAACCGTATTTTTGTCTGGCTGATCTTTTCTTACCTGCTCCATTCAGATGCCTGCTGGAACGAGATGGTGAGGTGAGTTTGTGGTCTATTTCTCTTCAATTCATCCATGTTCTTAGAACTCCAAGGTATTCTCTGTCAGATAACGTTTTCCAACTGGTGCTGACTAACAGCAGAAACAGTCCAGCCATAGCAAATGGAAGGAGAGAGCACGTCTTCCTTCATTTCAGTCTGCAACACAGAAAGCCTTTGCTACATGTGATGCCTTCATAGACAATTCATTGAAGTCTTTTGTGTTCTTCAACTTTTCAATTTTGCTCCCATTTTTTCTGAACCTGTCAACTTGGCATTTTCCTGTTATCCACTGGCATACTCCCAGTCATTGATTGAAGTCCCACTATGAGCATGCAATAGGTACCTAATTATCCCCCACACAAGAAACAGGGCCAGAGAGCAGACATGCAGGCAAAGATCCTATCCTGACCCTGATGGGGATAATCAAGTTATGAGTGTATTTGACCTTTAGTGACATCAGAGCCTAGTCCAATTCTGTCATCCCTTCATTGTCCACAAGATGCATTTTTCAATTTTGGAAAATACATGATTGTCAAATTGTAGAAACCCCAGCTATCTACCTAATCTTGGATCACTAAGCCCAGGTGTAGCATGAATGTAATTTTTCCCTGTTGAGATCAATCAATTCAGCAAAGATCATTATCAAATTTGGAATTGCTGGGTTGCTATGTTTCGAGGTTGTTTTGCAATGCCTATTTTGTACCATTAAGTAGGGAAAGCAGAACTTCTTGAATTAGAGATGTGTTTCAATCCTGCAATGTCCTCAATTGTTCAAGGCAGTACATTTTCATATCATGTATTTTATCATTTATATTTAAGAAAATATCTGGGAGGACAGCATTTTTCATTAGCAATGCTCTTTTTTTTTAAATTGACACAGTGCATGAAGGTTGCAAAATGTGCCCAACTCATTACACGAGAAATAGAAACTGAAAATTCTAGAAACACTCTGGTTAGAATGTCCAACCAGCATTTGGATTTTTGAGGCTGCAGCAAATGTAGGAATGGAGAAGAGACCTGCTAAAGGCTTCTCCCTGGTTTTCAACTGTCGGTGGAGGTCCTGCTGTGAAATCTGAGGGGCTGTCATGAGGTGAGCTCTCCCAAGGACAGGAGGAAGCAAATCACTTCTCCAACTGTGACTGAGGAAAGTTTTTTTTATTCTTTCAAGGGATGTGGGCCTCACTATCTGGGCCAGCATTTGTTGTCTATCCTTAATTGCTCTTGAACTGAGTAGCTTGCTCGGCCATTTCAGAGGGTAGTTGAGAGTCAACGACATTGCTGTGGGTCTGGAGTCACATGTAGGCCAAACTGGGTAAGTATTGACAAGGTACCACATTGTAGGTTGTTGCATAAAATTAAATCTCACGGGATCCAGGATGAGATATCTAAATAGATACAAAATTTGTTTCTTAACAGAAGCTAGAGAGTAGTTGTAGAGGGTTGTTTTTCAAACTGGAGCCTGAGACCAGCAGTGTGCCTCAGGGATCAGTGCTAGGTCCACTGTTATTTGTCATTTATATTAATGATTTGGATGAGAATATAGGAGGCATAGTTAACAAGTTTGCAGATGACACCAAGATTGGTGGCATAGTGGACAGTGAAGAAAGTTATCTCCAGTTGCAATGGGATCTTGATCAAGTGGGCCAATGGGCGGATGAATGGCAGATGGAGTTTAATTTAGACAAATGCGAGGTGATGCATTTTGATAGATTGAACCAGGGCAGGACTTGTTCAGTTAATGGTAGGGCGCTGGGGAGAGTTACAGGACAAAGAGATCTAGGGATACAGGTTCATAGCTCCTTGAAAGTGGAGTCATAGGTGGACAGAGTGGTTTTGAAGGCATTTGGCATGCTTGGTTTCATAGGTCAGAACATTGAATACGGGAGTTGGGACGTCTTGTTGAAGTTGTACCACACATTGGTAAGGCCACACTTGGAATACTGCTTGCAGTTCTGGTCACCCTATTATAGAAAGGATATTATTAAACTAGAAAGAGTACATGTTGTTATGGGGACTTGATGGTTTGAGATATAAGGAGAGGCTGGATAGACTGGGACTTTTTTCTCTTGAGCGTAGGAGGCTGAGGGGTGATCTTATAGAGGTCTATAAAATAATGAGGGGTACAGATCAGCTAGATAGTCAATATCATTTCCCAAAGGTAGGGGAGTCTAAAACTAGAGGGCATAGATTTAAGGTGAGAAGGAAGAGATATAAAAGTGTCCAGAGGGGCAATTTTTTCACACACAGGGTGGTGAGTGCCTTGAACAAGCTGCCAGAGATAGTGGTAGAGGCGGGTACAATTTTCTCTTTTAAAAAACACTTAGATAGTTACATGGATAAGATGGGTATAGAGGAAAATGGGCCAAATGCGGGGGCAATTGGGATTAACTTAGGGGTTTGAACAAAAGGGCAGAATGGACAATTTGGGCCGAAGGTCCTGTTTCCATGCTATAAACCTCTGTGACTCTATTTCCTTCCTGAAAGGACATTCGTGAACCCCAGATGGGTTTTTGCAACAGTCGACAGTGGTTCATATTCGTGCCTACCTCTGATAACCTTTTATCCCCTTGCTTACCAAGAGTGTTTCTACTTCTGCCTTAAAGAATGCGAAGACTTTTCCTCAATGACCTTTTGAGGAAGAGAATTCCCAAGTATCTCAATCCCCAGAAAAAATGTTTCCTTGTCTCTATGTTAAATAGATGAACCTCTATTTTTAAACCGTAGACCTTTGTTCTAGGTTTCCCCACAAGAGGAAACATCCTCTCCACATCCATCCTGTCAAGACCCCTCAGGATCTTTTACATTTTATAATCATGCAATCATTGGTGGTTGTTATGTACTTGAATTTTCAACAGGCTTTTGATGAAGTCCTCCACAGCAGGTTGTTGTGTATTTATAGTGAATTTATACTCAGCATTGAAGCTGAACAGTCCTTTAAGATAATGCATGCATGGAGTCGCCGTAAGTGACATCATTGTTTACGTGAATAACTGCAGAGTCGGTTCGCACCCTGTACTGAACACATCTTCTTAATAAAGCTACTTAGTTTGTTGAACTTCCGTGGCCTCCTGGCCTCAATCCTGCGGACACAGCAGAGGCAAAATTAAAGCACATGGGATAGGAGGGAATATACTGACATGAGCCAAGGATTGTCAAACAGGCAGAAAACAAAGTAGGAATAAATGGATCATTCTTGTGTTGGAAGGCTGTGACTAGTGGGGTACCAAAGGGATTATTACTTGTCATCCCAGCTGTTCACAATACATATCAATGATGTGGATGTTAGGACCAAATGAAATATTTGCAAGTCCATGGTGCCAAAAACTGGGTGGGAGGATGAGCTGTGAAGAGGATGCAGAGATGCCTCAGTGTGATGTGGACAAACTGAATAAGTGGACAAATGTATGGCAGATGCAGAATTATTTCGATATGTGTGAGGTTATCCACTTCGGCAGCAAAAACAGGGAGACAGATTATTATCTGAATAGCTATAAATTAAGTGAGGGGACTTTGCAATGAGTCCTGGGTGCCCTCAAATACCATTCACTGAAGGTAAGTTTGTAGGTGCAGCAGGCAGTAAAGAAGGAAAATGGTATGTTGACCTTCATAGCGAGAGGATTTGAGTGCCGGAGCAGGGATGTCTTGCTGTAATTATATATGGTTTTGGTGAGGCCACACCTAGAATATTGTCTCCTTATCCGAGGAAAGATGTTCTTCCTCTGGAGGGAGTGCAGACAAAGTTTACCAGACTGATTCCTGGGATGGTGGGACTGACGTATAAGGAGTGTTTGAGTTGGTTATGATTATAGTCGTTAGAGTTCAGAAGAATGAGGGGAACCTTGAAGAAACCTGTAAAATTCCAACAGGATGAGACAGGGTAGATGCAGGAATGATGTTCCCAATGGTGTGGGTGTCCAGAACCAGGAGTCGTAGTGTAAGGCTACAGGGTAAACCTTTTAGGACATAAATGAGGAGAAATTTTTTCACCTAGGGAGTGGCAAGCCTGTGAAATACGCTACCATAGAAAGCAGTTGAGGCAAAAACATGGTATGTTCTCAAGAAGGAGTTAGACATAGTTCATGGAGCAAAGGGGATCAAAGGAGTTGCAGGAAGGTGGATTAGGCTTTTGAGTTGGATGATCAGCCATGATCATAATGAATGATGGAACAGGCTGAAGGGTGAATGGCTTACTCCTATTCCTTTTTTCTGTGTTGTGACGAAGATGCAAAGCTGCTTCTAAAGGATTTGGACAGACTTAGTGAGTGGGCAAAAAAAATGACAGATGTAATAAAATGTGCAAAAACATGAGGTTATCCACTTTAGTAGGAGGATGCACAGAGTATTTATTAACTGGTAAGAGATTAGAAAATATACATGTGTAAAGGACCTGGCTGTCTTCAGTAAGTCACTGAAGGCTAATGTGCAGGTGCAGGAGGCAGTTAGGAAGGCTCATGGTATGTTGGCTCTTATTGCAAGTGGGTTTGAATATAGGAATAGTGAAGCTTTGCTTCACTTATGTAGAACCTTGGTTAAGCTGCACCTGGAGTACTGTGTGCAGTTTTGGTCCCCTTACCTTGGGAAAGGTTTTATTGTAAGAAGTCTCACAACACCAGGTTCGAGTCCAACCAGTTTATTTGATAGTAATCTCACAAGCTTTCCGAAACGGTGTTCCTTATCAGGTGTGTGGAAGGTTCCTCATGTTTTTGCACATTTTATTAAATCTATCATTTCTTCTGCCCACTCACTAAGTCTGTCCAAATCCTTTAGAAGCAGCTTTGCATCTTCCTCACAACACAGAAAAACTGGTTGGACTTTAACCTGGTGTTCTGAGACTTCCTACTGTGCTTACCCCATTCCAACACCAGCATCGCTACATAAAGATTTTATTGCCATAGAGAGAATGGAACAAAGGTCCATCAGACTTGCTTTCTGGATGGCAGGACTGTCCTACGAATGGAAATTAGAAAAACTAGGTCTGTATTTTTTATAGTTTTGAAGAATGAAAGGTGATCGCCGTGTATTGCAGACAGGAAACCTTCATTTCTGGAGAGAGCATCGAAGGATTACTAAAGAAGAATCATTCTCAGGTTCTACTTCTATTGGAGGCCTACCTCTTCAGCCTCTATCTCCAAGTCTGTCTCTTCACTATAAGAACATAAGAAATAGGAGCAGGAGTAGGCCATCCAGCCCTTCGAGCCTGCCCCGCCATTCAATAAGATCATGGCTGATCTGTCGTGTCTCAGTTCCACATTCCCGCCCACTCCCCATAACCCTTAATCCCCTTGCTTATCAAAAACCCATCATCCCGCGTCTTAAAAATATTTAGCGAGGCAGCCTCCACCACTTCAACGGGCAGAGAATTCCAGAGATTCACCACCCTTTGAGTGAAGAAGTTCCTCCTCAACTCCGTTCTAAACCGCCCCCCCTTTATCTTGAGGCTGTGCCCCCTAGTCCTACTGTCCTTTCTGAGCGGGAAGAGCCTTTCCACCCCTATCTTATCCATCCCTATCCTATCCATCCCATTCATCATCTTATACGTCTCAATGAGATCTCCCCTCATTCTTCTAAACTCTAACGAGTACAAGCCTAGTTTATTCAGCCTCTCCTCATAGCTCAACCCCCTCAACTCCGGTATCAGCCTAGTAAACCTCCTCTGCACTCCCTCCAAGGCCAAAATATCCTTGCGTAAGTACGGTGACCAAAACTGTGCACAGTACTCCAGCTGCGGCCTCACCAATGCCCTATACAGCCGCAGCAAGACCTCCCTACTTTTATATTCAATCCCCCTCGCTATGAAGGCCAGCATCCCATTAGCCTTCCTGACCACCTGCTGCACCTGCAGGCTGGGTTTTTGTGACTCATGCACAAGGACCCCGAGGTCCCTCTGCACCGTCGCCTGCTGCAGTTTTTCGCCACGTAAGTAATAGTCCTTCCTACCATTATTCTTGCCAAAGTGGACCACCTCGCACTTGCCAACATTAAATTCCATTTGCCATTTCCTGGCCCATTCGCCCAGCCTATCTAGATCCTTCTGCAGACTCTCCACACCCTCCGCGCAATTTGCCGTTCCACCAATCTTGGTGTCATCAGCAAATTTCGACACCATACACTCGGTTCCCTCCTCCAGATCATCTATATAAATGGTAAATAGCTGAGGCCCCAGCACCGACCCCTGGGGCATTCCACTAGTCACCAACTGCCAATCCGAATAGCACCCATTAACCCCCACTCTCTGTCTCCTGAGGGGTTAACGTGGAATCAGTTTTGAGCTGAGGACTGGCATTGGCAACAGCCTCTCCATACCTGTAGTGAAGCCTGCTTAGGCATGGACTCACTGCCTCTGAGCTGGTCCAAATACTTCCTCAAGTTTTTACCTTGGACATTGACTTTATGCGATACTAGTTCTGTTTTCTCCATGACATTCCAGGGACCTAGCTGGATTCACCCCCAAAGTTTCTTGCGTGAACCAGATCACCCATTAAGAAAGTTTCTTCTATCCTTGTGGAATCACAAATTATTTTTTGGTTTTCTTGTTGGGATGCCACATTCCCCATCAGGTTTGGAGATAGCAAGCTTAAGCTGGCATGAAGCTGCCATTTCACTAACAGCTCTGCTGGGGCAACACCTATTGTGTGTGGTGTGATCCTATAATTGAACAAAAGCCACACCAGTTTGGTCTCCATGATGCTTCGTCATGGGGTTTTTGAACGTTTGCACCAGCTGTTTTGCAAATCCATTTGACGATGGATGATAAAATGCAGGTCAGACGAGTTGGATATCGTGGGAGAGCATGAAGTTCTGGAAATCATTGCTAGTAAAAGCCTTGCAGTTATCGGACACCAGTAGCAGAATTCTACTGTCCTGCCCGCCATGGAATCAGAGTAAGCAAGGGGTGGACAACAGAAATGTGCGTTGACCGTGGGTGGGAATTTCTCGTCTCGCTCGAGCAAGGCCGTAAAATCCCACGCCATGATTTCCGGTAACCTGTACATACCAAAGCCTTGCCATAATTCCTTGATCATAACTTGGCAAGTCATAGAACCTATGCAGTACATGTCCAGCTACTTGGAGTGTGCGTCCATCATGATCAAAAACGTGGAACCCTTGAAGGGCCTTGTGAAGTCCACGCACGCATGCATCTAAGGCCTTCCAGGCCATTCCCCTGGGTGTAGGGAGGCTGAGGACATGGTTTTTGATTTTCTAGGTGCAGGTCACATTGCTTTACCAAATGTGTGAAGCCAGAGTCCAGACTGGACTACCAGACATTGTTCCTAGCCAACATTTTCATTTTTGATACACCAGGGTGGCCATTATGTAATTCCATTCATCTTGGATGTTGTCTTGTGGATGAAACAATTGCTCAGGACCCCCAAATAATGATCCCATTCTCAATACTGAGTTTATCTTTCTTACTCAGGAAGGGTTTCATTTCTTCAGAGGGTCATCCTTGGAATCCCCCGTGCCGGGTCACATGCTTAATTTTAGATAGTGTTGGATCTTTTTAATTTGCCTTGCTGACACTGGCAGTCTCCAAAAAGTTCAGGGACATCGAGACCTCTTCCAATGCTTGTAAAAGAGCCAGGCTGTTGGACAATGGGAAGTGACTTAATGCATCAGCATTAGCTATCGAGGTCCCAGGCTAGTGTTCTAGACAATATTCATAGGCCGCCAATATTCATAATGCCCAGCCCTGGATCTGGGTGGAAGGGGGGATTGCCTTGTCCTCTTTAAAAATGCACAATAAGGATTTATGGTCAGTAACTATAAAATATCTATCATTGATGTATTCATGGAACTTTTTCACACCAAATACAACTAAAATCTGAGAATACTATTGCCCCACCTTCATAGAGGGAAGCCATGGCCTAGTGATATTACTAGACTATTAATCCAGAAACTCAGCTGATGTTCTGAGGATCTGAGTTCAAATCCCACCATGGCAGGTGGTGGAACTTAAATTCAACAAAAAAATTCTGGACTTAAGAATCTACTGATGACCATGAAACCATTCTTGATTGTAGAAAAACCCAACTGGTTCACTAATATTCTTTAGGGAGAAAAACTGCTGTCCTTATCTGGCCTGATGTACATATGATCTGGATAGGCTGAGCGAGTGGGCGAGGACCTGGTAGATGGAGTACAATGTTAGCAAGTGTGAGGTTATCCACTTTGGCAGAAATAATAGTAGGAGGGATTACTATTTAAAGGGCGAAAAGCTGCAGCATGCTACGGTGCAGAGGGACCTGGGGGTCCTTGTGGACGAGTCGCAAAAACCCAGTCTGCAGGTGCAGCAGGCGAATGGGATGCTGGCCTTTATAGTGAGGGGGATAGAATATAAAAGCAGGGAGGTCTTGCTGCAACTGTACAGGGCACTAGTGAGGCCACAGCTGGAGTACTGTGTGCAGTTTTGGTCGCCGCACTTGCGCAAGGATATTTTGGCCTTGGAGGGAGTACAGAGGAGGTTCACTAGGCTGATACCAGAGATGAGGGGGTTAGACTATGAAGAGAGACTAAATAGACGGGGTCTGTACTCGTTGGAGTTTCGAAGGGTGAGGGGGGATCTTATAGAGACGTATAAGATAATGAAAGGGATGGATAGGGTAGAGGTAGAGAGATTCTTCCCGCTCAGAAAGGACAGCAGGACTAGAGGGCACAGCCTCAAGATAAGGGGGGGGGGGTCAGTTTAGAACAGAGTTGAGTAGGAACTTCTTCACTCAAAGGGTGGTGAATCTCTGGAAATCTCTGCCCGTTGAAGTGGTGGAGGCTACCTCGCTAAATATATTTAAGACGTGGGTATTTAGGTTTTTGACAGACGAGGGAATTAAGGGTTATGGGGAGAAAGTGGGAAAGTGGAACTGAGCCTCTTCAGATCAGCCATGATCTTATTGAATGGCAGGGCAGGCTCGAAGGGCTACATGGCCTACTCCTGCTCCTATTTCTTATGTTCTTATGTTCTTATGACTCTAGAGCCACAGTAATGTGGCTGACTCTCAACTGTTTTCTGAAATGGCCTGACCAAGGGCAACAAGGGACAGGCAATAAACGCTAGTCAGTTAGTGAAGCCCGTGTCCCATGAATAAAAAATAAGAAAGGGTCCTTGAGGCATTTGCAATGGGCTTTTCTGTACCATCTTTCCAGTGATGGGACAGCACTGCCACAACCTCGTATAAGAATTCCTTCTTCGAGTCAAAATGGGCCAGTAGGTTAGCTGACAGCAGCTGAGATTTAACTTTAGAAAAAAACCTCTGCTTGTGGAAATTCTCAGGACCATCCCTGGTATTTTCACAGTGGGACAAGCCTGGCGGGGGGGGGGGGGGTTTGCGCCAGCACAGAAGTCAAGTTATAGAGTCAGAGGTTTACAGCATAGAAACAGGCCCTTCAGCCCAAGTTGTCCATACTGTTTTTTCTAACCCAGAAGCTAGGCCCAATTGCCCACTTTTAGCCCATATCCCTCTATACCCATCTTACCCATGTAATTGTGTAAATGCTTTTTAAAAGACAAAATTGTACCTGCCTCTACTGCTACCTCTGGCAGCTTGTTCCAGATGCTCACCACCCTCTATGTGAAAAAATTGCCCCACTGGACCCTTTTGTATCACTCCCCTCTCACCTTAAACCTGTGCCCTCTAGGTTTAAATCCCCTACCTTTGGGAAATGATATTGACTATCTAGCTGATCTGTGCTTCTCGTTATTTTCGAGAGCTCTATAAGATCACCCCTCAGCCTACTACACTCCAAAGGAAAAAGTCCCAGTCTATCCCACCTCTCCTTATAATTCAAACCATCAAGTCCCAGTAGCATCTGAGTATATCTTTTCTGCACTCTTTCAAGTTTAACAATATCCTCTCTATAATAGGGTGACCAGAACTGAACACAGTATTCCAAGTGTGACCTTATCAATGTCTTGTACAAGTTCAACAAGAAGTCCCAAATCTTGTATTCAGTGTCCTGACCGATGAAATGAAGCATGCTGAATGCCTTCTTCACCACTCTTTCCACCTGTGACTCCACTTTCAAGGAACTATGAACATGTACCCCTAGATCACTTTGTTCTGTCACTCACACCAATGCCCTACCACTAACTGAGTAGGATGTTGTTCTGGATAAATTTTCTATAACAGTTGACTCGTCCCAAAAAGAATTTTAACTCCGTGGTGTTTCTAGAGATTTGTGTTTCTATTATTCGGCTATTAGTCAAAACACCTTCCAAGTATTCCAGTTTAATGAGACAAACAAGAACAGGAGTTTATTCTCTAATTCATTCCTCAATTTTTCTCTTTATTTTACAGTTTAGATACCAACTCAAACTTAAACAGTTGCAACAATCTAACTCTATTACTGAACTTTAACTCTTAACTGAACATTAACTTTTATTATTCAACTGAAAATAGATACTAGTGGATTTAGGGAAAACACTGGCCATGAAATATTCCCGATGTTGAATCAATATTTGTAGTCTTCTCTGAGGAAAATTCCTGTAGCATGCTTCTTACGATGGTTGATCTCTATAGAGTTGTCGTTGGCAAACAAAGGATTGCAATGTCCTTTATCACTTGCTTCCAGAAGATTCTCTGTTATCCAGCCAACTGTGTAGCCAGAAACCAATCACATGGCTCAAACATTCAAAGAAATCATTGTGAACAACGCCATTATGCTTACTTCAGATGACATGTCTGTCCCTTATTTAGTCTACACAGGAAGCTTCAGGTCATAGCTTCCAGACCAGAACACTGACTCAGTAATTTTCTGACCTGCATCTGGTTTTAATTACAAGTTGACCAAAAATCCCAGCATGCTGAACTCTCAACCAAATAGCCATGTCAAAGCCACAAATGCCATTATTGTTATTAAATCATTGTTGTAGTCATTCTTTCTCTATCTACACTTCCTTGATGGTCTTTACCTTATCCTCGACAGGATGTAGCCCCTTGACATCAGCTCAATAGCTTAAGTAGGTTGCTTCAGCCATTTGGAAAAGGCATTTCTCCATCTTCAAGAGAACCCCCACTCCATAAAAACTCTGCAAGGCCTTTTCTAAATTGGCCAGGTGTTCTTGTTCTGAAGGCCCCATGACCAAAATGTCATCTAAGTATACTGCAACCTTGGGTAGCCCTTGGACGATGTTCTCCATGAAGCTTTAGCAAATGGCTGACAAGACCCCAAAAGGCAAGCCTTGGCCTTAGCTTCTTTTATTTTTTGCATGCCTTCTTAGAACACTCCAGGCTACCTACTAATAACTTAATACAGTCCCTCCATGTGCAGCCTGAAGTGCACCAACCAATTTAACTTAATTTCCTTGACTGACAGGTGGTAAATTAGAGTTCCTATATCGATGGGGTCCCTTTCACACCTGGTTTACACAAGCACCCCGGGGATGAGTCTCCCAACCCACCATGCTAATTTTCTGATGCAGCAGGGTGGGAGAATCTCGTGGCCAGGAGACGTATGCATTCCCACCATGAACACATCTCCTAGCGCTGGATTTCAAGTGCTGTCAGATCTGCACTAGAAACTGATGGGAAAACCAGGTAAATTATTTTCATCAGTTTTTAATATAATTTATATGTAATTAGTGGGCCCAGGACTGAATTCTCTGGGCCTGTTAGTCTCTCCCACCCCACCAGAGTGTTTCACTCTTGGGACATTTGCAGTAGTTATCCACTTTCAGGGAACTATTAAGACAACCCCACTGGAGTGAAGGTGGCAATCAGGGCCCCCCAGGGGATCAGGTGATGAGGCATTTACCATGGGGCAAAGTGCCCATACTTAAGGAGCACACATGGGGCAGTGCCAATGGAGTGAGGTCTTTTGGGGTGGGGCCTAGGGTGTCTGGGCTGTGGGGGTGAGGTTGAGGGGAAGCAGCACTGTGGGGGTCCCAGGCTGGCGGGAGGCAGCATTTTGGGGGTCCCAAGCTGGCAAGCAATCAAGCTGGCTAGCAGTTGGGAGGCTGATAGTGTGGAGCCACTGCATGTGTGCAGAAGCCCACTGATTTCAGCCTCTCCAGCAAGAATAGGCCCCACTCCTGAAATTTAGTGATATTTACGCTGGTGACCCCTGCAGTGCGCAGTGAGGGAGATTCTAGTGTGAGCTGAAAAAAACTGTGTGAATTACTCCAGTTTTCCCACGAATTTGACACTTAGAACTTTTTTGGGAGAATCCCAGCCTATATTGAGGACTAATTAAAGAAAGCTCCTCGCCTAGTTTAAAGCCATTGCTGCCTGATGCTCCTTGTAGTTCCTGAGCACCCTTTTCAGCATTCTTAATTGATAAGGCTACTTCAATGGCTTTCTTTAAATCCAAAATGATTTTGTCAACAGCTTCTTTTGGGTGGTTAGGTCATTTATGCCACATATCAAATTGACTTGCAACATTTCGTTAAGAGGCTGTTCAAATTTGCAATATACAGCCAATTCCTCTAACGTAGCCAAGAACATAGAGGCAGGATCTCCCAGGAGTTCGCCCAGCCATGTGGAAGTATTTCTGGAAGATTACAGAGGACTCCAGGCCGAGGTCATTTTTTTAAATAGGCTTAGCATTTATTAAAAAGTTTTGAGTCAGGGGCATCTGGATAAGTCAGACTTTCAATTATGCTGAAAGGTGGGGCCCCTTATGCCGTCAACAATATCAATTTTTTTTCGTCTTCGTCAGTGTTGTTAACGCAGATGAAGTAATGTAAGCGTTCAATATACTGGGCCCAGTCTTCCCTGTTGGTACCATGGAGTTCAAGTTTTCTGAAAAGAGGCATAATGTCTTTTTCTTACCAGAGAAGACTTTTGGTTTGTGGAGGTTGTCTGGAGGGGGGAGATGGAAAAAAAATGTTTTCCTTGTCACTGATGTAATAATTCAGCCGCACACCAGTTTCCCATCACTACATACTTTTTGTAGTGACCAAGAAAGAGATCTCTCCTGTGGCTCACAGCTGGGTATTGCAACACCTCAGGACCTTCAACGTTGGTCTGGGTGGTAACAAGTATAAAAACCCCCACTGAATACTTCTTATTGAGCAAGCCATTGTCTACTGTATAAGAGAGCTTATATTCCACAAAGCCCACAGAGAGATCTATTGGTGATTCCTTGTGGCTTTTCTGGCCATCATAACAGCTATATTCCAGGGCTGCTAAAACTTTGCGGGCAGCTTTTCCTGAGGTGAACAATGAGAGTTGATCCTTCATCACTGACTGCAAAATCCAGGCAACTATGATTTACTGTTTATCAGATGGTGATGCAACAGTCCTTTCCAATCCTTCAACTTAGAACATAGAACACTACAGCACAAACAGGCCCTTCGGCCCACTAGTTGCCCTGATCACTTGTATACCTACTAAGCCATAGACCTATCTATAACCCCCAATCCCATTAGATCCCATATACTCATCCAGAAGTCTTTTAAAAGACCCCAGTGAGTTCGCCTCCACCACCACCAATGGCAGCTGATTCCATTCACTCACCACCCTCTGAGTGAAAAACTTACCCCTAACATCTCCTCTGTACTTGCTTCCCTTCACCTTAAATCTGCGTCCTCTCGTAGCGACCATTTCAGCCCTGGGAAATAGCCTCCGAGAATCCACCCTATCTATTTCTCTCAACATCTTATAAACCTCTACCAGGTCGCCTCTCAACCTTCGTCTCTCCAGGGAGAAGAGTCCCAGCTCCCTCAACCTATCTTCATAAGGCATGCCTCCCAATCCAGGCAACATCCTTGTAAATCTCCTCTGCACCCTTTCAATAGCTTCCACGTCTTCCTATAGTGAGGCGACCAGAACTGCACACAGTACTCCAAGTGGGGTCTGACAAGGGTCCTATAAAGTTGCAGCATTACCTCCCGACTCCTAAACTCAATCCCTCGATTAATGAAGGCCAGTACACCATACGCCTTCTTGACCACATCCTCCACCTGCGAGGCCGATTTAAGAGTCCTGGGGACCCGGACCCCAAGGTCCCTCTGCTCTTCAACACAGCTAAGACTCCTACCCTTGATATTGTATTCCTTTATCCTACTGGTCCTGCCAAAATGGACCACTACACATTTATCTGCGTTGAAGTCCATCTACCACTTCTCTGCCCAGTCTTGCATCCTATCTATGTCCCGCTGCAACTTCTGCCATCCCTCCAGACCATCCACAACACCACCAACCTTCGTATCGTCTGCGAACTTGCTAACCAATCCCTCCACTTCCTCATCCAGGTCATTTATGAAAATGACAAACAGCAAGGGTCCTAGAACAGATCCCTGGGGCACTCCACTGGTGACCGACCTCCATGCAGAAAAAGACCCATCCACAACCACTCTCTGCCTTCTGCAGGCAAGCCAGTTCTGGATCCACAAGGCCAAAGCCCCCTGGATCCCATGCCCTCTCACCTCAAGAAGTCTTGCATGGGGGACCTTATCAAACGCCTTGCTGAAGTCCATGTAAACCACGTATACTGCTCTTCCTTCGTCAATGTGCTCAGTCACATTCTCAAAGAACTCAACTAGGCTTGTAAGGCACGATCTACCCTTGACAGGACCATGTTGACTATTTCTGATCATTCTAAACTTCTCCAAATGCTCATAAATCTTGTCCCTCAGAAGCCTCTCCATCAACTTACCAACCACTGAGGTCAGACTCACCAGTCGGTAATTTCCTGGGCTATCCCTGATCCCTTTCTTGAAAATAGGAACCACATCTGCAATCCTCCGGAACCTCTCCCGTCTCCATCGACAACTCAAAGATCATCGCCAGGGCTCTGCAATCACTTCCCTCACCTCCCACAGTAACCTGGGGTACATCCCATCCGGTCCCGGCAACTTGTCTATCTTGATAGAGTTTAAAAGTTCTAACACATCCTCTTCCTTAACATCCACATACTCAATCTTTTCAGACTGCTGCAAACCTGTAGTACAACCTCCCAGATCACTTTCCACCATGAATACTGAGGCAAAGTACTCATTAAGCACCTCTGCCATTTCTTCCGGTTCCACACAGACTTTTCCCCCTTCACCTTTTATAGATCCTATCCCTTCTCTTCTCATCCTTTTACTTTTTACATATTTGTAGAAGGCCTTGGGATTCTCCTTAATCTTACCTGCCAAGGCCTTCTCATGACCCCTTCTGGCTCTCCTAATTTCCTTTTTAAGTTCCTTTCTACAAGCCTTATACTCCTCTAGATCCTTACCATCTCCTAGCTCTCTGAACCTTTTATACACCTTTCCTTTCTTCCTGACTAGGTCCACCACAACCTTCGTGCACCACGGTTCCCGTGCCCTACCAAAACCTCCTTGTCTCATCGGAACGTTATCGTGCAGAGCTCCAGTCAAACACTCCTTGAATATCCGCCACCTTCCTTCTGTACTTTTCCCCAAGAATGCCTCCTTCCAGTTTATTTGTCCAATTATTTGCCTGATGTCTTCATGTTTCCCCTTACTCCAGACAAACACCTTCCTAGCCTGCCTGATCCTATCTCTTTCCAATGCTATCGTGAAGGAGATAGAATTATGATCTCCATCCCCAAGATGCTCTCCAACCGAGAGATCCGACACCTGTCCTGGTTCATTAGCCAGCACCAGGTCAAGTACAGCCTCTCCTCTCATAGGCTTATCCACGTACTGTGTCAGGAACCCCTCCTGAACACACCTAACAAACTCCTCCCCATCCAAACCCTTTACCCTTGGGATATTCCAGTCGATGTTTGGGAAATTCAAGTCTTCCACCACGACAACTCTGTTATTACTACATTTCTCTAGGATCTGTTTCCCTATCTGCACCTCAACTTCCCTGTCACTATTGGGCGGCCTATAGAAAACACCCAGCAAAGTTATCGACCCTTTGCTGTTCTTAACTTCCACCCACGATGACTCTGTTGGCAGTCCCTCCACGGCATCCTCCTTCTCTGCAGCCATGACACTGTCCCTGATCAACAGTGCCACTCCACCACCTCTTTTGCCCCCAACCCTGTCCTTCCTGAAGCATCTGAATCCTGGCACCTGAAGTACCCAGTCCTGTCCCTGAGATATCCAAGTCTCTGTAATGGCCACCACATCACATTCCCAAGCAGCAATCCACGCCCTAAGCTCATCTACCTTATTTACTACACTCCTGGCGTTAAAATAGACACACCTCAGCCCCTCGGTCTGGACATTTCTCTTCTCCACCACCCGTCTAACCTCCCTCTCATATCATCTACAGTCCTTCCCTACCTGGGAGCTAACCTCCTCGGTCTCAGTCTCCTCATCTCTGTTCCCTCCCCCCAACCTTTCTAGTTTAAAGTCCCCCCAGTAGCCCTAGCCAGTCTTCCCGCCAAGATATTGGTCCCCCTGGGATTCAAGTGCCACCCGTCTTTACTGTACAGGTCACACCTGCCCCTAAAGAGGTCCCAATGATCCAGGAACCGGAATCCCTGCCCCCTGCTCCAGTCCCTCAGCCACGCATTCACCCTCCACCTCATTCCAATCCTGATCTCATTCTCCCGCGGCGCAGGCAGCAATCCTGAGATTACTACCTTTGCATTCCTCTTTCTCAGCTGCCTACCCAGTTCCCTATAATCCTTTTCATGACTGCTTCCCTCTTCCTGCCCATGTCAGCAGTACCTATATGAACCACAACCTGCGGTTCCTCACCCTCCCCTTTCGGGATGTCTGGGACGCGTCCAGAGACATCCTGGATCCCAGCTCCAGGGAGACAAACCACCATCTGCGACTCCCGTCTGCGTCCGCAAAAACGCCTGTCTGAACCCCTCACTATGGAGTCCCCTATTAGTACTGCCTTGCTGCTCTTTTTTAGTTTTTTGAAGTACTGGCTCAGCTCCAGAAGGTTTCCCCTTCCTAAAAGTTACCCATGTGCCTTCTTCCCATTGCCCTGGTGTGACAACTTGCCGATAGCTCCTGTCAATTATCTCCTCGTTCTCTCTAATGAGACGAATGTCCTCAAGCTGCCTTTCCAGTTCCTTTACCAGGTCCCATAGGGACTGCAGCTCCACACACCGAGCTCTGGTATGGATGTCTGGGAGACCAGGAGCCTCCAAGACCTCCCACATATTGCATCGGCAACAACATACTGGCCTCACACTCATATTTGCCCTTTTTAGAAATACAGAGAAAAAATAATATAAAAAAAACTTATAAACTTACCTTGCCTCACCCTTTTTTCTTTGGCCCTCTGAGCCAAAGCCCTTACAGCTTAGGCAAAAACAAAAACAAACTTACCTGCTCTCACTCAGAGCCCCTCTCTCTCTCTCTCTTTTTTTTGGTTAGAGGAGGAGGGAGGGGTGGGATACTCTACCTGTGTAGAGTATCAGGTTTCTTCACCTTTCCAATTTATGGGGGTCCAGAGGGAAAAAAACTACTTCCCTATGACAACTTCCTGTCTCCAATTTTAAATTAAAAAAAGCTTTAAAAAAAAGAAACACAGTAACTTACTCACCAGTCTCTCCCTCTCTGATGTGCTCCCAAGGAACAATGAGCATGAAATTGAAATTGAAATAGATTAACAGACAAATAAGAATATATCTGCCCGTGAATTGCACGATCTTGAAATACTGTATTGCCAGAATCCAGGGACAGTGTGATCTATGCAGCAAGTTAAGCGTGCTGCTGTATGCTATGTTGACGCCTTTCTAATTCCTGCCAACAATGCAAATCTTTCTTTATGAAATAAAAAGATATACAAGACAAAAATCATCTTCTAAAATCTATATACAGAGCTGTCCCAATTTTACATTCCCTTTTAAAATTAATTCAAGGGATGTTTGTGCATCGCTGGCCTGGCCAGCATTTATTTTCCATCCCTAACTGACCTTCAGAAAATGCAAGCATGCCACCTTTGTGAAACACTGAGGGTCTTGTGGCGTAAGTCATCCTTCATGCTATGAGGGAGAGGTTTCCAGGATTTTCATCTCACCACAGTGCTCCTGATTTGTACTTTGTGGATGGTGTAGAGACTTCTCACGAGAGAATACACAGCATCTGATCTGATCTGATTTTGTTGCCACTGTTTTTATGCAACTGTTCCAGTTAGATTTCTGGCCAGCATTGATGTGGAGAATTCAACAATCCGCTGTGGTCACTAAAGATAATCCTTTGAGTTATCTTGTTATAATAAAACACGTGTAAATCTCAATGATAACTTCAGCTAGCGAGCTTACCAAACAAGTACCAGGAAGTTTCCAAGTGTTATTTTTCTATGGTGTGTCTGTAATAATTGGTGAGAGTCATAGCGGGTGTGCCAAATTTCTTAGCCTTCCATGAAAGTAGAGGCATTAGTGGGCTTTCTTAACTATAGCGTTGGAGGGACCAGAACAGATTGTTGGTGATTCAAACACCTATCAAGTTGAAGCTCCACTTCATCCCTGTTGATGTAGTCCGGGGCATGTCCTCCACTACATTTCCTGAAATGATGGCTATCTTGTTTGTTTTACTAACACTGGGGGAGAGATTATTGTTATTGCACCATTTCACCAGATTCTCTTTCTCTTTCCTGTGCTCCATCTCATCACTGTTTGAGATCTAACCCATGACGATGGTATCATCAGCAAATTTGAAAATGGAGTTGGACAGGCAATCATAAGTGTATAATGAGTACAGTAAGGGGCTGAGGAATATAGCCTTGTGGGTCACCAGTGTTGAGGATAATCATGGAGGAAGGGTCGTTACCTATCCTTACTGACCTCGGTCTATGGGTTAGGAAGTCTAGAATTCTGGCACAGACGGAGGAGCTAATCGCTGGGCCAAGGGGTTTGGAGATGAATTGTGTTGGGATGATGGTGTTGAAGGCTGAGCTGTCATCAATAAATAGGAGTCTGACACGAGTGTCCGTGTTATTCAGGTGTTCCAGGGTTGAGTGTAGGGCCAGGGAGATGGTATCTGCTATGGACCTGTTGTAGCTTGGTCTGGTTCCTGCTTTGATTAAGACTGCAAGAAACTACCAAGGGATGTGAATGTAGCTAGATCCATCACACAAACCAACCTTCCATCCATTGACTCTGTTTACATTTCCCTGTGCCCTGGAAAGACAGCCAACATAATCAAGGACCCTACACACCCCGAAAATACACCCTTTCACTTTCTCCCGTCAGGAAAACAATACAAAAGTCTGATACCATGTACCAACCAACTCAAGAACAGCTCCTTCCCTGCTATCATGAGACTTTGAACCAATAATATCTTTCTCTTTCTCCCTACCTGTAACTGCAACTGCAACTCTATATTCTGCATCCTGCCCTTTCCTTCTCTGTGTACTCTATGAATGGTATATTTTTGTCTTTATGGCGCACAAGAAACAGTACTTTTCACTGCATCCCAATATGTGACAATAATAAATCAAATCATTGGCGTTTATTTTAATTTAAGGCAAAATTGATCATGACTTGGGATTCTTCTTCATTTTTCAGAACCAGCGTTTGTGGATATGAGACGAAGACAGTCTCAGGCTCAAAAATTGACTATTGAAACTAAGCCCTCAAATGAATAATGGCCTCTTAGGCAATATATTGAAGGTGCTGTGGCATCATGAAATCATACCTCAACATGTTTCATCAAAAAAGGGGAGGAGAGAAAATTGCCAAGAGCACTAATATATCAGAAATGATTCCAATGAACCTAATTGCCAACAGCGTGCTGACTGATGCATTATAAATTAAATCATTATTACATAACCAATAACAAAATAGAGCTATTTTTAAGGAAACAATTTATGGGTTATTACATAACTCCATGACAAGCAATTCTTGAAAATCAGTCATAATGTGTACCAGATAAAACCAGCCACAATAAGCTTCTTGACAATTGACATTCATAAATAACCCTGTCATGTCAAACCTGTTATTCTTTTACATTTATTTATCTTCTGTTACAATCAAGAAGACAGTTTTGTGAGTTCAAAGATCAGTACTGACTTACTGACACTTTACAAAAAGGGGAGGAGGCCAAAGTATCTTGCGAATTTGTTTTCAGTAATAGAAGTGGGCATTTTTGAGGTCTCATGATTCTTCCTCTTGAAATTAGCATCCAGTATCGTGCAATATTATCCTGGTAATAACACCATGCCATTGAACAGCATTGTTAATAAGGTGGAAAGTACTTCATACGTGGGCATCATGTTATTACAGCCATCATTTTTCTGGTTGTATGGTACATTTGTTTAATTAGACGTGGTTATCCATGTTTATAAATTATTCATAAGCTAATGAATAACATGTCAAAGTATTTGAAAATAACTTGGTCTGAATTTTTTATTTTTGGTACTGTATTGCATTTGTTATAGAAGGGGATAAGCTGTAAATAAGACATGCAAATTAACAGTTCACTATTGCTATTTGAATTGTTCAGTGATTCAGTGCCCTGTGCTGATTTTTTTAAAACTTTGCCATAGGTCCCATTTCTTCATAATTCTTTCTAATATGTAGTGTTGCAAATGGACACAATGGGAGTGATTTTACCAATTTTTTCCTAAGTGCTGGGCGGGCTTGAAACTGGGAGAGTTTCAGATCTGACTTTTGGGCACGTTTTCAGACCGCCCCCATATGCACTCTGCCTGCAAAAATATCAACAAGCCTGTTGCTCCCTGCAGACGCATGAGGGTGGGGCTTAATGCACCCAAAACTCTGCAGACCTCTGCTGCACATTAGCAGTAGCAGGGACATGACAGAAAAGAGAGAGCTGTCAGGCCCCTGCTATTGCAGGCTGCGTGAGCTCCCCCTCAGTGGGTGCCTGAGGTATAGCCCCCCACCGCCACCCAGACCAGTTGCGGACCCACTGCCCTCCCTAACCAATTGCTGCAGGTGGCAGCAGGCCTGCTCTCCATCCCTGACCCCTCCCCCCATTAGCCCTCTCCCACTGCCCAGACGATTGAGCGCCAGGCTGGCTAAGCAGATGTGAAATAGCATTATAATGAATTTCCACATATTAACCTGCCTCCCACCCATCTCCAGTGCAAGACTGAGTGCAAGTCTTGGAAATCCGGCACTCGCAAAATGGCATCGGTCGTGAAAACTGGCACCAATCGCGTTAAGCTCTTTATACCCGACTTTAGCACTGCGTTGTGCCCAAAAACAGCAGCAATGCAATGGTAAAATCACCCCCAGTGTTTCAAGAGTTAAAGAAGAACCTGGAACATTATTTTAATGCAGCTTTTAAATTCAGTCTTGCACAGAAACAGGTTGTGCAGTTAAATGAACACAACTGGGTGATGATTTAATAATCTAAAGATAAATCAGGAACATTTTTTCATATTAAATTGGCAGTGGGAAAAGAGATTACTGGTTCAGAGTAGCAAAAAACAAATTTAGGATTGACATCAGGAAGTGTTTTAACATATAAAAAAATCATAACTGATATGATAAACTTCCTCACAGCAGCAGAGACAAAAGCTCTGCAATAGAGGAAATAGCGAGGCATCTTGAGAGGAATTGCTTTACAGAGCAGACGCAGCACGGTTTTGTTAATGGGAAGTCGTGTCTGACAAATTTTTATGTTCTATGAGGATGTGCCTAGGGTGGTGGATAGAGGAGAGCCGGTGGATGTGATCTTTCTGGATTTTCAGAAGGCGTTTGACAAGGTACCTCACAGGAGGTTATTGCAGAAGGTCAGGGGACAGGGAGTTGGGGGTAGGGTGTTAGCGTGGATAGAGGATTGGTTGTCAAATAGGAGGCAGAGAGTGGGGGTCAATGGGTGCTATTCGGATTGGCGGATGGTGACTAGTGGAGTGCCTCAGGGGTCGGTGCTGGGGCCTCAGCTATTTACCATTTATATAGATGATCTGGAGGAGGGAACCGAGTGTAGGGTGTCGAAATTTGCTGATGACACCAAGATTGGAGGAAAGGCAAATTGTGCAGAGGGTGTGGAGAGTCTACAGAAGGATCTAGATAGGCTGGGCGAATGGGCCAGGAACTGGCAAATGGAATTTAATGTTGGCAAGTGCGAGGTGGTCCACTTTGGTAGGAATAATGGTAGGAAGGATTATCACTTACGTGGCGAAAAACTGCAGCAGGCGACGGTGCAGAGGGACCTCGGGGTCCTTGTGCATGAGTCGCAAAAACCCAGCTTGCAGGTGCAGCAGGTGGTCAGGAAGGCGAATGGGATGCTGGCCTTCATAGCGAGGGGGATTGAATATAAAAGTAGGGAGGTCTTGCTGAGGCTGTATAGGGCATTGGTGAGGCCGCAGCTGGAGTACTGTGTGCAGTTTTGGGCGCCATACTTACGCAAGGGTATTTTGGCCTTGGAGGGAGTGCAGAGGAGGTTTACTAGGCTGATGCCGGAGTTGAGGGGGTTGAGCTATGAGGAGAGGCTGAATAAACTAGGCTTGTACTCGTTAGAGTTTAGAAGAATGAGGGGAGATCTCATTGAGACGTATAAGATGATGAATGGGATGGGTAGGATAGAGGCGGAGAGACTCTTCCCGCTCAGAAAGGATAATAGGACTAGGGGGCACAGCCTCAAGATAAAGGGGGGGCGGTTTAGAACGGAGTTGAGGAGGAACTTCTTCACTCAAAGGGTGGTGAATCTCTGGAATTCTCTGTCCGTTGAAGTGGTGGAGGCTGCCTCGCTAAATATTTTTAAGAAGCGGGTTGATGGGTTTTTGATAAGAGAGGGGATTAAGGGTTATGGGGAGAGGGCGGGAATGTGTTCTATGTTCTATGTCCTAATAAGAACATAAGAAATAGGAGCAGGAGTAGGCCATCTAGCCCTTCGACCCTGCCCCGCCATTCAATAAGATCATGGCTGATCTGTCGTGGCTCAGTTCCACTTTCCCGCCCTCTCCCCATAACCCTTAATCCCCTCTCTTATCAAGAACCCATCAACCCGCTTCTTAAAAATATTTAGCGAGGCAGCCTCCACCACTTCAACGGGCAGAGAATTCCAGAGATTCACCACCCTTTGAGTGAAGAAGTTCCTCCTCAACTCCGTTCTAAACCACCTCCCCTTTATCTTGAGGCTGTGCCCCCTAGTCCTACTGTCTTTTTTGAGTGGGAAGAGTCTCTCCACCTCTATCCTATCCATCCCATTCATCATCTTATACGTCTCAATGAGATCTCCCCTCATTCTTCTAAACTCTAACGAGTACAAGCCTAGTTTATTCAGCCTCTCCTCATAGCTCAACCCCCTCAACTCCGGTATCAGCCTAGTAAACCTCCTCTGCACTCCCTCCAAGGCCAAAATATCCTTGCGCAGGTGCGGCGCCCAAAACTGCACACAGTACTCCAGCTGCGGCCTCACCAATGCCCTATACAGCTGCAGCAAGACCTCCCTACTTTTATATTCAATCCCCCTCGCTATGAAGGCCAGCATCCCATTCGCCTTCCTGACCACCTGCTGCACCTGCAAGCTGGGTTTTTGCGACTCATGCACAAGGACCCCGAGGTCCCTCTGCACCGTCGCCTGCTGCAGTTTTTCGCCACGTAAGTAATAGTCCTTCCTACCAAAGTGGACCACCTCACACTTGCCAACATTAAATTCCATTTGCCATTTCCTGGCCCATTCGCCCAGCCTATCTAGATCCTTCTGCAGACTCTCCACACCCTCCGCACAATTTGCCTTTCCCCCAATCTTGGTGTCATCAGCAAATTTCGACACCCTACACTCGGTTCCCTCCTCCAGATCATCTATATAAATGGTAAATAGCTGAGGCCCCAGCACCAACCCCTGAGGCACTCCACTAGTCACCATCCGCCAATCCGAATAGCACCCATTGACACCCACTCTCTGCCTCCTATTTGACAACCAATCCTCTATCCACGCTAACACCCTACCCCCAACTCCATGTCCCCTGACCTTCTGCAATAACCTCTTGTGAGGTACCTTGTCAAACGCCTTCTGAAAATCCAGAAAGACCACATCCACCGGCTCTCCTCTATCCACTGCCCTAGACACATCCTCATAGACCCTAGACACATCCTCATAGAACATTACAGCACAGTACAGGCCCTTCGGCCCTCAATGTTGCACCGACCTGTGGAACCAATCTAATGACCCTCTAACCTAACCTATTCAAATATTACCCATATGCCTATCCAATGACCATTTGAATGCCCTTAAAGTTGGCGAGTCCACTACTGCTGCAGGCAGGGCATTCCACATCCTTACTACCCTCTAAGTAAAGAACCTACCTCTGACATCCATCCTATATTTATCACCCCTCAATTTAAAGCTATGTCCCCTCGTGTTAGCCATCATCCAAGGAAAAAGGGTCTCACTGTCCACCCTATCTAATCCTCTGATCATCTTGTTTGCCTCAATTAGGTCACCTCTTAACCTTCTCTCTAACGAAAATAACCTCAAGTCCCTCAGCTTTTCCTCATAAGACCTTGCCACTATACCAGGCAATATCCTGGTAAACCTCCTCTGCACCCTTTCCAATGCTTCCACATCTTTCTTATAATGCAGCGACCAGAACTATGTGCAATACTCCAACTGTGGCCGCACCAGAGTTTTGTACAGCTGCAACATGATCTCACGGTTCTGAAATTCAATCCCTCTACCAATAAAAGCTAACACACCGTACGCCTTCTTAACAACTTTATCAACCTGAGTGCCAACTTCCAGGGATCTATGCACATGTACACCGAGATTTCTCTGCTCATCCACACTACCAAGAGTCTTTCCATTAGCCTAATACTCTGTAATCCTGTTACTCCTTCCAAAGTGAATCACCTCACACTTTTCCGCATTAAACTCCATTTGCCACCTCTCAGCCTAGCTCTGCAGCTTATCTATGTCTCTCTGCAAACTGTAACATTCATCCTCACTGTCTACAACTCCTCCGACTTTACTGTCATCTGCAAATTTACGAACCCATCCTTCTATACCTTCAACCAGGTCACTTATAAAAATGACAAACAGCAGTGGCCCCAAAACAGATCCCTGTGGTACAACACAAGTAACTGAACTCCAGGTTGAATATTTCCCATCAACCACCACTCCCTGTCTTCTATCAGCTAGCCAATTCCTGATCCAAACCGCTAAATCACCCTCAATCCCATGCATCTGTATTTTCTGCAGTAACTTACCATGGGGAACCTTATCAAATGCTTTGCTGAAATCCATATACATCACATGAACTGCTTTACCGTCATCCACCTCTTTGGTCACCTTCTCAAAGAACTCAATAAGGTTTGTGAGGCACAACCTACCCTTCACAAAACCATGTTGACTATCTCTAATCAAATTATTTCTCTCTAGATGATTATAAGTCCTATCTCTTATTCTTTCCAAAACTTTGCCCACAACAGAAGTAAGGCTCACCAGTCTATAATTTCCTGGATGATCTCTACTCCCCTTCTTGAACAAGGGGACAACATTTGCCATCCTCCAGTCTTCCAGCACTATACCTGTAGCCAATGATGACATAAAGATCAAAGCCAAAGGCTCTGCAATCTCCTCCCTAGCCTCTCAGAGAATCCTAGGATAAATCCCATCCAGCCCAGGGGACTTATCTATTTTCATACTTTCAAGAATTGCTAATACCTCCTCCTTACGTACCTCAATCCCGTCTAGTCTAAAAACCTGTATCTCAGTATTTTCCTCGACTACATTGACTTTTTCCTGTGTGAAGACTGATGAAAAATATTCATTTAGTGCCGCTCCACGCACAACTTCCCACTACTGTCCCTGACTGTCCCTAATCTTGCCCTAATCATTATTTTATTCCTGACATACCTATAGAAAGCTTTAGGGTTCTCCTTGATCCCACTTGCCAATGTCTTCTCATCTCCTCTTCTGGCTCTTCTTAACTCTCTCTTTAGTTCCTTCCTGGCTAATTTGTAACTCTCCAGTGCCCTAACTGAGCCTTCACGTCTCATCTTTACATAAGTCTCCTTCTTCCTCATCACAAGAGATTCAATTTCCTTAGTAAACCGCGGTTCCCTCGCTTGACCACTTCCTCCCTGCCTGACAGGTACATATTTATCAAGGACTCGTAGCAGCTGCTCCTTGAACAAGCTCCACACTTCAATTGTTCCCATCCCCTGCAGTTTCCTTCTCCAACCTATGTATCCTACATCTCACCTAACCACCTCATAATTTCCTTTCCCCCGGCTATAACTTCTGCCCTTCGGTATATATCTATCCCTTTCCATCACTAAGGTAAACGTAACCGAATTGTGGTCACTATCACCAAAGCGGTCACCCACCTCCAAGTCTAACACCTGGTCTGGTTCATTACCCAGTACCAAATCCAATGTGGCCTCGCCTCTTGTTAGCCTATCTACATACTGTGTCAGAAAACCTTCCTGCACACATTAGACAAAAACTGACCCCTTTAAAGTACTCAAACTATAGCTTTTCCAATCAATATTTGTAAAATTAAAGACCCCCATAACAACTACCCTATTACTTTTGCTCCTATCCAGGATCATCTTTGCAATCCTTTCCTCAACATCTCTGGAACGTTTTGGAGGCCTATAAAAAACTCCCAGCAGGGTGACCTCTCCTTTCCGGTTTCTAATCTCAGCCCATACTACCTCAGTAGATGATAAGTTACTGAATATTTAGAAATTGCGAAGGAAAACCTTTTTTTATTGCCAATGGGTGAGCTAGGATGGAATGAGTTAACTTCTTCATCTCAGTTTAGCCTTAGGGCTTCTGTGTAACGAAGAGGAAGAATTAGTTGAGATTTTCTCAACTGATTGCTGTACAGATTGCAAAGAATGGCTGCATTGCAAAATAACACTTGGTCAGAAGTATTCATGGTCAAACTGTGTAGGTGAGAGTGATCTCTGACATTGGGCAGTGTACGTTTTACTCTTTGTAGCCCGTTGAACTCTGAGTACTAAACTTGGTGTCATTTTTGCTCAATTGGTAGTACCTCCTGAGTCATAAGTTTGTGAGTTTAAGTGACTCAACAGCACTTGAACACAGTATTTAGGCTACCATTTCAGTATACTGTCTTTCCTATGAGCCGATTAAATATCTCAAAGCCCTACCACTTACAGGTTATCGTGCTCAGTTGTGCTTTATGAATCTCGCAGTGCAGACCTGTTCAACTTACAATACTTTCTGAAAGAATAAGAACATGTGACCATACAACTTTTTTCGGGTTTCCTGTTCAGTCAATGTCTCTGAATGGGATTTCCCAAAGATTCCACAAAATTGAGGAGCATCTGAAGGCAGGCTTGGTGCGAGTCCAGAGCCAAATGTGGGTGCCGTATGTTTTATGCCAATTTGAAAACAACTGTTTCGAAGGTCTTCACAAATATTAGAGAAAAATCATAGAAGGTCAATAGCATTATCGTACCTGAGTAGGAGAGGTTTTGATTAAAATTTGGTATTTCAAGATTATGTGAACTAGTTGTACCATAACAATTGGAAATGTCAATAATTTGTTCTGAATGTCTTGCTCATGAGCCAAGATTTTCCACTCCCATTCGTGGAGGGCATCATGGCAAGCAGGAGTGGGAAATATTGCGAAAAGGCCAAGAATCAGTTTCATGGTGTTGTGAAACCAGACCACTCCAGCTATCAATGGCTGGCTGCACTTCTTACTGTGACATGTTGCAAATGTAATTTCAATATTTTTGCATGTCATTATAATGTCTCGGGCAGCACAATGGCATAATGATTAGCACTGCTGCTTCACAGCTCCACAGACTCAGGATTGATTCTGGCTTCAGATGTCTGTTTGTGTGACATTTGCATGTTTTCCCCATGTTATGTGGGCTTTTGCCAGGTGCTCTGGTTTTCTCCCACAGTCCAAACACATGCAGGAATGGCCACTGCAAATTGTCCCTTAGCTTGGCTGTGTGAGTGTGTGCTCTGTGATGCATTGAAGTCTCATCTTGGGTGTATCCTGCCTCGCCCCCAGTGTCAGTTGGGGTAGGCTCTGAATCCCTGTGATCCTGAATTGGAGTAAGAGGTGAAGTGAAGATAACAATGTCTCATCACCGGAATCATCCAGGCACATTGATGTGCCATTAGAACAACATGTTTCACAACAGTATATAGTGATCTGCACTTCGAGGTTAGACCATAAGAAATAGAAGCAGAATTAGGGCATTCAGCCTATCAAACCTGCTCCGCCATTCAATCATGGCTGATTTTTTTCTCATTCCCATTCTCCTGCCTTTTCCCCATAACCCCTGATCTTTATTAATCAGGAACTTATCTATCTCTGTCTTAAAGACACTCAATGACCTGGCCTTCACAGCCTTCTGCAGCAAAGAGTTCCACTGATTCACCAATCTCTGGTTGAAGAGAGTTGGCCTACCTTGGAACACAAAGCATTTGGAGGAATTAGTGCCAAGCTTTCCAGGCAGCACCACACCACTTTCAGGGGATTGTCACAGACAGGTCACTACCTACCACACCAGTGGTTAAGGCAGTGTTTTTCATGGGCTGCAGGGCTAAGCCTGCACTGGGGAAGGGCTGCAATTGGCCTTGAAGGGATTGTAGAGCAAAGATTGCACTAGTGTTGGGGATAAATAACCTCAGGTAGGAGAGGGCTATGCCTGTACTGAAAGTTATGAGTGGGGCAGGTTATACTCAGACATGACTGGGGGCAGTTGCAGAGTTGTGTTTTGGAGGGTACGTGGCTAATGGTATATGTTGAATAGTATAAGATGGGCATGGGTGCAGTCTACAAAGGCCATAGGCACATCTAGTTCAAAATGTTCAAGAGCCAGCAGATATATGTGTACCAAAAGCATGGCAGGATCAGTGGATACAGAGATGGATGAAGAGGCGCGTGAGGGTGGGAAACTGGTACATTGACCTTCTCTGAGACAATAGGCGGGGTTATCATTCTCACACAGGGAGAGTTCAAGCTGGTCTGGCAGTGAGAGTTCTACACTACCTTGTTCCAACCTGCAGCAATGGCACAATTAGATTTAAAATGAAGAGAAGCTGTGCTGCTGAACATTCTGCTTGGAATGAAGGGCAGCGCATGCACTGGAGTGCAATTGAGGGGTGCTGTGGGCTGATAAAGTAGAACCCAACTGAACTGAGATTCTGAAATGAGGCGAGAGACACAGCTGAGACATAGAGTCATAGAGGTTTACAGTTTGGAAACAGGCCCTTTGGCCCAACTTGTCCATACCGCTTTTTTTTAAACTCTTAAGATAATCCCAATTGCCCACGTTTGGCCCATATCCCTCTATACTCATCATACCCACGTAACTATCTAAACGCTTTTTAAAAGACAAAATTGTATCCGCCTCTGCTACTACCTCTGGCAGCTTATTCCAGACACTCACCACCCTCTGCTTGAAAATATTGCCCCTCTGGATACTTTTGTATTCTGTCCTCTCACTTTAAACCTGTGCCCTCTAGTTTTACATTCACTTACCTTTGGGAAAAGAAATTGGCTATCCAGCTGATCAATGCCCCTCATCCCTGAGCTTTCTGTGCTCCAGGGAAAAAAGTCCCAGTCTATTCAGCCTCTCCTTATAACTCAAACTCTCAAGTCCTGATAGAATCCCAGTAAATCTTTAAAATCCTTTCTATGATAGGTGACCAGACCTGCAAACAGTATTCCAAGTGTGGCTTTACCAATGTCTTATACAACTTCAACAAGACATCTCAACTCCTGTATTCAATGTTCTGACCAATGAAACTAAGCATGCTGAATGCCTTCTTCACCAATCTGTCCACCTGTGACTCCATTTTCAAGGAGCTATGAACCTGTACCCCTCAATCTCTTTGTTCTATAACTCTCCCCAATGCCCTACCATTAACTGAGTAAGTCCTGCTCTGGTTCAGTCTACCAAAATGCATCACCTCACATTTATCTAAATTGAGCTCCATCTCCCATTTGTCAGCCCACTGGCCCAATTGATCAAGATCCTGTTGCAATTGGAGATAACGTTCTTCATTATCCAACATGCCACCAATCTTGATGTCATTTGCGAACTTACTAACCAAGCCTCCTATATTTTCATCCAAATCATTAATATAAATGACAAATAACAGTGGACCCAGCACTGATCCCTGAGGCGCACCCCTGGTCATAAGCCTTCAGTTTGAAAAACAACCACCCTCTGCCTTCCATCATCAAGCCAATTTTCTAACCATTTAGCTACCTCACCCTGGATCCTGTGAGATTTAACTTTATGCAACAACCTACCATGCGGTACCTTGTCAAAGGCCTTGCTAAAGTCCATGTAGACAACATCAACTGCACTGCCTCGTCTACCTTCTTGGTTACCCCTTTAAAAAACTCAATCAAATTTATGAGACGTGATTTTCCACTCACAAAGCCATGCTGACTGTCCCTGATCAGTCCTTGCGTCTCTAATTGCCTGTAGATCCTGGCTCTCAAAATACCTTCTAACAACTTATCCACTACAGATGTGAGGCTCACTGGCCTGTAGTTCCCAGGCTTTTCCCTGAAGCCCTTTTTAAACAAAGGCAGAACGTTTATCACTCTCCAATCTTCAGGCACCTCACCTGTGACTATCAATGATTCAAATTGCGAGGGGACCTGCAATTTCCTCCCTAGCCTCCCACAATGTCCTGGGATACACTTCATTAGGTCCCAGAATTTATCCACCTTTCTGCATTTTAAGACTTCCAGCACCTCCTTCTCTGTAATATGTACACTCCTCAAGACATCACTATTTATTTCCCAAGTTCCTTAACATCCATGCTTTTCTCAATAGTAAGTACTGATGAGAAATATTTATTTATGTTGGAACCTTTCAATCACAGTGCAGGGCGTCAGGATAGTGAAGCAATGGCACCCATTCATATGAGACTAATGCCACAGACTTGTACCAATTGATCACAGCATAGAAATTCCCTTGAATCAGAGCAACTGGGTGAATGGACAAGCTCCAGAAGCCTATTAGAAAGTTGACGTTGGATGGTTCACTGAAGAGAAGCCTACAGGTGCCTTGAATAATCTAATTACTCTCCTGCTTTTTCTCAAAAGTATACTATTTAGGTGCAGTGAATGAAGCTCCCAGTGCTTAGGCTGAAAGCAGCATATCCAAGTGTGTGTGGCCAAAGCAACCACATAGTAATTGGTCATGTGAGCAGGGGGTGGAGGTGCTTGATACACATCCAGCACTGGTCATCATTTCAGGGGCAAATACTCTCCCACATTGCACCAAAGTCCTTGAAACCACATTCACTGGTGAGTCCTTGAGAGAAAGAGAACCTTTACAGACTAATGCTGATACTTGTATGTTTCTCATTGAAACTGCGGAGAAGAGGCCTTCAGGAAAATGGCTGCCTGTATTATTGTTTGTGGGCAGGGGAGAAGAAAGAGAAGATTGTGATGGAGGTGCCTGGATCACCAGAGAGGAGCTATAACCTCTTAAGACCAAGGACCTGCAGGGTCTCCTCTGGATATAAGAGGAGGCCCTGCAGAGACAGAGACATTGTGCATAGGTAAATCACAAGCTCCAGGGTGTACAGAACTCCAAATATCTTACCTGCAGATTAGTGAGGCACAGCATTGCTAACAGCTCTGCATGCCCAATGACCTGGTGACTCAAATTTGCCACATTTTCCATGAATTTGTGCCATGGGGACTAGGAGAACATCCATTGCTGGTGGCTGTGAAAGTAATGGCTGTTCTGAACTACTCCAGTAGCACATTCCAGGGCTCCAATGGGATCCTCTGCAGGATCTCTCAAGCGCCCATGCACAAATGCATTCATGAGGTTACAGATGCCCTAATTGCCAAGGCCCACACTCACGTCAACTTTGACAGAGGTTAAGCAGATCAGGATGCCAGAGCACTGGACTTTGCTGAGATTGGTGGATTTCCACAAGTGCAAGATGCCATTGACTGCACTCAGTGACTATAAAAGCTCCCTCGCAACGGGCATTCTGGTGCATGAGCTGGAAAGGTCACTGTTAACTCAATGTCCAACTGGTCTGTGACCATAAGAAATGATCATGCAGTTTTGTGACAGTTACCCAGGAAATGTCAATGCATCGTGTATCTTGAATAAATCTTCGATAAGGGATCCTGACAGAAGGTACAATGAGGTTCATACTGTTAGCTGAGCATTGGTGGAGCACTCTATAGGCATTCTAAAGATTCTGTTTTGATGCGTGGACAGATCTGGTGGAGCACTCCAGAACAATCCCGAGAGGGGCTCAGGACCATCGTGACTTGGTGCGCGAAGCACAAACTGGTGTTGAAAAGAGGGGAGAACTGACCAGATGAGGTCTGGAGCAATGTGGTCGTAAATTACTGCCCAATATGTCAAATGACCAACAACTTCTCCTATGTCTGTTATGGTTTTAAGGTCTTACCGTTTGAGGAAGCCAAGATAGAGGCTATAAAATGGTCTGGCTGAAGCAGACATGAGGCCCTGATCGCCACCAGATTCCACCGGGAGCATAGCAAGTTGTAGTGAGTACTCTCTTGGACAAGTGCCGTCCATTTCGGGTCAGCATAGGCATCATCATTGCTATTCCTCTCATTTTGTCCATGTAATTCAATATGAGACTGAGTAGTTGCACATCAGGCTTGCATTGTCAGCCTTTGAAGGACAATGACCCTTAGCAGCATGTGACCTTGCTGTGGTGAGGTGCTAACTGGAGGATGGAGTCCCAAGATCAGATGTCAGAAGATGCTGCCTTTTCATGTGTTTCTGTAACATACAAATTGCAACAGCACCCTACAACAGCCAGGATCTGTTAATTGCTCCTCAACTATCATGTAGATTTATGCCTCCAATGTAACAAGGCTCCCTGAGGAGATCCAAGTCAAGCAGTGTTGCACACTCTGTGTAACTTTAACGGTGAATCAGACAAGTCACATTTGGGACAAGGCAGCAGCTGTGAATCCATTTAGGGATGACTCAGTCATCTTTAGTGCATTCTCCCAAATCACACTGACATCCAGCATTTTCAGTTGGGGATCCTGGGCTATATTTATCTTCAGCTTAATATGATGCAGACCACCTGAACATGATGACGTCAAACACTTGCCTGCATGTTAAAATAGTGCCTCTTTAACACAGACATTGTGTCCTCATGACAAGCATTGGTCCATGCCAAATCCAATATACACACACACCTCAAGGGCATGCGTCATTTCTGACGAAGAGCGCACATTAGCTTCAGTGCATCTTGGGCTCCTCTCCCATTGCTCACCTCCACTTTGTGCACTTCCGAAGCATGGTTAAAGCCTCTGATGGCTGCCAAAAATCACCATTTGTACTTAGCATCAGTGATCTTGGAAGGGACTTACATCAGGGAATGCATAGCATTGCACCCCTTCTTGGTGATGAGAGCCTTACATGCACAAGAAACACAACTTTAGGATGAGAGACGCTCAAGATTGGACATTTGAGTGTCACTATATTAATTCGGTTGAGAGGAGCTGAACTTCACCTTGAGGTGACAAGATACCTTATTGGTAGGTTTAGGCGATGTATATTCTGAAAGTGGAAAATGTCTGACAGTGCACTTGAACTCGAAGTATGGGCACATATTTCTTTAAACACTATACCATCAGCTTTCAAAATGCAGATGAGATGAAGCACTTTTACCTCAATCTCACACAGTCAAGAATAAACTTGACATGGGCCTGACTAGCATGTGAATGAGGTTCACTGCATGGCACATTAAGGTGCAGGCATCAGTGCTACGGAGAATGATCTGACACAGGGCCACACACAGTATTATGAAACACTCTGCACAAACCAGAGGCCTATAATAGCAACATCTGCAAAAAGTGAGGGGGGGAACAAAGACAACATACATGATTGAAAGCATCACAGCTCATCATAAGATGGTTGACTTGCCCAGGTAAAAGAGATTAAGTCATTCATCCTCTTCATGCAGTGGGTAGCTCACCTCTTCTGCATGGTGTTGGCACTGACCACCAATGCCATCTCTTCCCAAGCTTGATTTATAACCTTGCTGATCCTCCTGCGGCAAGAGCAGGGCTAGAGAGTGTTTCAACAGGTCTCAGCTGCAGCCAATAGGCACTCCACTGAGGTGTCACTGAATTTGAGCCACAAGCTTCTTGACTTTGAGAGCTAGGCCTTTTATGGAGTAGTCCTGGGTTGCAGACATTGACAAAGCTATGCAGGGGTAAAGAAGTGGTGAGCTGACAGTGGGCAGGTGAATTAGAGGCCACTCACCAGTGACCTATATGTTTTATGTACATGCATGATTAATGAGGCAGGGAGCAGACAAATTGATGCAAAAACATTGTGGCCGGCAGGGCTGTTTTCCGTGCCTGATCCCATACTTGTGCAAAGGGCAGATTATCCCACCATTGTCTTTGTTCTGATTTGCATGCAAAATAAATTAAACCACTATATTCAGAAAGAAACAGCAAGGTTCTGTGTTTTTTGTGAAGATTGGAATAATAATTATGGAATGCCGAGCAAAGAGACATGTCAAAGCTTTTCATCTTGTGCTCATCAGGACACTGATACAAGGGGAAAGCAACAATTTACACGATGTGAAAAGAAAGTGCTGATAGGTTGGCAAGTAGACACAGATCTGGCTCCCTGCTATTTATGGGATTCCCGTCTCTATTCCTGCCACCTGGGAGCCAGTAAAACTCAGCTCAGTTTTTCAGATGATTAAAGGCTTGTACAAGGACGCTACAGTTATTTTAGTTTTATTCTTAATTCTCCTTGGTGTACACCCAGGTATATTCTTTCCTTTATCAATAGAATCACATTATTATGTTCTTCAGAAACGCATGCACTATCATGCCTAATTTCCTTTCCCACCCAATAATTTAATTCAGTACCAAACTCAACAGAAGCTCAACTGGACTCACCATCTAAACACTGTGGTTCGAAGAGCAGGTCAGAAGCTAGGAATACTGCAGCGAGTAACTCACCTATCCACCAACTACAAGGCACAAGTCAAGAGTATGATGGAATACTCCCCACTCGCCTGGATGAGTGCAGCTCCAAAACACTTAAGAAGCTTGCCACTATCCAGGACAAAGCAGTCTGCTTGACTGGCACCACATCTACATACATTCAATCCTTCCACCACCAACATTCAGTAGCAGCAGTGTGCACTATCTGCAAGATGCCCTGCAGAAATTCACCAAAAGTCCTGAGACAGCACACAAGAACATAAGGAATAGGAGCAGGAGTAGGCCATCTAGCCCTTCGAGCCTGCTCCGCCATTCAATAAGATCATGGCTGATATGAAGTGGATCAGTTCCACTTTCCCGCTTTCTCCCCATAACCCTTAATTCCCCTGTCTGTCAAAAGCCTACCTACTCGTGACTTAAATATATTTAGCGAGGTAGCCTCCACCACTTCAACGGGCAGAGAATTCCAGAGATTCACCACCCTTTGAGTGAAGAAGTTCCTCCTCAACTCCAATCTAAACTGGCCCCCCCCTTATCTTGAGGCTGTGCCCTCTCGTCCTGCTATCCTTTCTAAGTGGAAAGAATCGCTGTACCCTATCCATCCCTTTCATTATCTTATACGTCTCTATAAGATCCCCCCTCATCCTTCTAAACTCCAACGAGTACAGACCCAGTCTGTTTAGTCTCTCTTCATAGTCCAACCCCTTCATCTCCGGTATCAGCCTAGTGAACCTCCTCCGCACTCTCTCCAAGGCCAAAATATCCTTGCGCAAGTGCGGTGACCAAAACTGCACACAGTACTCCAGCTGCGGCCTCACCAGTGCCCTGTACAGTTGCAGCAAGACCTCCGTGCTTTTATATTCTATCCCCCTTGCTATAAAGGCCAACATTCCATTTGCCTTCTTGATCACCTGCTGCACCTGCAGACTGGGTTTTTGCGACTCATGCACAAGGACCCCCAGGTCTCTGGAATTCTCTGCCCGTTGAAGTGGTGGAGGCTGCCTCGCTAAATATTTTTAAGACGCGGGTTGATAGGTTTTTGATAGGCAAGGGGATTAAGGTTATGGGGAGAGGGCGGGAAGGTGGAACTGAGACACGACAGATCAGCCATGATCTTACTGAATGGCGGGGCAGGCTCGAAGGGCTAGATGGCCTACTCCTGCTCCTATTTCTTATGTTCTTATGTTCTTATTATGGGAATCTTTATTTTCAGCCAAAAAGGAACCACTCATTTAGTCCTTAAAGAAGTCTGATATTGATCAATTTTTATTTGTGAATCTAATTATTATTATACTTTTTATATTTGCATTAATATTGACTTGGTCTTTTTAATGTTCTTCAAGTGATAAGATACTATGAGTAAAGACACTTGGTAAGTGTTGTGGCCTCTGAAATTGAACAACAGTCATGTATCACTACTGGATAGTACTTTGTTGTAATAATAATCATTGGTTGTCACCCAATCAACAATAAGTGCTTACCTATTTGTCTTTCATTAATCATCATTGTCCATTAATAGCATGAATTTGTACATCTGCTGCAGAGCATTGCCAACAAGAATGTTGACAAATCACAAGCAGTGTGGGTTTCAGTACACAAATGATGCAAAAATGTTAACTTTTAAATAATTTTGAGGTAATTATCTCTTCTGAAGACAATTGCCAATCCTTTAATTTTTGATTTTGCGAATTATTTTGTTACTTAAATCCCTCAGTAAGATTACCTCTGTAATCTTCCTAGGTATCTATAATTTTACATTGTCAAACTCAGCCACTAAAAAATGACCAGAAAGAGGCTCATGGACCAAATTAGATTAGTAAACATTAAAATAATTAGCCAGGGAGAGTTGTATAAATCTGAATCCCCAGGGAGAGACTAATTTTCTGGCCATTTCTGGCCATTCATGCCAGTGGGATTCTCTTGTCCCACTGCAGTGAACACAGATTTGGCTGAGCACCAAATTCACTGTCCTCACTTGCAAAACTCCAGCCAATGTCTGGAAGAGCAAGTGAAGACAGTGGAGGTGACTGATTTATTGGCAACTTTGCATTTTTAACCAAGAAAGCAATGAACAGAGCAGTGTTTGTAATAGATAAAGGAAAATCTCAATTGATAATTGGAAATATGTGGGGTGCAGGGGGGGCATTTTTTAGTGCAGCAGGCCGGGAGTTTTGAGCAAAGCCGGATTAGCATTATCCGTGCTGGACATCTGGCTCCGAGTGCATCTCCTAGCACCAGATTTCCGTGCTGGAATTTCCGTGCCTAATGTATACAAGACGTAAACAGGGAGCTGGTGGCCTGACCCCCCTGGGTTCGGGCATGCTGGGAGTGCCAGCAATTGGGCCATGGGGAGTGAGAGAGCCAGCATTGCTGGTCACTGCAGAAAGGGGTCACTGCACCTGCGCTGATCTCGTGCTGACAGATCAGCATGCACACAGTGGCCCACTCAGCACTATGCAGCTGGCTTCTACAGGAGAGGCCCGCCCACTGATTTCTAAAGTGATATAGGCTGGCGCATTCAGCAGTGCACAGTGTGGGAGATTCTTCTCTGAACTCCCAGTGAAGAAATCAACGTGATTTACTCCGGTTCTTATGCAAATTCAACACTTAGAATTCTTTTGGGAGAATCACCCCCATGACAAGTTTGTGTTTTTTTTAAACATTTATTATTTTTGTATTTGTAGGAAAAAAATCATTTTTATTTGTAATATTTCTCAAAACATACCAGGGCCAATGTGGGCAGCCAGACACCAATAGTGATAGATTATTTTGGTTAGATCCAGTCAATCAAATCTACTTGAGGATTTGCAATTGCTTGGATTTTTAGGTTCTATGCGATCATAGCATCATTTTCAATTATGCAGCTGGAGAAAGTCAGTCTGGACACACAGTAGGGTTAATGTTGACTTCGGGCAAAATATATCAGAGTAAAACGAGAGAGATGTATAAAGGGTAGGTAATTTGATGTTGACTGTTTTGCATTATCCCACAAAACCAAAATTCCTTCCAACATCTTAGTCCATTACACAAATAAGTGAGGAAAAGGCACTCATTCTGACTTATTGTGTTTGGACAAATTATGGTTGTCACTCTGGTGTGTGGTGTCCTTTTTTGTCAACTTCTGTTTAGCTGTACATGGCTAGATTGTTGCACAGCAGATTCCCTTTTATATTGATATGTTACTGCACATGCCTGCATCTAGAAGGGACTGTTATTTTGTGAGCAACTGTTTAGTTCCCTGTGAGGTACCTTTCCAATTGCTGTGCACCCACGAACTTAGAGAGAACATTTGCATGAAAATGACTTGGCACATTTCTTGATGGAAGCGAATAACTCAATGATGATATCTTCATTTGCCTTTTTGTTTTTCCCATAGTTGAAAGATCTTTTCTTAAAAGACTCCAAGATTATTCTACACATGGGGGTAGTTAGGAAAGTCTTCATACCCTGGACAATCTTTAATTGAGGAGCTGTGGCATGTGTTGGCACATCCATGTGAAAATGGAATGCCTTCTCTTTTCCTGGACACAGTTGTTTTTTCACTTGATTCCTCTCCGTAATCCTCTCGACATTGCAGAAGCCAGATATGGACCAGATAGAATTTATTCTAATCACCTTGTACTGACCCTATCAGCCATGGTTCTCAATAATTATGACAGTAAGTCAAACCTATGTTTCTCTATACTTATAAGCAGGTCCTGCTTAGATGTTATTACACCAATTTAAGATGGAAATAAGATATTTTTTACTCTGAACGTTGCTTCCCCAGGAAGACACCCCCAGAAAACTGTGAAGGTAGGGTCAATTAATATTTTTAAAACAGTGTTAGATAGATTCTTAATTAATAAAGGAGTCAAAGATTATTGGATGTAAGTGAAATGTGGAGTTGAGGCCACAATGAGATCAGCCATGATTTTGCTAAATGAAATAGCAAACTCGAGAAGATGAATAGTCTACTTTTACTCTTAATTTGTATGTTTGTATGGGAGCATCAGATTCTGCATCCAGTGTCTGAATATTCTTAGTTGATGAAATAGTCATTGGACAATGTCAACAAGATTAGGGTCTTCGTTTATAACGATTGAATAATATGTGATTCCAGAAAATTATATCGCTTCCAGGTTTAGTATAGGAACTGACAGAAATTAGAAGTATAGTATAAGCTCACATCTAATCATTCTGCTATGTGCAGCATTTTAGAACGTCTGTTTGGTATTCGAGCAGTGGCTCCCTACCCTAAATGGCACCCCATCTCTTTCCACTCCCATTTCTCAAATCCTAATATACCAATTCAAGGGATGGATATAATTTTGTTCTGATTTAAATGTTCTGTCCCAACGGCAATGTTGGATCTTCACTTTAAAAATAAATTTGAAGTATTCTGTGGTCAGGGTAAATGAATTTCTATTTCTTTGATGTAATCCATCTAATCACTTGTTTGGATTAGTCTGAACTCATCAGATCAGGGTAAGTAAGCCTAAAAATAAGTGTGAGCTGATCTGAAAAAAGAGTTGTCACTCAATGAAATCTTTCCTGCATCTACAATGACCTTCAGCTCAATTCATAATGCCACACAAAAGTGAATTAACATTTGTCTAAGCAGCTTTATTTTTATTTTGTAGTTTTTTTTTGTTTGACTTTGTTATATTAAGAATTCACCCCACCACATAATTTATTAGATGCAAGGTCAGGCAATTGACGTCTTCTGAGGCTTCTGCTGATGTCAGTCTCTTTTCTCCACCAGATCCTGTGCTTATCTCAGCTACCTGTAAGTTGGTTCCTTAGTAATCACTTGGTTAGTGCTTGACAGTGATGTTAGTGCAAATTAAAATAAAATGTAAAATTCTAATATGAAAGCTAAAACTTCTTTTGTTAGTGTCTTTCTTCTGCTCTATCCCATCCTCTTGTGGACTTTCTGAGATTATTAACTCACCATGTGAAGCAGTTTGTTCTTATAAGAACATAAGAAATAGGAGCAGGAGTAGGCCATCTAGCCCTTTGAGCCTGCCCCGCCATTCAATAAGATCATGGCTGATCTGTCGCTGCTCAGTTCCACTTTCCCGCTTTCTCCCCATAACCCTTAATCCCCTCTCTTATCAAAAACCCATCAACCCGCGTCTTAAAAATATTTAGCGAGGCAGCCTCCACCACTTCAACGGGCAGAGAATTCCAGAGATTCACCACCCTTTGAGTGAAGAAGTTCCTCCTCAACTCCGTTCTAAACCGCCCCCCTTTTATCTTGAGGCTGTGCCCCCTAGTCCTACTGTCTTTTTTGAGCGGGAAGAGTCTCTCCACCTCTATCCTATCCATCCCATTCATCATCTTATACGTCTCAATGAGATCTCCCCTCATTCTTCTAAACTCTAACGAGTACAAGCACAATGCTCTCCCTAGTTACACCAATACACTACAGTATCAGTCATATTTTTGTCATTTTGATTTGAATGGATATTTTAGTTTTTTCATTAAATCCTACAATAGGCACTGTATTAAGAAACTTAACATGGGCTTGTGACTCCAGGTTCACTTTAACAGCACAGTTTAGGTTTGTGAACATAATGGAGGTGATCTTAACAAAAAAGTTCATTGCCTCACCACCCCCCCCAATGCACCACTTTTGCTGGCCATCATGGCTGATGTCCCACCCCGCCGTGTGATCCCAGTTGCAGTGTACCTCCGCCCTTCTCCCCTTAGGCTCTGCCCTGTTGGGCCCGCCTGTTGGGCATTGCCAGGGTGCAAGGCTAGCACTGCCCAAGGGGCACCCCCCCAACCTCCTGAGAGGCCTCAGTGGTCTACGGTCCCACTGTTGAGATAGAGCCCTGTTGATGGGGGCTATATCTGATGCTGGCCAGTGAGGACCTTCACCGTTAAGGCAAGTGAGCCTGGACGACAGTGTCCTGAGCTCACTAATAATATTTAAATTCTCGCTGAATACCCGCTGCTGGTAAGATTGCGATAGATGAGAAATCAGGTACAAACCTGAATTTTTTGCCTCTCTCGCAATCTTACTGGCTTGACCCAACTAGCAGGACAAGAAGGTAAGATCGCTCCTAAGGTCTTTCGGCATCAAAAGAGACTTGTGAGTCTTGCACATTGCAGACATTAATCAACTTGCTGTAAAAAAAAAGCTGCAAAACAAAATTGGTGTTGCATTGCATTGAGTGAAATGTGCAGATTGAATGTGTTGTGCAAGACTATTTTAAATTCCTGAGAGAGAGTGAAACCAAATTCTAACCAATGAACAATGCACCAATATTTCAAATATCTAACTAACCGACAAGTCCCACAAATAAATATAAATCTTAAGCTTTCTGGGACTTCCTCAACTCTGGCTGTGAAACTGGCTGCAGAATGCTCACTCACCAGAGCTGTGTTCAACTGATTTTTGGGTTTCTGTGTACACTATAGGAACTCAATTTTCATAAGCCTGAAATGGACTTGTAATTGGCAATCTAGCAGTACACTCCTGAAAAAGTGATAGCAATGGGAGCATGATATTCATTTTCTGATTCATTTACCAACCCCATTTTAGGCAGGATTGTTATTTTCCTCAAATTGGCCAATTAAAGGCCAGAGGGCAGACACATTATGCAGTAAGGATGGTGGGTGGGCCGTTAAAGCTGGAGGTCCAATATCATGTAAAGTTATAGAATAATTACAAAATAGGAGGCAGTTCAGCTCTTGATGTTTGTGCTGATTCTCTGTTACACCTACTTCTGTTCCAAAGAAAACAATGCTTGCCTAGCCAGTCATCCCTCATTACTAGAATTCTCCAATCCTGGCAACATCCTCATCAATTTCCTTTGTGCATTTTGTATTACAGTCACATCTTTCCTCTCATCCAGTGATCAGAACTAAATGCAAAATTCCAGCTGTGGCCTAACCAGTGCTTTTATAAAATTCCAGTGTAACCTCCCTGTTCAGCTAACAAAGGCAAATAATCTGTATATAATATACAAATGTCCCATATGTCTTCTTGACCAACACATCTACCTGTCTAGTCACTTTCGGGGATCTGTGTTTATGCATTCTAACTAATTTCTATTCTTCCTCTTCTCAGTAGGATATACATTTAATGTGTATCCCCATGCCTTGTTAGACTTCTTCAGATGCATTACTGATCATTCTCCAGATTGAACCACATTTGCCTTTGTTGCGCTCAACTGACTAGTCCATTAATATCTTCCTTCAGAATACAGCTAGCTTCCACATTTTTAATGACACATCCAGGTTTTCTACAGACTTCTTAAAAATACCTCCTACATTCAAGCCCAGATCATTGAAATACCAAAAAAAGCAAGGGGTTGAGCTTTGCAATTTTAGTTATGAGGGAAGATTAGTTAGATCAGCATTGTTTTCTTTGGAACAGAGGTTGCTGAACGGAGACTTAATTGAACTGTATAAAATTACAAGGAGTCTAAAGACAATGGCTAGGGCCTTGATTTAGCAGTCCAACACTTGAGATGTAGATTTAGGATGAGGTAGGATGTTTAGAGCAAAAGTTTTTTTTAACCCAGCGGCTGGTGGGGTTCTTGAATTCACTGATGGAAAGGCCGGTAGAAACAGAAAGCTTTCCAATCATTAAAGTATTTGTCAACCCTTTGCTTTATGTTTCTGAGTCAATTTTGAATCCAACTTGTCCTTTTGCCTTGGATTGCATGGGTTCTTGCTTTCAAGGTCAGTTTGCCTTGTGGGACCTTACCAAAAACCTTCCTAAAATCCAGATAGACTAAATCAAAGGCACTATAGTCATGTATCCTCCATGTTACCTCTTCAGAAATTCAGTTGTGTTAGTCCATGAAGAAATCTATGTTGACACTATTTGATTCATTCTAAATGAAGTTTTATTCTGTCCCTGCTAATTTTTTCTAAACTTTTCCCACCATCAAGGTTAGACTAACTGGCATATAATGGCTTGCTTGTACATTCAACCCCCAGCTCCCCAGTATCACTATTTTTAATAAAGGAGCATAATTTCATTATGAACGCATGATATAAAATAATTGATAGTTTGGAGTGATTGCAAGAAAGTCATCAAATTGAGAAATTCTGATGACATTTTACTGTTAGATCATATACATCAAGGAATTAATGTGAGAGGAACTTGATATGTGTTATTGTGCACACATCATTGTAATTGGGGAATGGACTTCAGTATTAAAGTGTAGAAAAGTGGAACCTAAAACAACCTAAAATTTGGTTACTGTAATAGTTAACTTGGCAAGATTATGGAAGTAATTAGTTTAGCAAATTGAAAAAGCTGCACTGTACATTTTTTGATGAAAAGGAGTGATTGAGAAATATGTGATAGAACATGATGAAATGTTTTGCATTTTGGATCCAGCCTGGTGAACTGCAGTGATTTCTTCTTGTCCACTACGCCTTGATGTGATGTAATGTAAAAAAATTAGCTGACATAAATGGAAGGTGAATGCTCTTGGAAATTAGCTTTGTTAGATGCTACTATTATTATAAAAAACAGAAAATACGAGAAAACTCAGGAGGCTTTGGCAGCATATGTGAAGAGAGGTTAACATTTGAAGCCCATATAAGTTCTTCAGAGCTAAAGAAAGAGAGAAATGTGATGGATTGTATACTGTATAAGACGGGGAGGAGCTGTTGGAACAGAGTAGAAGGTCAGTGATAGGTGGGAGCTAGGAGAGACTGCAACAAAACTGTGTAGGCCATGAGACAGGAAGTATTAATGGCAGGAGAATGTGCGAGTAGTGCATAAAGGTAAGATATCAGAATGTGTTAATGGAAGAATTAAGCTCAGTGCTAAGTGAAAGCAAAACTAAATAACAAGTGACAGAAAGTAGGGTTTACATTGGGACAGAAAATGTTTTGGATATTGAAAAAATGATCAAAATGGAGGAGAAAGGTCACAATCTAAAGCTGATGAACTCAGTGAGTCCTGAGTGCTGTAGCGTGTCTACAGCAAAGATGAGATGCTGTTCCTCCAGTTTACATTGGGCTTCACTGGAGCGTTGCAACAGTCATGATGTGGATGTGCCGGCGTTGGACTGGGGTAAACACAGTAAAAAGTCTGACAACACCAGGTTTCAGTCCAACCGATTTATTTGATAGTGATTTATTTAAACTAGTGAGTTTACTATCAAATAAATCGGTTGGACTGAAACCTGGTGTTGTCAGACTTTTTACTGCATTGCAACAGGCCAAGGTTAGACATGTGGACACGTGAGCAAGATTCTAAGTTGAAATGGCAGTGCACGGGAAGATCGCATTATTCACATGGGGCTGAGCAACAGTTTTCTGCAAAGTGGTCACCCAGTCTGCTTTTAGCCTCACCAGTGTAGAGGAGACCACATTGGAAGTAATGAATACAGTAGGCCAAATTAAAAGAGGTGCAAGTGAAATGTTGCTCTACCTGAAAGGTGTGTTTGGGGCTAGGAACGGTGAGGAGGGAGGCGGTTGCAAGGAAGGTGCCATGGGATGGGGATGAAGAGATAGGGATGACAGAGGAGTTGATTAGGGAGTTGTGGAATTCCTGCAGAATACTGACAGAGGTTGAGGGCAAGATTTGTTTTGTGGTGGCATCATGCTGAAAGGAGGATGATCCTTTGAATGTGGAGGCAAATGAGAGACCTATCATGGTCTGGGATTTTTCCTACAATTGCTTATTTTAAATTTGAGGTAAATATATTGCAATCACCTGTTGTTATCTCTGTCATACCTGAGCCACTTTGAGGCCCAAGTAGCTGGTGTGGCTGGAATCTGAAGTGAACCCAACCTGACACTGGCACAAAATGGACAAAACCCATTTGGAAGAGTGAGTCTCACTTTCTTCCAGTTCTAAATCGTTCTAGACCTTGACACCCAATTGACATTTGACAAATTCGGTGTTGTATACAGCTGAAATCTTCTGTACTATTAAACAAGTGCATTTGAATGATGAGTCAAAATAATAATCAAGCTACAGCCCCTGTGTATTCTGATTTGTAAAACATTATATTTCTGAATTAACAATGCAATTCAACTAGCATTGATAATGAAGAATGTGCAATTTAAAATTAATTGCTAACTCTGTAATGCTGCTGCTCACCAGATGTAATTGTTATTTTCAGTGTGTAAATAAAGCATCCGCCACATTACTCCCCACTTGTGCCTTGATCCCCTCAAATAAATTACTTAAGGGACCATGAATAAGTCAATATAATATAGCCTCATTTAAAAACATTATTAAAATAATTAATACCATTACAGTCAATAGTAGCAATTATCTGACCCTTTCTCTGAAAGCTTAAAACAACTCTGGCCTCCACATTTTCTGTAGTTTTTCCATAAATAATTGACATGAGAAAACATTTTTGTGTGTATAATTTTACTTTTTTGAGTATTGTTTTTCTAGAATCCAATCATACAGCATGGATTGAAACAAATATTTAACATACATCAGCCTTAACTGTATCTTAATTAGAAAGCATAGACTTCTATTCACCTTGACAGGGGTTTATATGCCATGAAGTGCAAGCATGTGTTGTGTGGTGCAGGAGGTTGGAGAAGTTTTGTTTATTTTTAAAATTGGATGTGCAGGGACAATATATAAACTAATATTAATAATTGTAATTAGCATAGTTATTTGGTTGTTTTCTTCATTGAAGCTGCAAATCGCTGAATTAACTCCACTTTTATGGATGTGTTTATCTTCTTTCAGGGTTCCTCTGTTAAATTATTTAAAGCAAGTAAATATTGGTAACTTTCCAAATTTAGTTTGAAGTGATGTTTCAATTACAATAATTGTATTTTGTAATTGAGGAAAATATTGAATGTATGACTTTAAGTTGCTTGTTTATAATTTGGAGCTGGAACTGCCTCATACACTGCTGTAACAATTTGTTTTCAGTAATGCAGAAGTGAGAATATATATGTTAACTTGTTTCAGCACTGAGCTACAATGATCATTATCAACAATATATTCTCGGAATATTTTACAGATAAAACCTGTATTGTCCAGCTAACACAGAAAGCATGGAATGCTGCTCTTACCTGACAGTTTCAGTATATTGGAGAATTCAAAAGGAAACTTTCAAGCAGCCAGAGGCATGAAGGAAAAAGCATGAAGGCCAAAATGTTTTGCCCCCTCTGGTGCAATCCCACCAGAACTCTGATAAATGTGTAACTAAAAGAGGGGATTAATGAGTCAAACAGAATAGCCTGGATTCCAGCCCAAGCTGGAACTTCTTACTCTCGTAAAGACAGTTGGCCAATGATACAAAAAGCATGGGGCAGGCAGTTTACACTTGGAGCTCTTACTTCCTTGTGGACCTCAGTTGGAAGCTGATGCACCTAATAAAATGAGATGTAGCACTCTCTAAATTGGCATAGTTGGAAATCTGGAGTAAAGTTATTTTTAAAAAAATGAATCTCCTTACAAAAGGCGCAGGGCAGAGTTACTTTAGCATTGGAAGGACAAGGAACAATTCACCGGATGATAACAGGTATTCAAAATTTCAGTAGCATAGTGCTGGCCAGTGCTTGGATGATGTGTTTATAATGGCTGCTGGCCACATTCACATTCAGTACCACAGTACATGATACAGCCAAGGAGGTGCTGTCGGGCAGCAGTAGGTTTAATCCCATTTTAACTGCCAGGATACCTTCCCTGTAATTTCAGGTATACAAAATAAGGAAGGTTTTTGTGTTGCAGTCTCTGATTAAATATAACACAGTTTATTGCTATTTAATCTTAATTATATACAAAGTCATATTTGTGCACTTAAGTTTTAAAATGTCATAAAATCACAAAGGGCCAGATTTTCTGGTCTCTGGATTGCAAGATCCTGGATGTGTAACCAGATGCGCACATTGGGACTCTGTGAATGTCCTGACATGGGAACTGCCTGGAAGTTTGAACTTCTGATGGACAATTCCCTTACTCCCTGGGTCCCTCTGAATTAGGGTTGAGACTTTGGACAGTTCTGCAGTATTTCCCTGAGTAATTACCCAGGAAATGTCTTAACATTTGGACAACTATCCCTCCTTGCCACCTGACTACCCCTTATCCAATTATCCTCTCTTCACCATCCAACTACCCTCCCTGACCATCTGAACCAACCTATTAATTCACTCCCTTGCACATACCCACCCTCCCCTCTTACCCATTCACTCTCCCATTAAAACTGGACCTTTAAACTTACCATTTGGCAGCATGTGCTGTACAAAGGAGGTATGTCCTGTTTTCCCTCAACTCTATTCTGCACTGTCAGAGTTCCTCAACGATTACTGTGCTGCATATTTCTGTGAAAGCCAGGCTCAGAAGACCCAAGTAGAAATGCACAGCAACGAGTGCAGTGGCAATCTAATGATGATCGTTGTTCGGTCTTTGGAAGATCTGCGCCAATGTTGCCACAGCCAATTTAGCATTCAAATTAGTATTGATATTTTCCTCCACATAAGAGAATAAGTCTAATGCCCCTCTTCTGCTTACACCCCTTACTTTTAAATATTCCTCATGTTTAGCAGCTACCTGGTTCTTTTTGATAACAATTTTTCAGTTCTGCTTTATGGTTTGCAGCAGAAAATTTCACGCCATTTCTATATTCTGCAAAGAAGTATATTTTAAACTTTTCATTATCTTTGTAATTATCTTAAAATGTTACCTTCTTGTTTTTATTGAACTGACTATTGAAAATATTCTGTCACTGTTTACCTTTATGGCAACTTTCCATAATTTGGAAGACTTCTTTCTGGTTATTTCATAACCTTCTCAGCAGTGATGGAAAAACCTTCAACTTCTGAATACTCTTTGCAATTATAAATCCTTATCATCGCGTGTCCCCAGTGAATCTACATACATCTTTAACACTGCCATTCTGATGGAGTGCCCAAAATTATCAGCAAAAGCCTAACCTGGGTCAAACTAAAATCTTGCTCAAGTGTCCCCTTGCATTTGTATTCTCTGGATGCCATTTTATCAAGTGCTGGGTGGACTTGAAACTGGGAGAATTTCAGATCAATCTTCTGAGCCCGTTTTTAGGCCCACCCATACGCACTCTGCCTGCAATAATATCAGCTATTCCAATTCTTGCCCCTGCTAATGCAGGATGCATGAAGCCCATGGCCTGAGATGTAGCACCCTCCAACCCCTCCTCCCTACACCATCTAGACCGATTGCGGACCTCCCCTTCCCCCCCCACCGATCACAGACCCACCAGCCTGCCCCCACCGATCATCTCAGAGTAGCTGCAGGCCTCTTCCCCTCATTAGCCCTGCTCCTGGCACTGCCTGATGGGCATTGCCCAGGTACCAGGGTGGCATTGCCAGTCTGACACTATAAAGGGGCATCCCCTTGCCCTTGGCCTCCCCAGGGTGCCTCAATATCCTCTGGTTCCAACAGCGAAGCCAAGTTGATTGTTCCCCATTTATGTCTATTCCTTGCTGGCTCAAACCTTTCCCAGCAAGGTCATAAAGGGAGGGTCAGCCCAGACGATTGAGTGCCAAGCTCGCTAAGCAGTCATAAAACAGTATTAAAATAAATGTAAATACATTAACCTGTCTTTTGCCCATTTCTGGCAAGGGGCAGGTATGCTTGTAAAATGGTGCCGGTTGGGAAAACAGGCGCTAATCGCTTTACGTCCCACTTTACCACTTTGTCGCACCCGAAAATGGGCACAACACAATGGTAAAATCACCTCCTCTGTCTCTTAAATCAAGTCGTTCATTGCAAGGGGATTTGAATATGGAGTAAAGATATCTTGCTGCAATTATATAGCATTTTGGTGAGGCAGCACCTGAAGTATTGCATACAGTTTTGCTCTCTTTATCTAAGGAAGAATGTATTTTCCAGAGAGGGAATGCAATGGAGGTTCACTAGACTAATCCCTGGAATGGTGGGATTGTCTCATGAGATGAGATTGCGGAAAGTGGGCTTGCATTCTCCAAGAGTTTCAGGAATGAAAGGTAATCTCATTAAAACTTACAAAATTTTTACAGCACGTGATAGGCTAAATATGGATAGGATGTTTCCCCTGGCTGGTGAATCTGTAACCAAAGGACATAGTCGTAGAACAAGGGTCAGGCCATTTAAGACAAAGATGAGGAGGAATGTCTTTATTCAGGGGGTGGTGAAACTTTAAAATTATCTACTCCAATGGGCTGCTCAATCATTAAGCATGTTCAAGACAAAAGTCAGGAGATTTCTGGGCACAAATGACATTAAAGGATATATGGAAATGGGGGAAAGATGGCATAGAGGTATATGATCTGTTTGAATGGCAGAGCAGACTTGACAGCCTGAATGGCCTACTCCTGCTGTTTTTTCTTATATCCCTACTGACTCAAGTTTATGATGTTATCTACTTGCATTGCCACCATTAGCGAACCCTGTAGCTAAAATTCAGATTCCTTACCATTCCTTTACCATTTTCAAATTTCATAGTTTATAATGTCCCTATCTTGCAAAATGTATTATTTCACATATGTCTAAAATGAACTTCAACTGCAACCTATCTATCCAAATTGATAGGGTTTGTATGTTTGCTGAAGCCGATCACAATCCTTGACATAAATTGCCAATTTGATATCATTAGCAAACTTCAGCCTTGTTCCTTCAATCAGCCAGTCCAACGTGGTAAACCAACCGCAGCACAGACCCAAGTGAAACACGACTCTCCACATCATCGGACCATGTACCAGAGGTCAAGATCGTTTCAAGCGTGACTTCCAGTGGAATTACCAAGGTATTTACTCACAAGGTAGGAAGATAGATATAAAGCTTTGGTGTATCTGAGTGCTGCAGAGTATTGGAGCTTTGCTGGGTTACAGATATGCATTTGAAGTTATGATTCCCCAATGGTCTCAGTTGCAATGTTTGAAAAATCAGGTAGTAGTCAGGTTTGGAAGGGGACAAGAAGCATGGTGAGTTCTCTGCATTCCCTAATGGCCAGTAATTGATCTGTACAGAGAAATGCAAGCAAATTCATTAGCTTGAATGTTGAGTGGCAAAAGAGGGATAGGCTTGGTGTTATTTTTTGAAAAGCCATGTGTTTGCCCAGCATAGATTATATTTTTGTGTCTGCATTGTGAGGTTTGAACAGACAGTGTGAAAGGTTTGACAATATGGTATTGTATTTAAACAATAATTTTGAGAATGCTGTATAATTAGAGGAGATTTTGTTAATTTGATTTTAAATTTTAAAAAGAAATCTGTGTAGAATATTGTAATTCGTTTTTTGTGTCTTTGAAGATACAAGACAAATGCTGAAGGCACATCAGAGTAAAATGCAGGTGTGCCAAAAATCAGATATTAAAAATACGCTTAGTTCTGGTACATTTAGTCTTCAATAGTAGTGAATAATTTTATTGTTTGTTTGTTTTATAAATTTTGAAAGTAGAGGAATTATTATGACCAAGCTAATGATAGGTGAGCACATATGAATGATATCTAGATAAAATTCTGGGTGAGAGCTGGCAATAGCTTTGGAGAACAGTATTTTGATACACACATACTTTTCTGTTCCAGAAAATGAGTGTGGAGTCTATATCCTTATGAATAGGGATTACAGTGAGACCAAAAAATTCAAAAGAATCTTATTATCAGGGTTGTTAAGATGCTTGGCTGGGCTGTTCATGCAGGTACATATGGAAGCTGTGCAGTATCAGAACATAGTATTTTATTCAGCTCCAAATCTAGGTAGGTGGAAGAATGTCAAAATAGAGGCGCTTATTCATTCTATTAGATGTCTTCACAGTTGATCATAGAACTCCACAGTGCAGAAAGAGGCCCTTTGGCCCATCAAGTCTGCACTGACCACAATCCCACCCAAGCCCTACCCCCATATTCCATATTATTATCCACTAACCCCTCTAATCTAAGCATCTTAGGACACTAAGGGCAATCTTAGCATGGACAATCAACCTAACCCGTACATCTTTGGACTGTGGGAGGAAACCAGAGCACCCAGAGGAAACCCATGTAGACACGAGGAGACTGTGCAAACTCCACACAGACAGTGACCTGAGCCAGGAATCGAACCCAAGTCCCTGGAGCTGTGAAGTAGCAGTGCTAACCACTGTGCTACCATGCCACCCATGTATTGGATAACATTGTAATGGGTGGTGTAGGATTGTCTATTTTGGGCAATTAATGAAAAAAACCACAGTATTTTTATACAGTCTTGATGGTAAATTAGTGCACTCAAAGTAAAGTTTGCTTATTAGTCATAAGTAAGGCTTACGTTAACACTGCAATGAAGTTACTGTGAAATTCCCCTAGTCGCCATAGTCCGGTGCTTGTTCGGGTCAATGCACCTAACCAGTATGTCTTTCCAAGTATGGGAGGAAACCACAGTACCCAGAGGAAATCTACGCAGAAATGGGGAGAATGTAGAAACTCCATACAGGCAGTGACTTAAACTGGGAATCAAACCCAGGTCCCTGGCACTGTGAGGCAGCAGTGCTAACCACTATGCCAGCGTGCCGCCACTCTGTTCAAGAATCTTGAACAGTGGGTTTTTCAATTTTGATATTCTGGCTTTGCATCATTCACATGAGAATGTCCAAGGTATTGATTGCAACATACAAGGAGCCAATTGTTGATTTGTATCATGACCTGATTGTTCAAGTAGATTTTACAAAAGAAAACTGTCCTTTGATTCTTCCTTTCTTCAGTGGCAATAAAATTCTGATGCAGTTTAATTTTTTGGTGCATAAAGAATACACTGTTATGGTTCAAAACACTGAGCCATGGAACAAGTGATTTAATTAGCTCCTTTGCACAATGCAGCCCCAACTATGAGGTGAATTGGTGGCAAAAAGGGAGAAGAGTTCCAGCAAGAGAACGCTGTGGTCTACATTATCCCATTGTTCAACACCCTGACAGAGGAGGCCTCATACTTGCCTCTTTAGCATGGACATGAGGATCACAATTAGGCTACCATTAAATGATGATTCAACCAAATATGTAGCTTTATATTTTGATATTGAGCAGATAAAGGTGGATGGTATCTTAGATCCTTCTGCAGACACTCCACACCCTCCGCACAATTTGCCGTTCCCCCAATCTTGGTGTCATCAGCAAATTTCGACACCCTACACTCGGTTCCCTCCTCCAGATCATCTATATAAATGGTAAAAAGCTGAGGCCCCAGCACCGACCCCTGGGGCACTCCACTAGTCAATGGCAGGAAGGACTATTACTTACGGGGCGAAAAACTGCAGCAGGCGACGGTGCAGAGGGACCTCGGGGTCCTTGTGCATGAGTCGCAAAAACCCAGCCTGCAGGTGCAGCAGGTGGTCAGGAAGGCGAATGGGATGCTGGCCTTCATCGCGAGGGGGATTGAATATAAAAGTAGGGAGGTCTTGCTGCAGCTGTATAGGGCATTGGTGAGGCCGCAGCTGGAGTACTGTGTGCAGTTTTGGGCGCCGCACCTGCGCAAAGATATTTTGGCCTTGGAGGGAGTGCAGAGGAGGTTTACTAGGCTGATACCGGAGTTGAGGGGGTTGAGCTATGAGGAGAGGCTGAATAAACTAGGCTTGTACTCGTTAGAGTTTAGAAGAATGAGGGGAGATCTCATTGAGACGTATAAGATGATGAATGGAATGGATAGGATAGAGGTGGAGAGACTCTTCCCGCTCAAAAAAGACAGTAGGACTAGGGGGCACAGCCTCAAGATAAAGGGGGGGCAGTTTAGAACGGAGTTGAGGAGGAACTTCTTCACTCAAAGGGTGGTGAATCTCTGGAATTCTCTGCCCATTGAAGTGGTGGAGGCTGCCTCGCTAAATATTTTTAAGACGCGGGTTGATGGGTTTTTGATAAGAGAGGGGATTAAGGGTTATGGGGAGAGGGCGGGAAGGTGGAACTGAGCCGCGACAGATCAGCCATGATCTTATTGAATGGCGGGGCAGGCTCGAGGGGCTGGATGGCCTACTCCTGCTCCTATTTCTTATGTTCTTATGTTCTTGCACACCAACCCTTCCAGCACAGAGAAGATGAATGTTAATCCTATCTCACATATTTCAAATATAATTTAGGTTCATTTCTGTGTGGGTTTAATTAAGAGAACTCTTTTGTAATGTCTTGTGTTAGACTTGTGGGATTTACATAAAAAAAAGTGTTGGGGATGATTCTTCCCCCAAAAAATTCTAAATGCCCCTTTTTCCTGCCTATTTTTTGAGTGTTTAGTTAAATAAATTTATGACGGGGCGGGATCTAATCCCACTTGAAAGTCTGGCATCAGACTGCTGATCTTCCAGTATTCTGGGAGAATGGTTGACATGCCCCCCCACAGTCGCCAGCCTCCTAATTGCTGGCCCCAACTGCTTTTCCCCCCTTCCTCCGCCGCCACCCCCGATCCCATCGCTGGCCTCAACCTCTGATCACTAACCCCCGCTCCTCATGCTTGATGGGGACTGCCAATATGCAAAGCTGGCAGTGCCAGGGTGTACAGTGCTGGTCTTTCTAGATGGAAATCGTCATGGGTTTGAAAGGTGCTGTCTAAGGATCTTTGGTGAATTTCTGCAGCACATCTTGCAGATAGTGCACACTACAGCTACTGCCAGGCTTTTACCAATTCTGGAGGTGATCCAGACAGACGTGTCTTCCAATCTCATGTAGCAACTTACAGAGAAAACTTAACCCATAAGCTGCAGAATCTGAGAAAAAGATTTATTTTCCAGCAGATCCTAGCCTCCAGACCTCAGAGAGGGGAACAGAGAGGTACTTATTCTTCGCCCAAAAAGGGAACTGAGCTAAAGTTCTCTGTAAGCCTAGCTGTACCCAATCATTTTTTAAAAACTCATTTGTGGGACTTGGGAGTCCTGGCTGGCCGGCATTTATTGCTCATCCCTAGCTGCCCTTCAGAAGGTGGTGGTAAGCTGCCTTCTTGAACGCAGCAGGCCATTTGCTGAGGGTTGACCTACAATGCCTTAAGGGAGGGAATTCCTGGATTTTGACCCAGTGACTACAAAGGAACAATGATACAACTTAAGATGGTGAGTGGCTAAGAGCGGGATGTGCAGGTGGTGGTGTTCCCATTTCTCTGCTGGCCCTTCCAGATGGAAATGGTCATGGAAGGTGCTGTCAAAGGATCTTTGGTGAATTTCTGCAGTGCATCTTGCAGATAGTGCACACTACTGCAATGGAATGTCAGTGATGGAGGGAGTGGATGTTTGTGGTTGTGGTGCCAATCAAGCAGGCTGCTTTGTCCTGAATGGTGTTGAGCTTCTTGAGTGTTGTTGGAGCTGCACTCATGCAGGTAAATGGGAGTATTCCAACACACTCCTGACTTGTGCTTTGTAGATGGTGGACAGGTTTTGAGGGGTCAGGAGGTGAGTTACTTGCCGCAGTATTCCTAGCCCTCCAGCCTGCTCTTGTAGCCACTGTCTTTATGTGGTGAGTTCAGTTGAGATTATAGTCAATGGTAATCCCAAGGATGTTGACAATGGACTCGGTGATGGTAACACCATTGAATGTCAAGGAGCAGTGGTTAGATTGATTCTTATTGGTGATAGTCATTGCCTGGCATTTATGTGGCACGAATGTTACTTGCCACTTGTCAGCCCAAGCCTGGATATTGTCTGGATCTTATTGCAGTTGAACATGGACTGCTTGAGTAGCTGAGGAGTACAAATAGAACAAAGAAAATTATGACATGGAGATGCCACATTGGACTGGGGTGGGCACATTAAGAAATCTCACAACACCAACAGGTTTATTTGGAATCACGAGTTTTCAGAGCGCTGTTCCTTCATCAAGTTCAACCCTGGTTCTATGAAGAATGCAGGAGGGCATGCCAGGAGCAACACCAGGCATACCTAAAAATGAAATGTGAATCTGGTGAAGCTACAAACAGGGCTACTTAAGTGACAAATAGCATAAGCAGCAAGTAATAGGCAGAAATAAGTAATCCTACAATGGACAGGTCAGATCTAAGCTCTGCACCCCTGCCACATCCAGCTGTGAATGGTAGTAACCAATTAAATGACTCGCTGGAGGAGGAGGCTCCACAACAATCCCCTCTCCAATTGCCTGAATGAGTGCAGCTTTAACAACACTCGAAGTTTGCACCTCCTAGAACAAGGTAGACTGCTTGTTTGTAACCCTTTTCACAAATATTCAATCCCTTCACTATCAATGAACCAGGCAGCCTTGTGTACCATCTACAGAACACACTGAAGTAACTCACCAAGTTTCCTTAGGCTTCACATTCCAAACCCCACGATCACTACCTCTAGGAGGGCTACCATCTAGAAGGGCAAGAACGGCAGATACCTGGGAACACCACCATCTGGAAGTTCCCTTCTCAAGCCACTCATCATCCTGACTTGGAGCTACATTGCTGTTCCTTCACTGTTGCTGGGTCAAAATCCTGGAACACCCTCCCTAACGGTTCCGTGGGTCCCTATATGTCAGGGACTGCAGCAGTTCAAGAAGGCAATTTACCACCACCTTTTATTGGGCAATTAGGGATGGGCAATAAATGCTGGTCTAGCCAGTGATGCTTACATCCCATAAATGAATTAAAAAACATGTAGGTGGACCTGCACCAGATGAACTGCTACAGTTCAAAACAATGGCCCACTGCCACCTTCTTAGGGGCAAGTTGGCTTTGCCAATAACTGCCACATCCCATGCAAGAAGGAAAAAGTATATTTTTTTCAACTGCTTAGCTAATGATTTTAAATTATGCATTGATGAAAATTATATCCGGCAAAACAATGTTATCCAGACTTCTTCCCCTTCAACTTCCAAGACATAAATGAGTTATTGTTTGTTCATGCTTTTGAGGCTATGTTTGGCTTTCCAAGTACATGGTGTAGCTCACTGATATTCAAACTGCAGATAGTTGAATAAGGAGAGTGGATACAGCTGTTATCTGCAAAATGTTTGCTATTCAGGGTCAAACACTTTCTGTGAGATTGAATTTACTATGTGGGATGAGTTCTACAGCCTTTGCATCAAGATATATGCTGGGTGACAGTATTTTCCTTCCCTTGCTCAGAGGCACACCTGTGCTTTTCCCCAAGTCAACAATATAATCAGTTCTGAACTTCATACTAAAGTTGCCAGTAAATGGATCCATAATGCACCTGTCAGCATAATGCATTCTAAACAAATATGAATCAGCTAAAATGGTCTGTTGCAGATAGTCATAGATCAAGTACTTTTAATGAACTTAAGGAGGTGAAAATCAACAAAATGCATCTGGGTGTGATTATAAAGAAGTGCTTTAATTAAGCATTATTTCATTAAGCCATCATAAACTGACTGCAGTTTTCAATGTATAGCATATCTCACACATTCAACTATGATGCTGGCGTAAAACAAACATCTGTTTCACTTTGCTGGTGGGCTCACATGATCATGATCTGTTAACTGAACCCTGCTGATTCACTCAGTGATACACAGATAGATAAAGATAGCAGTTAAAGGCCAGCAATTCATACAACTAGAAGAAGCAGTTTATTCTGATTTATTTCAATGGTCATGTTGTTTTTCATCCTGACATTATGTACACTGAAAGGAACAAGTTTATAACATTAAAACAGACTGCACTACCGCACAAAACCTATTTTAATCTACCCATGAAATTGAAGTTGATTATTTCTTTTGAAATTTGTCCCTTCCAGTGTTTCCATTTCTCTAATACTGCTCAACAGAACTGCAAGAGGTGCCCTATATTGTTATAATACAGCAAGTATATATATTTATGCATATTAATATTTCAGGCAGTTTTTTAAGTTAGAATCAATATGTTTCAAGTAAATATTTAAAGACTGTAAAAATATACAAGTTAGCTAAACAGATCTGATTAATACTTTTGCAAAATAAGGACTTTGTACAATGGTACAACAGAGGTAGATTTACTTGGTAAAATATTTACTTTTCCTGTTGCCTGTGAGGAATGTCATAGGGCATTGAGTAGGTTACAATATATATTGGTTTTAATTTTTTTGTGGTAAGAACATAGGAATTAGGTGGAGAAACAGACCAATCTGCCTCTTGAGCCTCCTCGACCACTCAATAACATCATGGTTGATCTGTGGCCGGAATTCCATTTTCCTGCTTACCCTGATACTCTTTGACTCCCTTATCAGTCAATATCTACTTATCTCTGCCTTAAAAATATTCAATGATCCTGTCTCCACCACTCTCTAGGGAAGACAATTCCACAAATACACAACCGTCTGAGGAAAACATTTCTCGTCTCAACCCCTTTTTTCTAAACTATGTCTCTTAGTTCTAGTCTGCCACAAGTGGAAACATCCTTTCAGCATCCATCCTGTGATGTTTCCTTTAAGATCAGATCTGTTTCGCTAAGATCACCTTTCAGTCTTCTAAATCTCATTGGTATAGGCCTAACTCCCTATACCAGGAATCAGTTGAGTGAAACTTCTCTGAAGTGCTTCAAATGCAATAATGTCCTTTCTTAAATTAGTTGTCCAAAATTGTACACAGTACTCAAGATGTGGCCACATCAATGCCCAATACAATTGTAGCAAAGCATCCTTACATTTGTATTCCATTCCCCTTGCAATAAATGACAATTTTCCATTTGTCTTCCTTATCGCTTTCTTTTTAATTATTTTCACTGTACCTGAATACTAAGTTTTTGTGATTCGTGTACCAAGACCTCCAGGTCTTTCTATACCTCAGAGTTCAGCATTCTCTTTCCATTTAGATAATATATTCCTTTTCTATTCTTCCTTCAAAATTGACAAGTTCATATTTTCCCACATTATATTCCATCTGCTAAATTTTTCCCAATCACTTAAACTATCAAAATCCCTTTACTGACATTCTATATCCTCTTCACAACTTACTTTCCTATCTTTCTGTATGTCTTCAGCAAAGTTGGCAACTGTACATTCAGTCCTTCCATCCAATTTATTGATATTGGATGGAATCATCGCAAAACTTTGAGTGTTAGGTTCAGACTGAAAACTGGTGTGTAACTCTCCAGCTGCACAGCTGAGTTTTGATTCCAAAATTTCTGGCACTCTGTGCACAGAGGATCTGGAGATATGTGTGGTTTGTGCCGTCACTCTAGCAGGACACAGCCTGATGGAACTGGCAATGCATGCTCCAGAGATTGGAGCGCCATATTTAAAGGGGACCATGATCAGTATTAAAAATAAACTCATCCCCATTGGATAGAGAAGACCCTCCCCCCACAGACACGCACACATTTCCCCCCCACAGGCATTATCCCCCTTCCCCACCACACACACAGACATTCCCCTTGTATCCCCTCACAAGTATTGGCAACCCCCCATAGACATTGACACCACTACTCCACAGCCATCGGGGCATACCTCACCCCACCTCAAATAAAAGGACCCTCCACCCCAATTGGGCTTCCTGGAGGGATCACCCTGGCATTGTCACTCTGTCATTGGCACTTCCAGTATGCCAGGGGTCAATTCTAGAAATTCGACAAGCGTGACTCTGACCCTATGGGGCTATACCTTTGCTCCCCTGTCATGGTCATCCCAATTGGTTTTTGTTTTTTTTGCAAACCAGTAGTGATTCACACCAGCGTGATGTTATGCTGGCTGGGTGGGAAGATATGTTGAGGGCCAAAGTAATGGCGTTAAGCTACTTTAATTATATTGGAGTCTGTTCTAATATATGCTAATAAGGCATGTACCCTTTCTGGGCATGAACCTGATCACATCATCGAAGGAAGGTGGGAAGATCCCAAACTGAAATCTCGCCAGTACAGATCTGTCCTTGGCCTCTCGCAAGATCATAGGATTTGCGCTACAGCTGGCGCAGATACTGAATCATGGCCATTGATTGTAAAGAGTTGAAGCTCCAGGACTGATCCTTGTGGCATACCGCTTCTTGAATCTTGCTAACCTGGAAGTGACACATTATGCCTACTGTTTATTTCCTGTTAGCTAACCAATCCTCTACCCATGCTAATATGTTACTACCTACAGCATTAGCTCTTATTTTGTGCAGTAACGTTTGATGTAACACTTTGTCAAATGCCTTCTGGAAATCAAATCCACCACAACCACAAGTTCCCTTTTCTTCATATTGCTTGTTACTTTCTCAAAGAACGCTAACAAAGTAGTCAAACTCGATTTCCCTTTTGCAAAATCATGTTGCCTCCCTGATTGCATTGAGATTTTTTAAATGCCTTGCTATAATCTCCTTTAATAATAAATTCCAGAATTTTCCCTCTGACAGATGTTAGACTAATTGGCCTTTATTTTCCTGACTCCTGTCTTTTTCCTTTCTTGAATTGAGTCGTTACATTTGCTATTTCCCAATCTGATTGGACCTTTCCAGAATATAGGGAATTTTCAAAAATGCAAGCCAATGCACCTGCATTCTGAGCAGCCACCTCTTTTAAGACCCAAGGATCCATTGGATCTGAGGACTTGTCAGTTTTAGGTTCTAATAATTTTCTCAGTGCCCATTCCCTGGTGACTGTAATTCTTTTAACCTCCTCCTTCCCTTGTACTTCTTGATGCACAATCATTTCTGGGATGTTATTTGTGTCCTCTACAGTAAAGATATGTAAAATGTCTGTTAGTGCTTCTCTCATTTCCTTATTTTCAATTATTAATTCCTCAGACTCTCTCTGGAGTACCAAAGCTCACTTACTGTTTTCCTTTTTAATTACTTGTAGAGACTCTTAATATCTGTTTTGATATTTCTAGCAAGTTTTCTCTCATAACTCAATTCCTTCCTCATTTAGTATTCTTTTAGTCATTTTTTGTTCCTTTTTATATTCTGTCCAATCTTTTGATCTACCCCTAATCTTTACAAAATTGTACACCTTTTCTTTCAATTTGATATTATTTTTAGCTTCCTTAGGTAGCCAGAAATGGTGTTTCCTTCTCCTACATTCTTTCTTTCTCACTGGAATGTATCTTCAGTAAGTTTTGTGAAACGCTTACTTAAATGTTTGTCACTACATCTCTACTGACCTATCCCTTAACCTAATTTTCTAGTTTACTTTAGACAGCTTTATCTTTGGCTCCTCATGCCCTTATCTCCCTCAAATTGAATGCGATATTCAGTCATGTTATGATCACTGCTACCTAGGGGTGCCAAAACTATGAGGTCATTCATTCTGTCTCTTTGCATATGACACCAAGATTGGGGGAAAGGCAAATTGTGCGGAGGGTGTGGAGAGTCTGCAGAAGGATCTAGATAGGCTGGGTGAATGGGCCAGGAAATGGCAAATGGAATTTAATGTTGGCAAGTGTGAGGTGGTCCACTTTGGTAGGAAGGACTATTACTTACGGGGCGAAAAACTGCAGCAGGTGACGGTGCAGAGGGACCTCGGGGTCCTTGTGCATGAGTCGCAAAAACCCAGCTTGCAGGTGCAGCAGGTGGTCAGGAAGGCGAATGGGATGCTGGCCTTCATAGCGAGGGGGATTGAATATAAAAGTAGGGAGGTCTTGCTGCAGCTGTATAGGGCATTGGTGAGGCCGCAGCTGGAGTACTGTGTGCAGTTTTGGGCGCCGCACCTGCGCAAGGATATTTTGGCCCTGGAGGGAGTGCAGAGGAGGTTTACTAGGCTGATACCGGAGTTGAGGGGATTGAGCTATGAGGAGAGGCTGAATAAACTAGGCTTGTACTCGTTAGAGTTTAGAAGAATGAGGGGAGATCTCATTGAGACGTATAAGATGATGAATGGGATGGATAGGATAGAGGTGGAGAGACTCTTCCCGCTCAAAAAAGACAGTAGGACTAGGGGGCACAGCCTCAAGATAAAGGGGAGGTGGTTTAGAACGGAGTTGAGGAGGAACTTCTTCACTCAAAGGGTGGTGAATCTCTGGAATTCTCTGCCCGTTGAAGTGGTGGAGGCTGCCTCGCTAAATATTTTTAAGAAGCGGGTTGATGGGTTCTTGATAAGAGAGGGGATTAAGGGTTATGGGGAGAGGGCGGGAAAGTGGAACTGAGCCACAACAGATCAGCCATGATCTTATTGAATGGCGGGGCAGGCTCGAAGGGCTAGTTGGCCTACTCCTGCTCCTATTTCTTATGTTCTTATGTTCTTATATTACCAGACCTAGCAGAGCCTGCTATATGGTTGTGTGTTGCATGTACTGTTCTAAGTAACTGACCTAATAATATCTATGAACTCATCTTCCAGGCTACTTTTGTCAAACCAATTTGCCCAATCTGTCTGTAGATTAAAATCACCCATGATTATCCCTGTATCTTTCTCACAAACACCTGTTATTTCTTCCTGTGTAACCAGTCATATAGTGTGGTTACATTAGAGGCCTGTAAGCTATTTCCACAAGTGACTTTCTACCTTGACTATTTCTTATCTAAGCTGATTCTACATATTGATTTGTAGAACTACAGTCATCTCTATTATACCAATGTCATCCTTAACTAACAGAGCCACCCTTCACTTTTTCCAAGCAGCCTGTCCTTCTGAAATGTCAAATACCCTTGAATAATAAGGTCTTTTTTTGTCATCTTGCAGCTATGTCTCCGTAATGGCTGTCAGATCAGATCTCTTTATTTTTATTTGTGTTGTGATTTATCTGTTTTGTTACGAATGCTATGTGCATTCAGATACAGAGGCCAGAATTTTACAGCCCTGCCCGCCATGGGAATCGGAGTGGGTGCAAGGCAGACCATGGAAAGGACTTTTGACCTTGGGCATAATTTTCCGATTTTGGGACGAGAGAAGCTATAAAATCCCGCCAGGAGCATTTAACTTTGTCTTTTTAATAGTTCTGCAATCTCTGGCCATATCTGTAGGCACACTCTTAAGTTTGTATGTTCTGATTATCATTTCCCTTATAGCTAACTTGGTCTCATGCCTTGTCTTCTCTGCTTGATCACATCTTGACCTCACACCTCATTTTTGAAACGTAAAATATTTCTTTTTCTTTATTTTGATTACTGTTCAATAAATGTGTATCTTCTTTCTGATATAAGACCTGCAGTGTTAATAAGTAACTTTGAATAGATAGACAAATATTTGTTACTGTGAACAGTTGAAATATTATTTTGCATACCTGCGTTGCTGCTTTTGAGCCTGAAAACTTGAATGTTTGGACTTTAAAATGTTGTGAAGAAAAGTCAATATAACTTTTAAAATGTTACATCTTAACTAAGCCAACACAAGAAGAGAGGAAAACTATAACGTCTTAATGGCTCATTGAAAACACTCAATAAGATCCGGTTGTTGTGAAGTCTTATGTTTGAAGTTTGCTTTTGATTGATTTTTTAAACAACTCTGTTAAGACCTTTATTGAACTTTAGCTATTTCAGGTGTAATGTAGGCGCCTATGTATCTAGGTGGCAATTAACGGAAATTAAAGCACAGATATAGACCACTATGCCTGTAAAGGCACTAGTTCTTTAATTGGTGCTGTCATTTCTAATACTATTTCAGCAAGCTTTCCCAGTATCATTTTTATATAGCTTTTCGAATATTTAGACAATTTTATTTTTCAACTATACCACTATCTCCACGAGTTGCCATTTAAAATCCTTGATCTGGTAGCCCACATGAAAAAGTCTTCTAACTTTATCCTTTTTGTTTTGTAAGGTAATTCTATGCCCCATAGAAGACCAGCTGGCTTAATATTTGAGACTTGATGCACATTTATCACATCTTCCACACTTTAGATACTTTTTAAGTAAATGAAAAAAAACAGAAAGTTCTGGAAGCACAAGTCAGGCAGCAGCCTTTTTCTATTTTATTTCAGATTTCCAACATTCACAGTATTTTGCTTTTTATTTTTTAAAATTGCTCATGGAGCGTGAGCGTTGCTGGCAAGACCAGCATTGTTACCTACTCTTTTGTCCTTTAAAAGGGGACAGTGTGGCTACCTTCTTGAATCGCTACAGGAGGTACACCACAGGGAGTTCCAGGTTTTCAAGGGACAATGAAGGAATGACATTATAGTCCTCAGTCAGAATAGACACAGTAAGAAGTCTCACAACACCAGGTTAAGTCCAACAGATTTATTTAGTATCATGAGCTTTCGGAGCACTGTTCCTTCATCAGGTGAGTGGAGAGTTGGGTTCACAGACAGGGCATATATATACACAGACTCAATTGCAAGATAATGGTTGGAATGTGTGTTTTAACAGGTAATCAAGCCTTTACAGGTACAAACAATGAGAGTGGAGAGAAGGTTAAACACAGGTTAAGGAGATGTGAATTGTCTCAAGCCGGGACAGTTAGTAGGATTTTACAAGCCCAGGCAATTTGTGGGGGTTACAGGTAATGTGACATGAACCCAAGAGCCTGGTTGAGGCTGTCCTCATGTGAAGAACTTGGCTATCAGTTTCTGCTTGGCAATTCTACGTTGTGTGTTTTGAAGGCAGCCTTGGAGAATGCTTACCTGAAGATCAGAGGCTGAATGCCCTTGACTGCTGAAGAGTTCCCCAACAGGAAGGGAACACTCCTGCCTGGTGATTATCGAGCTGCATCCATTCATCTGTTGTCGTAGTATCTGCATGATATTGCCTATGTACCATATCCTGAGACGTTCTTTCCTGCTGTGTATCAGTTAGATAATGTTGGCGAAGTTGCATGAGTATGTACCTGGTGGATGGTGTTCTCACATGAGATGATGGCACCCATGTCGATGATCCGGCACATGTTGCAAAAGTTGCTGTGACAGAGTTGTGTGGAGTCGGTTGCTGTTCTCCTGAAGGCTGGGTAGTTTGCTGCAGACGATGGTCTGCTTAAGGTTGCGTGGCTGTTTGAAGGCAAGAAGTGGGGGTGTGGGGATGGCCTTGGCGAGATGTTCGTCTTCATCGATGACATGTTGAAGGCTCAGAAGATGTCATAACTTCTTTGCTCCAGAGAAGTACTGGAGGACAAAGGGTACTCTGTTGGCCATGACCCATGTCACTTGAGGAGATTGGTACGGTTTTTAGCTGTGACTCATCGGAACTGTCAATTGATGAGTTATATGCCATATCTTGTTCTTACAAGGGTGTCTTTCAGCGTCTATAGATGTCTGTTATGTTCCTTCTAATCTGAACAGATCCTGTGTATATGGAGGGCTTGTCCATAGGGGTTGGCTTCTTTAACATGTTTAGAATGGAAGCTGAAGAAGTGGAGCATCGTGAGGTTATCTGTGGGCTTAAGGTACAGTGATGTGCTGAGGTAAATATCCTTGATGGAGATGCAACTGATTCTAGAGAGTAGTGCATGGTGAGTCTGATGGTGGGATGGGATGGAACTTGTTGATGTACATTGAGTACTGAGGCAGTTGCAGCAATGCCGACAACTGCTAATCTCCAGATGCAAATCTACAACTCATCCGCTTCATCCTGGACCACAATGTCTTCACTTTTAAGAACCAATTCTTCATCCAGACACATGGAACAGCCAAGGGGACCAAATTCACACCTCCAATATGCCAACATCTTCATGCACAGGACCTCCTCACCGCACAGGACCTTCAACCAATGCTACATACTGAATACATCGATGACATTTTCTTCCTTTGGACTCATGGCAAAGAATCACTGAAACAACTACATGATGACATCAACAAGTTCCATCCCCCCATTGGATACGCTGCAGGAAAGGATGTCCCGAGGCATGGTACATCGGCGAGACAATGGAGATGCTACGACAATGAATGAATGGACACTGCTCAACGATCACCAGGTAAGAGTGTTTCCCTCCTGTCGGGGAACACTTAAGCAGCAAAGGACACTCAGGCGCCGATCTCCCTATTCACTCTGTCCAGACACTCAGAATGAACACCATCAAATCTCCTCAATTCCTCATTGAGGAGATTCGATGGTGTTCGATGGAGAATAGCCCCAGCCTTTTCAGTCTTTCTATGTAAATGAAGTTCCTCATCCCCAGAATCATTCTCATGATCTTTTCTGCACTGTCTAATGCCTTCACACCTTTCCCAAAATATGATGTCCAGAATTGTACTTCAGTTAAGCCTGAACAGAGTTTTAAAATGCCATAACTTCCTTGCTTTTGTACACTATGCATCTATTTATAAAGCCCAGGATTCTGGATGCATTACTAATCGCTCTCAACTTGCTATATCATCTTCAAAGATGTGTGCACATGTATGTTAAGGTTTCTCTGCTCCTGCACGCCTTTTAGAATTGTATTTTTTTTTAATATTGCCTCTTCTCATTTTTCCTGCCAAAATCACTTCATTTCTTTGCACTAAATTTCATCTGTCACATGGCTAAGTATTTCATCAGCCTGTCTGCATCTCCTTGAAGTCTTTCATTGTCCTCAGCACCATTCACAGGGCTTCTAATTTTTGGGCCATTCACAAATTTTGAGATCGTGCCTTTCACGCTCTAGTCTGGGATATTAATATAGGTGAAGAAAAGTGGTGATCCTAATTCCAATTATGATTTTCCTTTAGCAAATCTGCACTGACTTTCATGAATCTTGTCTAAGTGACTGTTAATACTGGCCTGGATTGTTGTTTCTAAAAGTGTTTCCACTACTGAGATTAAACTGACTGAGTGATAGTTGCTGGGCTTATTCTTACACCCTTTTTGAACTGGGGTCTAACATTTGCAATTCTCCCATCCTCCTGTATCTAAGCAGGATTGTGAGATTATGGCCAGTGCCTCTGCAATTTCCACCCTTACTTCCCTCAGTATCTTTGGATGCATCTGATCCTGTCCTGGTAACATTTCAAGTACTTGTTTAAGTACAACCATCTTTACTAATAAATCCTCTTTATCACTACATATATACATAAATCACTAAATATATAGCTCGAGCAAACTGCCTTGCAAGGACATGGTTCTGGCTATGTTGAGGTGCAACCCATATTGTCATGTACAAATCTCATTTCTCCAGTCGCCATCTCCCAGGAATCTAAAGCTCTTTCCTGCACAGTCACACATTGAATTGTTCTATCCTCCTACCTCTTTGCTTACTAGAGCATGGTAGTGGAAGGAATCTGAAGATTGCTTTGAGATCCAGCTTGAGAATTTTTTTCTTATCTCCCTAAAAGTTGCCTGCAGGACCTCATCCCTCTTGCAAGATATGTGGCACAAAGGTCATTGACCCCAAATCTGGTTCCACTGGTATGTTCGGAGGTTACTATAAGATACAGTCAGGCAATAGGCATGTGCAGCATACTGGCAGCAACAACAGTAAGAGTGCCCAAAGCCTGCATAAGCACTAGCACATACGGACCAGGTTTAAAATTCAGAGTGGGGAAAATCTTTAACTGAAAAGTAAACATGCCTTGCACACTGTAAATGTGACACGATGGTCGTGATTTTCCAATCTTGCTCGATCCGAAACCAGAAAATCCCACCTGAGGTCAATGGACCTTCCCATGGTCTGCCCCTTGGCCGGTCTGATTCCCATGGCAGGCAGGGTGGTAAAATTCGCTCCAGTGCGGGCAAATGAAGGCATTCGCTATTATCACTATTCTATACCGGAAGAAATATGGCAAATACATACAGAAAAAGTGGACCGGGGATCGAGCACGAACAGCTTGCTAGTTACGATCCTGAAAACATGTATCTGGTTCATTGGAAGTCAAGGATACGACGTATGACAGCCACACTAAGGGCTTATAATAGCTTACCCATTCATTGCAGAAGTACATTGACATTGAAACACAACTAAAACAAGCCTGCATAGAAACTACAGGTGCACGTTCTGGTAAACCTGAGCAGTAGGGGATGTGGTGAGATCCTTTTTACTGTCTTCCTGTGTGTTATTTAAGTTAGTAGTCTGTGGAGGTTGTAACATTTAAAATACAGGATGTTCTCATGCTTATTACACTGGTACCTGATTCATCACAAAAGTGGGACCTTTTGGAGTGTTTTGATACAGTGAACAGCAGTCAGTTTTAAGCAGAAAGTCAAATGTGATAGTCAGGGAGCAGGGAGAGCTCCCAAAGGAAGAGGTCCCAAAAGGAGGGGGAACAGAGAGGGTATCCCAAAAAGAGACTCAGAAACAGGTCCCATTTAAATTTTTTAAAAGGGGGAGCAGTGAATGGCGGTGAGCTCCAAAATGGCAATGGGCTCCAGTGGTAGACTTTCAGTGAAGAGGGCTCAAGAGAAGCCTTGGAGTTCCAAGAAGGCCAGTGGAGCAAAGATACCCCTTTGGAGCAGTAGTGTTCTTTGCTATAGCTGAAGAGCTGAAGTTATGCTTGTGAGTTGGTGCTCAAAAGCATATCCGGGAATGGAGAGGAACAGTATCATGACAGATAAGATTGAAGCCTTACAAGGTGAGATGTCATGGAGCTGAAGCGACTTGTGGATGAATTCCAAGGTTAGATCTTTGAGGGTGAAGACTGAAATCCTTCTTCAGCGAGGCTAATTGATTTACAATGTCTGAGTGGCTTGTTGAGAAAATCCTTGGACTTTGATATGATTGCATTTGGCATTTATTGTGCACAGTAATGTGTTCCACCACAGATTGCCTGTTCATTCACATGTACCTTATATTGACCCTAAATGTTAGTATATAAGGTAGATATGGTAAATTGTTTATCTTTCTGATTTTGTATAATAAAGTTTATTTTGGTTTGTTTAAAACCCATGGAATCTTGTGACTTTATTCAATGAGAAAGTGTCTTGAATCCCAAATCTTGCTTACTTGAAACAAAATATTATCAGCCCCAATGGAATTTTACCAACAATTTGGGGGTGTGGTCTAGGATCATAACACGTTTTACCTGCATGTATAGCACTCAATATTGTGACCGTACATGAGATCACCAATATACTAGGTGTAGCAGAAAAGACCAAGAGTAATTGCAATTGTGTCAGTCCATGACCTAAAGCAGATACCCCCAGAGGGAGTTTTGTTTATTTTTTTCATGGGGTAGGGCCGTCACTGGCTGGGCCAGAAATTTAAGGGCAGTTAAGGATAGGAAATAGAGTCTACCACATTGCTGTGGATTTGGAGTCACCTATAGGCCAGGTGACGTAAGGATGGCAGATTTCCTTCCCAAAAGGACATTAGTGAACTGATAGGTTTTTACAACAATTAACAATGCTTTCATCGTCACATTAGGCTTTTTAAAATTCCAGCCTTATTCAATTTAAATTTCACCACCTGGCGTGATAGAATTCAGTGCAGTAGGAAACTTCAGAGGTAACGCTGTTCTACACCTCAGAGAAGATGCAATTCCACCTGTCAGCCCTCCTAGAGAGTGCAGTATGCACATGTAGAAGAAACTTGTGAGTGAGTTGGACAATATGGCATTCTCTATTGTGTGTATCAGCGCACTGATTGGTGTATACTGAAAAACAGTGGCTTAACCCAGGTATGCTTGGACCAAAGGCATCCAAGTTTTACTATAAAGAAATGCCCACACAAGATTTTAACATTATAGAAATTGAACATGACCAAAATCTACAGTTACTGATGGCAGCAGCTCATCTTGAAGAACTCATCTTTAGCAGCATGAAGTGCCAGGTAAATGTCGGTCAGTTTAACTTTCTCAGTTCTATTTGTTCCAGTTCTGGGATCTGACCTGAATCAGGTAAACTTGAAGATGTATGCCACTTGCCTACTCTACTGGATGAAAGGGACTTCCAGAGATGCCTCGGATTTTCAACCTCTATTGCCATACATACCCAACTTTATAGGTAAAGTTTCATCACTAAGGAAGAATGTTCTATACATATGGCAGGACTATCAACATGTGCTTGAGTCACTTGAACATATGTTCTGCAATATTGTGACCCAAGTAAAGATCTTAGAGATTGACGTACCTCAAAAAGGAATAGGAGCCTACATTATGCATTTTGACAAACCAATTGTTTTTTACTCCAAAAGTTGCAAGAGTAATCCAATTATTCGAACATAAGAGTGTGACACGCACACTATGGCATTTGGTATCACAAGATTCCACACGTACACACATTGCAGGAGGTAACATGGGGAAATCCATCCGTGACTCCTATGTGAAGCATTTCACCAACTATATATATTTTAAAAAATCAAATTTTAAATGCCTGATCTTATTTTGATGCTTCAAATTTAACAAAACACTTTTTAAAGAACACATGGCAATCAGAAGGGTGATTTCACTGGCAGCGATTTTGAGCCTGCATTAGCCATCAGCATAAATGGCCCAAAGTCCCCCAAGATTTGGGAAATGAGATTCTTTCTGGCGAGATATTGGTTCCTAATTTTCCCAGTAGTGTAGGGCAGAAACCTCATTTCAATACATTTTAATAAATTTCAGTATCATTAGAGGGCTTCCAGCAATATGATCCCCCTTACTGAACGTTCATACTTGCTGACATAATGGCACATTGGCAAGACTTACAACAGCAATATAAAAAGAGGAATCAGTCGAGGGGAAACCAGGATGGCATTGTGGTGTAGTGTAGCCTCTAGGATGGGGAGCAGGTTATGCTGGGGCAGTGCCTTGGCACAGGCTGTCATTGCCCCTGACACAGGCTGAGCCGGGGTAGGTCCTCTAAAGAGCCCCATTGGGAGGGGACGGGGAGGGGGTTCCCCTTGTGTGATGGGGGTTCAGGGCCAATGTCTGTGAAGAGGGAAGAGTGCTCCGATAGTTGTGTGGTGTTGGGGGCAAGGTGGGGGGACGCATTTATTTGCAGCATTGATCAGGACATTCCTTAAAGAGCTCTGATCTCTCTGATCAGGCCCCACCCTATCAGAGTGATGGCTCAAACGATGCCCCCAAATTTTCTATGCACCAAGTGCTGGAAAATCTGGAATGAAAACTGGCGGTGCATCTGGAGAGATACTCACTGGTTTTCAATCGGAACCTGACACTATTTTGGTAAGATTCCAACCACTACATTTTGTTAACTCACGCAAAAAATTGGTTCTGTGTTTTTCCTTGTTGTGGTTATGCTGCTGAATTGCTATCAGCTGCCAGCAGATTGTGGCAGCTTATAATTTTTTTTGTATAGAGAGCTGAAGGAATATTAAGATTGTAAATGAGGTGGACCTATAAACACAAACACGTGGTGCAGCTGGACAAACTCAAAATCATACTGAGAGGTGTGTGTTTTTAAAAAATTCAATGTCCCCTCCAAACACAAAACGTAAAGGAACTGATTTTATCATGAACTGTCAGGAAATGAACGAAAACATTTTATTTCTAGAGGAGATTTTGGACAAAAAACACACAGTAGGGTCATGAGAAATCTGTTTTTTGTGAATTTTGCCTGATTTTGGTTAAAATTCAAATGTGAATGTTTCAGTTACTTCTCACTGACAACTGAATTGTGATTATTGTCCTTCACTCACTGATCTCCCCATTTAGGATTTTCCCTCCTTAGCTGGTCAACACCAGAGAAGGTGGAGATACAATCCAAGTGCCTATTCAGGCTATTCTGTAAACATTATTGTGAGATGGCGCAAACTGCAGGAGTGAGTCTGATTTGACACCCCACAATTCGATCCCATATTAGCTGACCATCCATTCAATTTGATTTGATTTATCGTCACATGTATTGAAGTACAGTAAAAAGTATTGTTTCTTGTTCACTGTACAGACAAAGTGTTCACAGAATACATAGGGGAGAAGGAAAGGATAGGATAGAGAATGTGATGTTATAGTCATAGCTAGGGTGTAGAGAAAGGAAGTTAGTATCAGGTAGGTTCATTCAAAACTCTGATAGCAGCAGAGAAGAAGCTGTTCTTGAATCAATTGATATGTGATCTCAGACTTCTGCATCTTTTTCCTGATGGAAGAAGGTGGAAGAGAGTATGCCTGGGGTGCATGGGATCCTTGATTATGCTGACTGCTTTTCTGAGGCAACAGGAAGTGCAGTTAGAAGTAACGGCTGGGAAGCTTGTTTGCAATGGACGATTGGGTTATGTTCACAACCCTTTATCGTTTCTTGCAATCTTGGTCGGAGCTGGAGTCATATCAAGCTGTGAAACATCTGGAAAGGATGCTTTCTATGGTGCACCTATAAAAATTGGTGATAGCTGTAGCGGACATGCTGAATTTCCTTGGCCTCCTGAGAAAGTAGAGGCATTGGTGGGCTTTCTTAACTATTGCATTGGCATGGAGGAACTAGGACAAGTTGTTGGTGATCTGGAAATCTGGGAACTTCCACTTCATCCCTGTTGATGTAGACAGGGTCATGTCCTCTACTACGCTTCTTGAAATAGATGACTATCTCCTTTGTTTTACTGAAATTGAAGGAGAGATGATTATTGTTGCATGATTTCACCAGGTTCTCTGCAGGCAATTTTGAAAAAAATAAGTGCCTAGCTAGCCTGAAATAGGAGAGTTTCAGATCCATTTTTTGGGTGAGTCCAAATTACATATCTTATGCACTCAGGAGTAGTAAAAAAATGGACTAGACTGTTTCTAGCCACTAAAGGGAGAACATAAGAACATAAGAAATAGGAGCAGGAGTAGGCCATCTAGCCCTTCGAGCCTGCCCCGCCATTCAATAAGATCATGGCTGATCTGTTGTGGCTCAGTTCCACTTTCCCGCCCTCTCCCCATAACCCTTAATCCCCTCTCTTATCAAGAACCCATCAACCCGCTTCTTAAAAATATTTAGCGAGGCAGCCTCCACCACTTCAACGGGCAGAGAATTCCAGAGATTTAGCACCCTTTGAGTGAAGAAGTTCCTCCTCAACTCCGTTCTAAACCGCCTCCCCTTTATCTTGAGGCTGTGCCCCCTAGTCCTACTGTCTTTTTTGAGCGGGAAGAGTCTCTCCACCTCTATCCTATCCATCCCATTCATCATCTTATACGTCTCAATGAGATCTCCCCTCATTCTTCTAAACTCTAACGAGTACAAGCCTAGTTTATTCAGCCTCTCCTCATAGCTCAATCCCCTCAACTCCGGTATCAGCCTAGTAAACCTCCTCTGCACTCCCTCCAGGGCCAAAATATCCTTGCGCAGGTGCGGCGCCCAAAACTGCACACAGTACTCCAGCTGCGGCCTCACCAATGCCCTATACAGCGGGGGCAGAGCTTAACTCATCACTAAGGCTGCTGATGCAGTAGAAGGAGCCATTGTGCATGAGCAGACCTATGTGGCTGCACATACATAGTGGCAACAAGCAAAGAGCTGACAGATCTGAGGAAAGAGAGATCTGTCCGCTTTCTGCTGCTGTAGGCGGTCTCAACCAACCAACCAACTCCCCCCAGGTATCCCAGGGACCACAGCCAATCACGAAGTTGCTTGCAGAAATATGGTCTGCTGCCCACCCACCACCACCACCAATCATATGCAGAGTGGCAGCAGGGACCTCTTCCCCATTGATTGTCTGCGAAGTGACAGGGGGGACCCCCCCCCCCCCCCCCGACTCGATCAGTCCACCTCTTCAGGCCCTGCCCCTGCCAGGCTAATCAGTAATTTTGACTCATACAACTTCTGACATTTTCTCTAAAAGTTGTGTTCCTGCAAAGCAAGAGATTCAATCATATGTCCCTATCAGGAGTTTTTAAGAAATTTTTTTAGTCCATTCTTAATGTTATAAAGCCGATGCTCACTCGATGGACCTAAATCCATTCCTTGCTTGCTGCAAAAATCAAATTCAAAATCCAGTTGAATCCAATTCAAGATCCCTTTGAGAGCTGTAAGCTGACAAGGCATTGCATTCCATCTTGGACTTGATCTGACTACACTTGATCTTAGCAAAAAGGCCATAGACCAGCTGCGCTATTGCAATAGGAATTCAGATTGTGATTACTTGCTTTTTCACAGCTCAGATCAACTCAGTCTTGGACACGAATCCACAAATTTAGTTCACATCAGTGCAGAGTTAATCTTCTGAACTGTCTGCTCCCATTTGGCCTTTAAATAAAACCCATAGAAGCATTTTGTTTTGAAGTGCCAGTGTTGGTTAATTAGTGGGTGCAGATCACTTTTGCCCAATTTGGCCTATTTCCTTGTTTACAGGATCTTGTGTTTTTCCTTATTTGTCCAAGGCTTAGTGAATAAAATGATAATTGCACTGAACATTGCTGTTCATGAATTAAGCCATTTACACATCACTTAAAATGTTCATCACAGGAACAGGCATTCTAGCAAACTAATTATTTCACCAATGAAAGATTGACAAATATAACCCTTTCAGAACTCAAGTTGATTTAACGCCATCCTCATTGTCAAAGTCTTGACAACCTCAGCATCATTATTAAACTCTCAGTTATAACACTCTCTGTTATACTTCACTATCATTGTAAGGTGCTCAGTTGTATAACCTTTTCTCTCTTACACATCTCCACCTAATTAACGTTCCCTTGATAATCAGCCTTCCTCTTGTACATACCAACTTTTATTATCAAGCTCTGTTGCGCACCAGACCCTAACAACAAGGCTCCCTAATACTCTTTGTTGCACACAACCCATGCTCTACCTGTGACCCTGAGGTTTCCCAAAGTCAAATCCTCAGCCACAGAAAGTTTTGGAACTTGCCCATTGCAGGAATTGGAAGCAACAGAGAGAGGATCTGCTAACTGGCTGCCAAAGGAATACGCCAACAACTTTACAGTAAACCTCTTGATTGATGTGAAGGTCTCAGACTCCCAAAGAAATTGCAGATGTAAGAACATAAGAAATAGGAGCAGGAGTAGGCCATCTAGCCCTTCGAGCCTGCCCCGCCATTCAATAAGATCATGGCTGATCTGTCGTGGCTCAGTTCCACATTCCCGCCCTCTCCCCGTAACCCTTAATCCCCTCGCTTATCAAAAACCCATCAACCTGCGTCTTAAAAATATTTAGCGAGGCAGCCTCCACCACCTCAACGGGCAGAGAATTCCAGAGATTCACCACCCTTTGAGTGAAGAAGTTCCTAATCTGCCAGTCCTCTCTGGTTCCTCCCCTGAGTCTAATGAACTGGAGAATTGCAAGTATTATGCCCTTGTTCAAAAACAGTTGTCAGGATTGCCCCAATAATTACAGTTAGTTTAATGTCAATAGTGGGTAAGCTTCTAGAAACAGTTATTCAGGATAGAATTAGTAGTCACATGGAAAAATACGGGTTGATTAGGAAGAGCTAGCATGGATTTCTAAAGGGCAATCGTGCTGGAGCTTTTTGAGGAGTTAATAGAAAGGGTCAGTAAGGGTAATGCTGTTGATATGGTGTACATGAACTTTCAAAAGGAATTCTTGACGGTGCCACATAACAGACTTGTGAGAAAAGTTCTAGCTCATGGAATAAAAACGAGGGCAACATCATAGATAAAAAAAAATTGACTGAATAATAGGAAGCAGAGAGAAATGTTCAATGGATATTTTTCGGGCAAGAGGAAAGTTTGTAATGGTGTACCCCAAGGGTCAATACTGAGGCTGTGGCTTTTCTTGATATATATTAATGATCTAGATCTTGATATGTCGGGGCCAGTTTCAAAGTTGCAGATGACATAAAATTTGAAAGTGTTGAAAACTGTGAAGAGGACAGTGTAAAACTTGAAAAGGACAAAGACAAGTTGGTAGATTGGGCAGATAGTTGGCAGATGAAGTTGAATGCAGAGAAGTATGAGGAGTGCAGCGAAGTTGGAGAATTTGGCGGTTAGTCAAATAAGTTTCCCTGCAGCCAGACGGGAAAATCCCACCAGCGTGAGTGCATTGGAGAGTTTGCAAAAGAGGTTAACAAGTTTCCAGCACTAAGAGTTTGAGCTGCTCCCGCTGACAATGCTTGCTGCTCATTTGGTTGTCCGGGACATAAGGAAGAGATTCCATATTGAACAGGAAGTGTACTTCACAAGAGTGAGATGCTATACATAGAAAGACAATATGAAATAAGGGGTAAAATGCTTAAATGGGTGCAGAAGTACAGGGACCTCTCTGCATGTGTACATAGATCATCGAAGCAGGCAGGATGGGGAGAGAGCAGTTAATGAGGAGACTAAGCTGAATTTATGGATCACAGTCAATATTTTGTGCACAGTCCTGGGCACCACGCTATAGGAAGGATGTGCATGCATTGGAAAGTTTGCAAAAGAGGTTAACAAGATTGGTCCCAATAATGCAAAAGTTCAGTTGTGAGGATCAATTGGAGGGAAAAACATTAAGAGGAGGTTTAATAGAGATGTTCAAAATCATGAAAGGGCTGGACAGAGCAGATTGGGAGAAAATATTCCACTTAAAAAGGATGAAGACAAGAAGGCACAGATTTAAAGTGATTTGCAAAAGAAACAACTGTGATGTGAGAAAAAACTTTTTCACATGATGAATGATTCATGTTTGGAATGCACTGCATGGCAGTACAATGAAGGCATGTTCAATCGAGGCATTCAGGGGGCATTAGATGAGAATTTCTTGATGAGAAACAAAGCATGGGGTACGAGAAAAAGGCAGGGGAATGGCCCTAAGTCATGAAGTTTATTTGGCGAGCCAATGCAAACATGTTGGGCCAAATGGTCTCCTTCTGTGCTGATAGTTGTGATTCTGAGACTATTTATTAATTTGAAGTATAACTGTAAAATCTGAGTGTGTGTGGGGTGCTTCTCACATTCCAGTTTCTTGCATGGACTTGGTTCTTGATTTGTCGCTGCTGTCTGACTTTCCTGGCTGATCAGGGACTTGGTATTTCTGCCTGAAATATTACACTCTAAATGTCTGTCACTTTCATCAAAAAATTGCTGAAATTAAATGACAGTGTACAGAAGTAGTTACATGACTGTGAAAAAGCTGGTGAAATAACCAATGCAGCTAGTTTTAGGTTGTATCCAAGGAGGCGTGGGCGGAGCCAAAAATGAAGCTGACCACAGAGCCCCACTAATTGTAAATCTGCCACCGATCAGGGGGATTCCTACATGACCTGCTTGGTCCTTCTTGACTGCCTGGCAGTCACACAGCCCTTTTCTGTCAGTATACTCTTCAGTTGTGGGATGACCACACCCAGAAACATGCTATCCACAAAACACTCAGCCTAGCGATTGCACCTCTATCACAGGAGCTGCCACTCAAGCTCTAAAACCTAGGGTGCAATCTTACCTACCATTCATGCCATGCTCTCTGCAGCGAAGTTGGAGAATTTGGCGGTTAGTCAAATATGTTTTCCTGCAGCTGGATGGGAAAATCCCACCAGCGTGAAGGGTGGTAAGATTCCAGCACTAGAGTTTGAGCTGCTCCCGCTGACAATGCTTGCTGCTCATTTGGTTGTCCAGGACATAAGGAAGAGATTCCATATTGAACAGGAAGTGTACTTCACAGGAGTGAGAAGCTATTTATTATAGACTATTATCTAACTTAACCAAAATAAATTAAAGATTAAATTATGAAATATTTCCCAGCTACTCACCAATCAGCTGCTACCTTTGTGCTCAGTCACTTCATTTTATAAATTTAAGTTTACTGAACTCAATAAGATCTATCCTACCTCAGATTTTAATCTGCTGAAAATGCGGGATCTTTTAGCGTTACTTACCCCTGTTATTTAATTTTAACAATGTGCTAGATTTGTTAATTAATTGAACATTGAATGTACTTTATGATTAATTTATCAAATTGTCATTAATCTTTCTACTAATTAAATGATGCAGTCTTATTTTATAGTTGATTAAATTAAATTAAAAGCTGACCAGTGTACTCAGCCCATGTGATGTCTTGTTCCAATAAAGGTAATTAATGGTGAGAACCGAGACTAGTTCCACCAGAATGTTAACACTGCAGGGAATTGGACTTCCAGGGTTCATAGTAATAGATATGACTTTTACTTTTATATTAGTTCCCTGGTCATTTCACCAACATGACAGGAGCTATAATGAATTCATAGAACATAGAACATAACAGCGCAGAACAGGCCCTTCGGCCCACGATGTTGCGCCGACCAGTTAAAAAAACAATGACCCACTAACCTAAACCAATCCCTTTTCGTCCATAAATCTATCCACGGATCTCTTAAACGCCCCCAAACTAGGCGCATTTACAACCGCAGCAGGCAGGGCATTCCAATCCCTCACCACCCTCTGGGTAAAGAACCTACCCCTGACATCCGTCCTATAACTACCCCCCCTTAATTTAAAGCCATGCCCCCTCGTGCTAGCTTTCTCCATCCGAGGAAAAAGGCTATCACTGTCCACCCTATCTAAACCTCTAATCATCTTATATGTTTCAATAAGATCCCCTCTTAGCCGCCTTCTTTCCAGTGAAAACAACCCCAAATCCCTCAGTCTCTCCTCATAGGACCTCCCCTCCATACCAGGCAACATCCTGGTAAACCTCCTCTGCACCCTCTCCAAAGCCTCCACATCCTTCCTGTAATGTGGGGACCAGAACTGCACACAGTACTCCAAGTGCGGCCGCACCAGAGTTGTGTACAGTTGCAACAATTCAGTTAATAGAAAACAAAGACTTAATGGAACTTAACAGCAAGTTAGTAACAGTCTCTCCACGATCATAATACTCATCAATAAATGTTTATTATCCATTACCTTTTTTGCTACATACATGATTTGAGGAATAGCCCTCAATTAGAATTGGACAGATCATCCAGCTTGTAATGTATTTGGTTATGTGATATTTTCCATGGATCCTATGACTGCTTTACAAAATGTGGTGTTGACATGCAGGCCACATGATGCGCTCATGGATAAAAATAACTTTAAAGAACCTTTGACCTCATAAAAGCTTGGATGTTCAAAAAGTTTCCAAAATATAGCATCTAAATGTCAACCCTGGAAAGTAACATATGGTGAAAATCCTGTAAAGTCCTTGCAAAGATATGTGTCATTCGTACTGCACACCACTGTGAATGCAAATTGGCCCAACAATAATGTGTAAGTTTCTTATGAATTGTAAACTGTTTCTCAGTCACATGAAAGTGTCTGAAGCCTGCAATTGTTGAAGTTACAACATACCCTATCAAAGTATCCACTGTGGTCCTGCCAGTTTTTCAAAGTGAACTATTTTTAAAAATACTATAGTCTTCAATTTTTTTGTTAAGGCTTTATTAAATAACAAAATTTCATGCTGCTTGAATATGGATTGTCAGCACAGATGTCTGGAAACACATCCCGTTTGTTGCCTGTGAATATTTAAGCAGATTTTCCACTCTCATCAGAAGTATCCAATCCACCTAAAAATAGATTATGTTATATATAGAATAATAGATGATCTGGAGATACACTGCATTGATGTACTGTACATGGCACTGAAGTGTTTACGGAACCCAACAAGAGAACACTTCTGTCATTAGTAACATATCAAATATCATCATTGACTAAATATATTCTAATACATTTTTATTAAAACACACTGCATGATGTGAAAGAAGTTGCATTAATGTCTGTTATGAAGATGAATGGATCATAAAAATAACATGGGTAAAAATTTACCATAAGACACAATGAATAACATGATGAGGAGGAGCAGAATTGTGGTATGTAGATGAGTTCAGCCATAGTTCTAGTAATTTAATGATCTCTACAGATTAACAGCCAAATCAAAGCAATATCCTTTCCTTTGGGAGTGAGAGACAAGTGAAACAGCATCTCATTTTTACTTAGTTGATTCTACATACTAGAGATAAATGAAAGAACATCGAATTTTTACTTAGTTCATTCTGCATAATTATAAAAGTGACTTTAGCTACATCATGAGAATAGGTCTACATCTGGCCAGTAAATGTTTTTAATCTAAATGGACCAAATGAAAGACACATCTAACCAGTGCATTTTTCTAACCCTGCCTGTCTCCTCTGTATCTCTGACTTAATAAGATTTTTTTAAATTCCATCATGGGATATGAGTGTCACTGGCAAGGTCAGCATTGTTGCCTATCCCTAACTGCCCTTGAGATGGTAGTGAGTGCTCCATTGTCTTACCTATTCTACTCAACCCACTCACTCCATAGTTCAGGCATCCTGCCTGTCCCAGATATGTCTGTCCAACCCTTGGTTTCAATCCCGTAGCTTAAACCGAGCTTCTGCAGCTGATCGTCATCATCTGCAGCTTCTTGCCAGCCAGATAAGACATTCAATTCATCGAATTTAAAAGTCTTATAAATTTACAAATGGTCCATGGCTGGTTAATTCAATTATTTAGAACATAGAACATAGAAAACTACAGCACAAACAGGCCCTTCGGCCCACAAGTTGTGCAGATCATATCCCTATCTACTGGGCCTACCTATAACCCTCAATCCCATTAAATCCCATGTACTCATCCAGAAGTGTCTTAAAAGACCCCAACGAGTTCACCTCCACCACTACCGATGGCGTTGATTCCACACATCCACCACCCTCTGAGTGAAAAATTTACCCCTGATATCTCCTCTGTACCTACTCCCCAGCACCTTAAACCTGTGTCCTCTTGTAGTGACCATTTCAGCCCTGGGAAATAGCCTCTGAGAATCCACCCGATCTATACCTCTCAACATCTTATAAATCTCATCCTTTGTCTCTCCAGGGAGAAAAGACCTATCCTCACAAGGCATGCCGCCCAATCCAGGCAACATCCTTGTAAATCTCCTCTGCACCCTTTCAATAGCTTCTACATCTTTCTTGTAATGAGGTGACCAGAACTGTGGACAGTACCCCAAGTGGGGTCTGACTAGGATGTAATAAAGCTGCAGCACTATCTCCCAACTCCTAAACTCAATCCCTTGATTAATGAAGGCTAGTACACCATACACCTTCTTGACCACATCCTCCACCTGCAAGGCTGATTTAAGAGTGCTATGGACCTGGACCCCAAGGTCCTTCTGATCCTCTAACTGCAGAAAAGATTTCTTTTACAATACCGATCTGATGTCAACTCAAGAATTTCACTCATTTCAGGCAGCCAGGGATGAAATCTGTAATATGGTCAGGCTGCAACATGGACACGCATTTGTGAGATGGTTGATGCATTTACAAAAGAGATGGGAAATTCATCACTTTTTTTATTAATTCGTGGGTCATGGGCATTGCTGGCTGGCCAGCATTTATTGCCCACTCCGAGTTGCGCTTGAGAAGGTGGTGGTGAGCTGCCTTCTTGAATCGCTGCAGTCCATGTTCTGTGAGTTGACCCACAATGCCGTTGGGGAGGGAATTCCAGAATTTTGACCCAGCGACTGTGATGGAATGGCAATATATTTCCAAGACAAGATGGTGAGTGGCTTGGAGGGGAACTTGCAGGTGGTGATGTTCCCGTTTATCTATTGCACCTTTTCTTCTAGATGGAAGTGGTCATGGGTTTGGAAGATGCTGTCAAAGGGTCTTTGGTGAATTGTTGCAGTGCAACTTGTAGATTGTACACACTGCTGCTTCTGAGCGTCAGTGGTGGAGGGATTGAATATTTATAGATGTGGTGCCAATCAAGTGGGCTGCTTTGTCCTGGATGGTGTTAAGCTTATTGTGTTGTTGGAGCTGCACCCATCCAGGCAAGTGGGGAGTATTGCACCACACTCTTGACTTGTGCCTTGTAGGTGGTGGATAGGCTTTTGTAGAGGAGGGGGGTGCAAGAGATGAGTTACTCGCCACCATATTCCTAGCCTCTGACCTGCTCTTGTGTTTATGTGGTGAGTCCAGTTGAGTTTTGATCTTAGATTGACTTTTGATCTTACATAAATGCATTGTGTTAGGAGCATCCAGCCTTACACAAGAACGTAAGAAAGAGGAGGAGGAGTAGATATGCATGTTTCACCATTCAATATGATGATGGCTGATCATTGGCTTTATTTTGGCTTTTCCATCTCTTCCCATCTCCCTTGATTCCATAAGAGACCAAAATTCTATCCACTTAACTTCGGATTGACCAAGAATCCATATAACTTACCGTATATGTTTAACAAATTCAGTCGGAGCTCTCTCTTGCATTTCTGGACGTCCTCTTCACAGTCGTATTTCTTTTCTTATTCTTGAAAGTATTGAGATTCTTCTTATGAAGAGTCTTCTCAGGGAAACTTAGTCTAACCCAACAAGCTTTTGCAATGTGACTCATTTTGTCACAATTTTTTCATTGACTATCATTGCTCCAGCATTCACTCATTGAATGGTCCATGTTGGCACATTAGTGACATGCTTGTTGCTGTTTTGATTTCTTATGAGAAGTTCCAAAATTGTGGATCTTCATTCTTGCACCAAATTCTGAATACTCTTTAGTTCCATCAACACTGATTTCTACTGCTGTCTTTAAAACATGTTCAGGAAACAATCTTCTTTGGATAGCCCTATTTTAAAGTCCACAAACTGAGATGATCTCAAATGACAGACCAATGCTTTTGCCTTTCACTTGATTCCTTTGGTGGAACCTGAACCATTCCACGTTGATCTGTGGCTTTGGAGAGCAATTCTCTTAAGATTCTTTGTCAAGTCATGGTAAGTTTTGGTTCCGGGCATTCCTGGACAAACTTAAGCTCTAGAGTAAATAAAGGGTTTTACTTCCTATTGTACTGAGAAAAGCTGGTATGAGAAACGTCTTTGTGATTTTAGTTGCTTGTACAACATACTGAAAACACTCTGCATTGGAACTCCATGATTAATTTTCTTCATTGAATAGACTCTTGGCATCTAATTGACCCTCCATTTCTCTTAACAGGCATGAGTGACTCGAAACTGCTATGTTTTTTTTACTGTCTCCCCAATGCTACCCTTTTTAGGTGAATAATATTGACTTGCATTTTTTTAAAAAACAACCCCAGCTATACAATAAAACATCCTTTCCTTTTCAAATGTGCCAGATACTGCCTGGAATCTCACCCTGGTCTGACGCGGGGGGAGGGGGGGTGGTGGCAGGGAACCCTCTTTATATACTGCTTAGACTGGCGGTATGGGGGCACATTAGTTACCATTGCTGCCTCAGAGTGCCAGGAACCAGGATTCGATTCTGGCTTTGATCACTCTGTGCGGAGTCTGCACATTCTCCCTGTGTCTGTGTGGCTTTCCTCCAGCTGCTCCGGTTTCCTCCCACAGTCCAAAACATGAGCTGGTTAGGTGCATTGGCCATGGTAAATTCTCCCTCAGTGTATCCGAACAGATGGCGGTGTGTGGTGACTAGGGGATTTTCACAGTAACTTCATTACAATGTTAAAGTAAGCCTACCTGTGAAACTGATAAATAAACTTCACTTTCAACTTTGGCCAACTGTCTGTGTGGAGTTTGCAGATTCTCCCCGTGTCTACGTGGCTTTCCTACAGGTGCTCCGGTTTCTTCCCACATTCTAAAGATGTGCGGTTAGGTTGATTGGCCATGCTAAATTGCCTCTTAGTGTCGGGGGATTGACAGGGTAGATACATGGTGATTAAATGCATGGCCACCTGGTGACTATCCTGAAATTTGTGTCTTTGAAGTGATCACCTCCTTGGCAGTATGAGATAGGAACCTCTTATTCTTCCTGATAAACCCATACGATATATGAGCAGAATTAGACCATTTGGTCCATTGAGACTGCTCTGCCATTCAGCCATGACTAATATATTTCTGAACTCCATTCTTCCACTTTTCCCTTTAACAATTGATCCTCTGACCAATCAAGAACCTATTTATCTCTGTCTCAAACACATTCAATGACTTGGCCTCCACAGCCTTCTGAGGCAACGAATTCTATAGATCCATTGCCTTCTGGCTAAAGAAATTCCTCCTCATCTTGGTTTTAAAGGGCTGTGTCTTTATTCTGAGGCTGTGATCTCTGATCCTAATCTCTCCTACTAATGGAAACATCTTCCACTCTAGTCAGACCTTTCAGTATTCTGTAAGCTTCAATGAAATCTCCTCTTATCCTTCTGAACTCCAAGTACAGACCCAGAGTCCTCAAACACTCCTCATACATCAAGCTTTTCATTCCCAGAATCAATCATTCTCATGTATAAAGAACAAAAAGAACAAAGAACAATACAGCACAGGAAGAGGCCCTTCGGCCCTCCAAGCCTGCACCAACTCGACCATCAGTTTGTATCCCTCTATTCCCAGTCTGTTCACGTGGCTACTTAGATGTCTTAAATGATCCGAGTGTATCTGCCTCGACCACCTAGCTTGGTAGTGCATTACAAGCCCCCACCACCGTCTATGTAAAAAACATTCCCCGCATTTCTATATTGAACCTTGCGCCCCTTACCTTGAACTTGTGACCCTTATGTTTGTCATTTCTGACCTGGGAAAAAGTTTCCAACTGTTTACCCTATCTATGCCCTTCATAATTTTATAAACTTCTATTAGGTTGCCCCTCAACCTCTGTCTTTCCAGGGAGAACAACCCTACTTTACTCAACCTCACCTCATAGTTAATATCCTCCATACCAGGCAACATCCTGGTAAACCTTTTCTGCACTCTCTCCAAAGCCTCCACGTCCTTCTGGTAGTGTGGCAACCAGAACTGGACGCAATTCATGGTCTAACCAAAGTTCTATATAACTGCAACATCATATGCCAACTTTTATACTCTATGCCCCGTCAAGTAAAGGCAAGCATGCCATATGCCTTCTTCACCACCTTTTCCACCTGTGCTGCAGGTGCTAAGGATCTATGAACTTGCACACCCAGATCCCTGTATATGTTTGTACGCCTCATGGTTCTGCCATTTATTGTATTGCTCCCCCTTGCATTAGATCTACCAAAATGCATTACTTCGCATTTATCTAGATTAAATTCCATCTGCCATTTCTCCACCCAATTTTCCAGCCTATCTATATCCTGCTGTATTCTCTGACAATGTTCAACATTATCCACAACTCCAGCAATCTTGTATCATTCACAAACTTACTAATCAGACCAGCTACATCTTCTTCCAAATCATTTGTATATATCACAAACAGCTGAAGTCCCAGTTCGGAGCCCTGAGGAACACCACTAGTCACAGACCTCCAATCAGAAAAAGACCCCTCCACTGCTACCCTCTGTCTTCTATGGCCAAACACAGTGAGAAGTCTCACAACACCAGGTTAAAGTCCAACAAGTTTATTTGATAGTAAACCCACAAGCTTTTGGGGTTTGCCTCTTCGTCAGGTGAATGGAGATTTCTGGTCACAAACAGAGCATATAAAGGCACAGACAGTTTACAGAATACGGATTAGAATGCAAGTCTTTACAGCTAATCAATTCTTAAAGGCGCAGACAATGTGAGTGGAGATAGCATTAAGCATAGGTTAAGGAGATGTGTATTGTCTTCAGACAGGACAGTAAGTGAGATGTTGTAAGTCCAGGCAAGTCATGGGGGTTACAGATAATGTGACATGAACCCAAGATCCCGTTGAGGCCATCCTCATGTGTGCAGAACTTGGCTATCAGTTTCTGCTCAGGGACTCTGCGCTGTCTATTGTCATGAAGGCCATCTTGGAGAATATTTACTCGAAGATCAGAGACCGAATGCCCATGACCACTGAAGTGCTCGCCAACAGGAAGAAACAGTCTTGCCTGGTGATTGTCGAGCAGTGTTCACTCATCCGTTGTCGTAGTGTCTGTTTGGTCTCCCCAATGTACCATGCCTCGGGACATCCTTTCTTGCAGCGTATTAGGTAGACAATGTTGGCTGAGTTGCAAGAGTATGTACCATGTACCTGGTGTGAGGTGATGGCAACCGTGTTGATGATCTGGCATGTCTTGCAGAGGTTGATGTGACAGGATTGTGTGGTGTCGTGGTCACTGTTCTCCTGAAGGCTGGGTAGTTTGCTGTGGACAATGGTCTGTTTGAGGTTGTGCGGTTGTTTGAAGGCAAGAAGTTGGGGTCTGGGGATGGCCTTGGCGAGATGTTTGTCTTCATCAATGACATGTTGAAGACTCCAAAGAAAATGTCGTAGCTTCTCCGCTCCGGAGAAGTACTAGACTTTACTATCAAATAAACTTGTTGGACTTTAACCTAGTGTTGTGAGACTTCTTACTGTGTTTACCCCAGTCCAACACTGGCATCTCCACTTCTATGCCAAGTCAATTCTGTACCCATCTAGCTAGTTCACCTTTGATTCCATGAGATTTAACCTTTTGCACCAGCCTGCCATGTCAAATGTACTTCCTCTGGACCCTCTCCAAGACCAGCACATCCTTCCTTACATGCAGGGTCCAGAATTGCTCTCAGTATTTCAAATTTGTCTGACCAGAGCCTTTTAAAGCCTCAGCCTTCTTTTGTATCCAAGTTCTCTCAAAATGAATGCTAGCACTGCATTTGCCTTCCTTTCTACCAATTTAACCTGTAAGTTTACCTTAAGAGAACCCTGAATTAAGACTCTCAAGTCCCTTTTCTGCTTCCAATTTCTGAATTCTCTCCCCATTTAGAAAATAGTCTATGCCTCTATTCTTCCTACCAAAGTGTGTAATCTCTCACTTGCCCACGTTGTATTCCATCTGCCACTTCTTTGCCCACTGTCCTAACCTGTCCAAGCTCTTCTGCAGCCTCCCCACCTCCTTAGACAGTACCAGACCAAGCTAGAGTCCTAGGCTAGTCACATAGACCCCTGCAGAATATGGCAACGTCTGCAAGACATAACAGGCTACTAGATGAAGGCATGTAAAATTGCCAGCTCCAACGCACCCTTCCCCAATGAGCTAAGTGCATTCTACGCCCATTTTGAGCAAGAGGTCTACGAGAGCATGCCCACCACACTGGAAATCTTGGATGAACTTGTATCTGAGGTCACCATTGCAGATGTGAAGCAGCTTTCTCGAAGGTCAACCACGGAAAGCAACTGGCCCAGATGGTGCAAGCGGACAAGCACTCAGATCCTGTGTGAATCAGTTAGCAGGGGTATTCACAGACATCTTCAACCTCTCTTTACAACAATCTGAGGTCCCTATCTGCTTCAAAAAGGCGGCCATGATCCCAGTACCAAAGAAAAGCCAAGCAGCGTGCTTTAATGACTATCGTTCGGTGGCTCTGACATCCATCATTATGAGGTTCTTCAAAAGGTTCATCGTGGCACGAATCAATTCCAGCCTCGGAGGGTCTAGATCCACTACAGTTCACCTACCACCGCAACAGATGCACAACAGGCGCTATCTCTCTGGCCCTGCACTCAACCCTGGGACACCTAGATAGCAAAGAGACCTATGTCAGACTCCTATTTATTGGACTATAGCTTAGCCTTCAATGCCATTATTCCCACGAAACTGATCTCCAAACTCCGTGGCCTGGGCCTTGGCTCCTCCCTCTGCGACTGGATACTGAACTTCTTAACCCACCGAACACAGTAAGGATAGGCAACAACACCACCTCTACAATCATCCTCAACACCAGTGACCCACAAGACTGTGTTCTCAGCCCCCTACTATACTCCTACACCTATGACTGTGTGCAAAAATTCTCTCCAGCTCAATTTTCAAGTTTGCTGACGACATCACCGTAGTGGGTCAGACTTCAAACGATGATGAGACAGAGTACAAGAATGAGATAGAAAATCTGGTGAACTGGTATGGCGACAATAATTTCTTCCTCAATGTGAGCAAAACAAAAAGGAGATTGTCCTTGATTTGAGGAAGTGTAGAGGAGAACATGCCCTTGCCTACATCAACAGGGAAGAAGTAGAAAGGGTCGAGAGCTTCAAGGTTTTAGGTGTTCAGATCACCAACAACCTGTCCTGGTCCCCCCATGCCAACACTATAATTAAGAAAGTCCACCAACACCTCTACTTTCTCAGAAGGCTAAGGAAATTTGGCATGGCAGCTATGACTCTCACCAACTTTCACAGATGCACCATAGTACCACAGCTTGGTATGTTCTGCCCAAGACCGCAAGGAACTACAAAAGGTCATGAATGCAGCCCAATCCATCACGCAAACCAGCTTCCCATCCAGTGACTCTGTCTACACTTTCTATTGCTTCGGAAAGCAGCCAGCATAATTACGGACCCCATGCATCCTGGACATTCTCTCTTCCACCTTTTCCCTGCAGGAAAAAGATTCAAAAGTCTGAGCTCACATACCAACTCACTCAAGAACAGCTTGCTCCCTGCTACCATCAGACTTTTGAATGGACCTATCTTATATTAAGTTGATTTTTCTCTGTATCCTAGCTATGACTGTAACACCAAATTTGCACTCTCAATTCCTTCTCTATGAACGGTATGCTTTGTCTGTATCGCGCACAAGAAACAATGCTTTTCACTGTGTGCTAATACATGAGACAATAATAAATCAAAACAATACTACCTATCCTGCCCCGTGTCTTTCTGAGCGGGAAGAGTCTCTCCGCCTCTATCCTACCCATCCCATTCATCATCTTATACGTCTCAATGAGATCTCCCCTCATTCTTCTAAACTCTAACGAGTACAAGCCTAATTTATTCAGCCTCTCCTCATAGCTCAACCCCCTCAACTCCGGCATCAGCCTAGTAAACCTCCTCTGCACTCCCTCCAAGGCCAAAATATCCTTGCGTAAGTACGGCGCCCAAAACTGCACACAGTACTCCAGCTGCGGCCTCACCAATGCCCTATACAGCTGCAGCAAGACCTCCCTACTTTTATATTCAATCCCCCTCGCTATGAAGGCCAGCATCCCATTCGCCTTCCTGACCACCTGCTGCACCTGCAAGCTGGGTTTTTGCGACTCATGCACAAGGACCCCGAGGTCCCTCTGCACCGTCGCCTGCTGCAGTTTTTCGCCACGTAAGTAATAATCCTTCCTACCATTCTTCCTACCAAAGTGGACCACCTCACACTTGCCAACATTAAATTCCATTTGCCAGTTCCTGGCCCATTTGCCCAGCCTATCTAGATCCTTCTGCAGACTCTCCACACCCTCCGCACAATTTGCCATTCCACCAGTCTTGGTGTCATCAGCAAATTTCGACACCCTACACTCGGTTCCCTCCTCCAGATCATCTATATAAATGGTAAATAGCTGAGGCCCCAGCACCGACCCCTGGGGCACTCCACTAGTCACCATCCGCCAATCCGAATAGCACCCATTGACCCCCACTCTCTGCCTCCTATTTGACAACCAATCCTCTATCCATGCTAACACCCTACCCCCAACTCCATGTCCCCTGACTTTCTGCAATAACCTCTCGTGAGGTACCTTGTCAAACACCTTCTGAAAATCAAGAAAGACCACATCCACCGGCTCTCCTCTATCGACCGCCCTAGACACATCCTCATAGAACTCCAGTAAATTTGTCAGACACGACTTCCCTTTAACGAAACCGTGCTGCGTCTGCTCTATCAAGCAATTCCTCTCAAGATGCGTCGCTATTTCCTCCTTGATGATGGATTCTAACATTTTACCCACAACAGACATTAAACTAACCAGCCTATAATTCCCTGCCTTTCGCCTGGCACCCTTCTTAAACAACGGCGTAACATTAGCCGTTTTCCAATCTTCCAGCACTTCCCCGGAATCCAGCGATGTCTGGAAAATAACCACCAAGGCATCCACTATCACCTCCGCCATTTCTTTCAGAACCCTCAGATGCATTCCATCCGGTCCTGGCGACTTGTCCACAATCAGCCCCTCCAGCCTGTCGAGCACTGCCTCTCTAGTAACAGTAATGTCATTAAGACCCTCCAGTCCTACCACCTTTCCATCTCTAACACCCGGCAAATTATTCACGTCCTCCTCCGTGAAGACAGAAACAAAAAAGTTATTCAAGACCTTAGCCATATCCCCATCCCCTACCACTAAGTCCCCCTTCTCATCCTCTAAGGGACCAACGTTCACCCTAGCCAGCCTCTTCCTTTTTATATATTTATAAAAACTCTTGCTATCCTTTTTTATATTAAGCACTAGCCCAGCTTCATAGTTTCTCCTACCCTTCTTTATCAACTTCTTTGTCAATCTTTGTTGACATTTAAACCTCTCCCAATCCTCTTCTCGCCCACTACTCTTAGCTACTCTAAATTCCTCCGCTTTTAATTTAACACTTTCCTTCACCTCCTTTGTTATCCACGGCTTATTACCTCTCCTCCTACTGTCCTTTTTGACCATCGGAATAAATTTCTGCTGAGCACCAAGAAAGATCTCCTTAAAGATCCTCCACTGCTCCTCAGCAGACCTACCTTCCAACGCGCTCTCCCAGTCCACATTCGCCAATTCTTCTCTCATCCTTCCGTACTCCCCTCTGTTCAAACAAAGGACGCGCGTCCGGGAACCCACTTTCTCCTCCTCCATCTGCACCAGAAACTCCACCATACAATGATCACTCTCCCCTAGAGGATCCTTCACCGCAAGGTCCCTAATTCTACCCGCCTCATTACATAACACCAGATCCAAGATAGCTCGCTCCCTCGTCGGCTCCATCGTCGGCTCCAACACACACTGTTCCAGGAAACTATCCCGGCGGCATTCCAAGAACTCCTCCTCGAGCCCACCGCGTCCAACATGGGTCGACCAATGTAGATTGAAATCCCCCATAACTACGGCCGTCCCATTCCTGCACGCCGCACTTATTTGCATGTTAACAGCCCGCCCCACCTCCAGATCATTATTCGGGGGCCTATAGACGACACCCACCAGCGTCTTCCTCCCTTTGCTGTTCCTAATCTCTACCCACAACGATTCCACTTTCTGCTCCTTGGCTCCAATATCATCCCTTGCTACCACCCTGATGCTATCCTTAATCAGCAGAGCTACACACCCCTCTTTTTCCTCCCGCCTATCCTTCCTAAACACTTGATACCCCTGGACATTCAGCTCCCAGTCCCTGTCACCTTGCAGCCACGTCTCTGTAATGGCCACCAGATCATATCCATTTGTGTCGATCTGCGCCATCAGCTCATCCACTTTATTCCGAATGCTTCGTGCATTCAGATAAAGTGCTTTCATCCCAGCCTTCACCTGGACCCTATTTGCCGTAATGTCACCAACCACACTCACTCCCCCTACTCCCTCTATTATTGGGACATCCTTGGCCTCTTCCCTTACCTGTACCCTCTCCTTAACTTTAAACCCCGTAATGTCACCTACCCTCGCACCCTCCACCACCACCACCCCCCCCCCCCCCCAGTTAGTTTAAAGCCCTGTCTACAGTCCTCTTTACTCGATTCGCCAGCACTCTGGTCCCAGCACGGTTCAGACCCATCCCATCCCACCCGAACAGGTCCCACCTACCCCAATATTGGTGCCAATGCCCCATAAATTCAAACCCATTCCTCCCACACCAATCCCTGAGCCACCCATTCACTTCCTTAATCCTGTCAACCTTACGCCCGTCTGCACTCGGTTCAGGCAGTAGCCCAGAGATAACCACCTTGTCGGTCCTACTTTTTAATACCATTCCCATCTTTTCATACTCCCTCCCCAGATCCTCAGTTCGCATTTTGCCGACGTCGTTGGCACCCACATGTACCACAACGACCGGATTCTCACCCTCCCACTCCAGGTTCCTCTGCAGCCCAGATGCGACATCCCGGACCTGAGCACCAGGCAGACAACACACCCTTCTGTGCACTTTGTCATTGTGACAAAGGACAGTGTCAATACCCTTCACCCCACTATCCCTAATCACTACTATGTTCCTTATCTGCAAACTTAGTCACAATGTCCTTAGTTCCTTCATCTAGATCATTGATGTATAAAGCGAACATTTGTAGTCCCAACGCTGACCCCTGTAGAACCCCACTAGTCACCAGCTGTCATCCTGAAAAGGATCCCTTTGCCTCCACTATGTGTCTTCTACCAATCAGCCAATCTTCTATCCATGCCAGTACCTTGCTCCTAACATCATAGGCTCGTCTTACTTAGCATCCTCCTGTGCGGCACTTTGTCAGAGATCTTCTGGAAATCCAAGTAGATAACATCCACTGGCTTGTCTTTACCTAAGCTGCTCATTACCTCCTCAAATAATTCTGACAGATTTGTCAGGCATGACCTCCCATTGGCGAATGCTGATCGCTCTATTTTACCATGCGCTGCCAAGTATTCTGAAATCTGAGGGAGAGAATTAATCTGTGCTTGGAAAAGCATGGATTAATTAGGCATACTCAGCCTTGCTTTGTCAAAAGGTGGCCATGCCTAACAAATCTGATAGAATTTTTTGAAAATGTGATCGAATGTGTGAATGAGGGAAGTGCAGTTGATTTAGTTTATATGGATTTTAGCAAAGTCTTTGACAAGCTCCCACATGGGAGACTGAATAAGAAGGTTGAAGCACATGGGATTAAAGGAAACCCAGAGAGATGTATCCAAAACTGGCTTTGTGACAGGACACAAAGGGTGGCAATGGAAGACTGTTTGAATGACTGGAGGCTAATGTCCAGAGGCGTACCACAGGGTTCAGTGCTACGAGCTTTATTGTTTGTTATATGCATTAATAATATAGATGATAATGTGAGGGGATAAGCAAGTTTGCAGATGATACCAGGGTGGTTAATGGTGAAGAAGGTCGTAGTTTACAGGAAGATAGTTGGTTGGATGGGCAGCAGTGGCAGCTGGTATTTAATCCTGTTAAGTGCGAGTTGATGCACTTTGGAAGAAGTAACAATACAAGGGAATATTTAATGAATGGCAGGACATGAGGAAGCTCAGAGGAACTTATGGATCTTGGGATACTTTTTTGCGGATGCCTGAAGGCAGCAGAGCAGGTGAATCAGATAGTTAAGAAGGCATATAGGACACTTGCTTTTATCAGTCATGGCATAGAGTATAAGAGCAAGGAGGTAATGTTAGAACTATACAGAACATTGGTTTGGCCACAGCTCGAGTACTGTGTGCAGTTCCCATCACCTCACTACAAGAGCGATGTGATTGCACTGGAAGGGGTACACAGGGAGATCATCAGGATGTTGCCTAGGATGGAGCATTTGATCCATAAGGACAGGCTGGATCAGCTTGAATGGTTTTCTTTAGAGCAGAGAAGTCTGAGGGGAGACATGATTGAGGTGTATAAGATTGTGAGGGGTATGGACAGGGTGAAGAGCAGCAGCTGTTCCCTTGGTTGAGGGATTAATCATGAGGGGGCATTGTTTTAAGATGAGGGGCAGGAGATTCAGAAGGGATTTGAGAAAACATATTTTCATTCACAGGGTGGTGAGAATCTGGAATGCACTGCCCTGGGAAGGTAGTTGAGGCTGGAAACCTTACAACCTTTAAAAAAAATTTGGATGAACACTTGAAACATTATAATATTTGAGGATTTGGGACAAATGTTAGAAAATGGGATTAGTGCGATGTTAGTGGTAGTTATTGTCATAGAATCATAGAATCCTACAGTGCAGAAGGAGGCCATTCAGCTCATCAAGTCTGGCCCAACCACAATCCTCAGGGCCCTATTTCCATAACCCCAATTATTTACCCTAGCTAATCCTCCTGACACCAAGGGGTAATTTAGCATGGCCAATCCATCTAATCTACACAACATTGGACTATGGAAGGAAACCGGAGCATCTGGAGGAAACCCATGCAGACACAGGGAGAACGTGCAAACTCCACACAGACAGTGACCCAAGCTGGGAATCGAACCCGCATCCCTGGCGCTATGTGGCCGCCCTTGTCGGTGCAGACTCGATGGGCCGAAGGGCCATTTCTGTGCTATATGACTCTGTACCATAACTTCTTTAACAGATAAAAAGATACAAAAGTCTGAGGTCACATACCAACCGACTCAAAAACAGCTTATTCCCTGCTGCTGTCAGACTTTTGAGTGGACTTACCTTGCATTAAGTTGATCTTTCTCTACACCCTAGCTATGACTGTAACACTATATTCTGCACTCTTTTGTTTCCTTCTCCATGAACGGTATGCTTTGTCTGCACAGCGTGCTAAAAACAGTACTTTTCACTGTATGTTAATACGTGACAATACTAAATCAAATCAAAGGCAATTTTGTTCAAAATTACAAAAATACTGCAATATAAAATGTAGTCTTCTCGTTGCATAATCTGAGTATAACCACACTGTCTGTGGTATGGTTCAAGTTGCTAAGCTACAAATATCTATGCTTAAGTATACGCAGGACGAATAACATAAGTGGAAATATTCTCTGTAATGCTGATTCATAATGCAACTACTGAAGACGCCTGTCATCAACTCTGTTAAATAGTTATGTTCCTGTCAATTGATACAGTTGCCTTCAAATAAGTTCTAGCTGAAATGATGGAAAAGCATTCCAATTGAACCCTAGCTTCCACCAATATGCTAGAGCTCACACTGCAGTTATGTTGCACTTGAGACAGTCGTACAGTTTTCAGCCCGCAGTAATGATGTTAGATTGCTTTGATATGAAGTGCAGTCTAGCTGCTAAGAAAAGGCTTTCTGTGTGAAAAAATACAAGTTGTTAATATTTTAAGTATTTTGTGAATAGGCACCTGAAATTTGCATTTTCTCAACATTAAAAAAACTGCTTCAGGATGTCTAATAAATCTACACCCTATAGGTATAATATGACCTTGCTTTGCTGCAATCTGGAGTCTATTGAGACCTATAATCAGAGCATTAAAATGAAAGTAACACTCTTAACTGCACTCTGAGATTCCCTGCATGCATACAAGAAGCATTCAATCTAAAGTGGTATTATGTATAGTCAATATATATATATAGGAAATATATAAATTATCTGTAGAAAAAGATTTGCATGCATACATGTGTACAAAATGCAGCTGGGCTGGAGGGAATTATTATCTGTATTTTAATCCCAATGTTTTAATGAGTATAAATGTTGCTGTTGAAATGCTCAAAATCAGCTGTTATCCTATGTACGATATTCATATTGTGAAAGCATTGTTGTTCAGAACAATTCAGTAATATGTTGTGTTTTGTTGAATATATCTTTAAGAAGTCTCACAATACCGGGTTAAAGTCCATAAGACATAGGAGCAGAATGAAGCCACTCGGCCCACTGAGTCTGCTCCGCCACCAATGCCTCCATCTTCACATCATGAATATATCTTTGGAATTTGAACAACGGAGGTACAATTCCTCTTGGCAAGAGTGTTTCAACTGTCTATTTTACTCTCCACCTCATATTTTACTCTCAGCCTGATTTTCTTTCCCAGTTGAAGTCAATTCACTATTACTCATTTTGTGCATGCTCCTCAGATTTTTCCTGGACACATTCTTACAAAACAAAATTATAAGAAGTTATCAGTAAGCATTGCCATGAAAGAGCAGAAATTTTTTATGTAGCAAATGAAGGTATTGTTATTTCAATGTTGTTTAAAAACAAAAGTCAGCACATTTTGTATAGAATGGCCTCAATTTAATCCTCTGATCCCACCACTGTCAATGGGCATTCTCATTGAAGCCACCCCATGTTGCCGTGAAACCCACAAGTAGAGGTGTGCCATTTGCAGGACCAGAGAATCCCACAGGTGTGAAGTGCTGGAGAATTCCAACCCTGTTATCGGCAATAGTGTCTTTAGAATGAAACATTAAATCAAGGACACAATTGTGTGCATCAGTAATACAGATTTATGCAAATGATTCTTTACATTTTCTGAAGATGGGCAGTGAGTCTGGTGGCCTGACCAACATTCCTCTGTTAACTAACATCATCAAAATTAAGATTAATGAATGATTTGTGTCATTTTATATTTGTGGTGTCTTGCTGTGTACAAATTGGTTGCTGCATTTGCCTATGATGCAACAGTGACTGTAACTTCAAATGTAGCTGAATGGTTGTAAATTATTTTAGGATCATCATCTGGACATCCTATTTAAATACAAGTTCTTTTTATTCTATGCCACTTTTTTAACAGGTTGCTCAGATGATAACTATAAACCAGGCAGCTCTGTGGAGGTCTAGCTAACAGTAACAATTCCTCCAGATTATTTAGGAGAGATATGTGGCCTCCAAGATTCAGCACAGATTCTTACCACCTTCATCTTTGAAACCTCGTGTCAATTAATTTCTAGTATCAGATTTCCCTCTAGATGATAGTGGTCATGGGTTTGGAAGGTACTTCCTGAGGAACCTTGGTGAGTTCCTGCATTGCATCTTGTATAGGGTGCGCATGGCTGCTGCTGTTCGTCAGAGAGATTGAATGATTGTGGAAGGGGCAGCAATCAAGCGGGCTGCTTTGTCCTGGATGGTGTCAAGCTTTTTGAGCAATGTTGGAACTGCACTCATCCTAGCATTCCATTACACAACTGACTTATGCCTTATAGATAGCGGACTGGCTTTGGGATGTCAGTTACTCGCCACAAGATTCCTAGCCTTTGATCTGCTCTGGTAGCCACAATATTTATATGGCTGATTCAATTCAATTTCTGGTCAATGATAACCCCCAGGATGTTGATAGCGGGGAATTCAGTGATGCTAATGCCATTGAATGTCGAAGGACAGTGGTTTGATTCTGTCTTGTTGGAGATGATCACTGCCTAGCTCTTCTGTGGCATGAATTTTACTTGTCACCCCAAGCCTAGATATTGTTTGGGTCTTTCTGCATTTGGACACAAACTGCTTTGGCATCTGAGGCATCGCAAATGGTGCTGAACCTTATGCACTCACCTGCGAACATTCCCATTTCTGATCTTATGATGGAAGGAAGGTCATTGATGAAGCAGTTAAAGATGGTTGGGCCTGAGACATTACTGCAATTACTGCAGATGTTCTGCAGAGTAATGTCCTGGAGCTGAGATGATTGATCTCCAACCACCACAACCATCTTCCTTTGTGCCAAGTATGTTTCCAACCAGAAGAACCAGTGTTCCCCCCCGATCTGTTTTGCTTGGACTCCTTAATGCCAGACTCAGTCAAACTCTGCCTTGATGTCAAGGGCAGTCACTCTCACCTCACCTCTGGCATTCAGTTTTTTGTCCATGTCTTAACCATGGCTGTAATGTGGACAGGAGCTCAGTGACTCTCTTGCATAGAGACATTCATCTTCAGGCTGCCGCTTCACTTCAGCATTCGATGACAGCCGAATTCCTGCATAGTCTAAACATCTCCACTGCACAAGCATCTTCCACAGCTCATACAAGGGACACTAGTCTCTCTATTGCCCCTATCTTCCCCTTTCCACGCATAAGGGCCACAGAGCCCAATCTGGGAGATAGTGGCCAGAATTTTCTCACCGTGCTCACAGCTGGGATTCTCTGGTCCCACTGCAGTGAATGGAGATTCTCCCCACATATGTCTGGGCATCAAACTACATCACGTTTCACCTTGACTAGACCCACCAGGATGCTGGATTTTCTGCCCCAGCTCCAGGAGATAATCGATGTCACTTTCAGAGCACCATCTCGACAGAGGGTGCCTTTCATAGACAGGAAGGGGTTTCATTCCCTCAACGTCCAGATAGCCTGTGACCACTTGCTGAACATCAGTTTCTTTGAGGGTCATCCTTGGTTGAAGGGTTAGCTCATGGGGGCAAGGATTACCCACTAAAAATCATAGAATCCCTATAGTGCAGAAGGCAGCCATTTGGCCCATGACCAGGCCCTATCCCCATAACGCCACATATTTACCTTGCTAATTGCCCTGACGCTGAGGAGAAATTTAGCATGGCCAATCAACCTAACTGGCACATCTTTGGACTGTGGGAGGAAACCAGAGCACCCAGAGGAAACCCACACAGATTTGGGGACAACATGCAAACTCTACACAGATAGTTATCTGAGGCTGGAATTGAACCTGTTGTCCTGTGAGGCAGCAGTGTTAGCCACTGTGCCACAATGCTGCCCCAAAGGTCATGGTTGACGCCATTGCACAGACCAAAACTGAGTGATAACCTGTTACATTGAGACCCTGTCTGCCAGCAGGAGCGTCATCAAGCAGGGCTTCTTAAGATGCGGTTATGATGCCTGGACAGGGCACTGCAGTACAGCCTACAGAGAGTGTCGTTGATAGTGATCGGATGCTGTGTCCTGCACGCTGGCACAGCAGCGGTATGACATAATGGAAGAGGAGGAGGAAAATGCAGCCTCGTTGGGTGATGAGACTGTCAAACAGCAGCGGAGCTCAGAGGATATGTAATGGGCAGAGTCCAGTGGAGCTGGAGGCCTTCATAGGTTCCAGATTCACCTCCTCAAAGGCTCTTTGTCAGGTAGCTCAAGCAATGCCCCCACCACCCTCTAACACAGCCCTTCCCAATATCTCCCTGTTCCACAACCCTTGTTTTCTCCTTGCCTATTCTTTCCCACTGCAAACATTGCCATCCTTTCCCTTCTTCCTTTCCCCTTCCCACAACCAGTGCTCCTTTTCTCCCTATCCAAGAGTTCAGGGGACATCATACCAGGATGATGGGCCTGGTTGGCAGTGTCAGTGGGTGGGTCATTTCTCATGGCAGGAGAGTGATGATGACTCACTGTGAAGGAAGCTGTGGTGCTCCCAGAATCTGATTAAGTCAACTGCTGCCTTTCTGTTGTTAGTCCACTGACCTCCCAGCTCCTGCCTGTGGGTTGGGGACATTTTCCTCTAGGCCATCTGAGGCAAGGGTGGGGGGAATGTTGTGAAGTCTGGGCTCATGAACTGGTGATGCTGTCATACATGGATGATGGAGACTGGTTCTCACTTGTGGGGTGGGTGCGGCTGGAGAGGGAGATAACCCCCTTGACTCCGGTGGACAAACATCAATAGTGATAAGCATGTTGTTTAGAGATGCAAATGTGTATAATGGTTCATTTTTATAATCACTATCCTTTTCTCCCTCTTGTACATGTGCCTGCCTTCACCTGTGCCAATCATCTTTTTAAACTTTCCATGGCGTCCCACTCCTTCTCGGTCGGTCCACCTCGTTTCCAACGAGGGGTATACACGCGATGGGTCGTACTGGGGCTGCTCTTGGTTGTTCAAGATTGGCCTAGTTCTACATGTCGTTAGTGTGTGCCTAAACTGGACAAGATACTGGGCAAGACGAAGCTCAGTGACTATTGCTGATTGCTGTGCAGACACATGGATTTGGGCCGGTGTCTGTGGGAGTTTGTGCATTCTCCCCGTGCTTGCGTGGGTTTTCTCTGGGTGCTCTGGTTTCCTCCCACACCCCAAAGATGTGCTGTTAGGCTGATTGGCAGGAATAAGTTGTCCCTAAATCAGATTCCCTCAATCTGGATGGCCATAAAACGTTAGACAGGGGTCGTGGGCGGAGAGGGGGACTGGTGGTGTTGAGATGGCGGCGCGGGCTCGTTGGGCCGAAGGGCCTGTTTCCCGGGCTGATTTTGTTCTTCTTTGTGCTTCTAGGTGAGACCGCAGAAAGCTCATCCGAGCTGGAGGACGTTTGCTGCATTCCTCACCCTCTGACCTGTGATGCGATGCCTTTGGCAGGCATCCTCTAGACGATGTATCTAGAGGCCCGCGGCTGACCTTCAGGTGTCACTGGCATGGCCAAATCACCCTGCTGCCTAGGTGATGCACCAGTGTCAGGAGAGGGGGATTTAGAACAGCTGGAGTCTCATTTGGGAAGTGATGGTTCCCCAACACTTCCTCATTGTTCTGAGTACTCACTGGCCCTGGGCTACTCCATGGGATGGAGGGAAAGCTAGACTGAGCTCCGAGTTACCTGGCATTACCAGAACTGGAACAATGGTGGCAAAGCCCTCAATTATGAGGAATCTCCCTCTGTGATGCTCTCAGTGTCCTCAGCCATGATCCTTTGTGACTGGGCCAAGCTCTGGAACACCTCACTGGTGGTTGGGACACATCCTGATGTGACTGTGCCCTGTGAGCTTGCACTTCAGCCATGGACATTGTAGGATGAGCCAAGCCTTGGATATTGTCAGGTATTGCTCTGACATCTTGCCCCAGGCTTACCATGCAGCTCCATCCTTGCAGTGTTGATCTGAGTGCCATGCAATGCAGCATCTCCTGCTAAAGCAGGCTTCTGGACTCCAATTGGCTTTGCAATTTGCTGGAAAGTTGCTGACAACCTTCCTGAAAGCCTGGCTCTTCATTTGCATCTCGACTAGGGATGGGATGACCTTTCCCAGAGGCCTGGCATCTTGTTGGGGAAAACTGTTTCCTAGAATTCAGCAGCCCTCCAACAGTCTGCACCCTTGGATGTTCCTGCCTTCACTCCGTGTGCTTGAGCAGTTGTGCGGTGTGCACCATTTCATGAACCAAAAGCCTGTTCACTAACATAACCCACTAAAGGGATTCTCTCTCTGATGGCGAATGGTGCTGGTAAAAACAATGGGATAACTCTGTGCACCTTGGTGCTGAGGCCCAGGGTCTTCTGAGGAGCTGCACGTGGGATAGCGAGTCTGGATGGGACAGCCTTGTGTGATGGAGATCCTGAAAGACAAAGGACATGGTGTCAACGTTTGCTTCCGATAAGTGAATGGGAGGTGAGAAACTCACGTGAGACAGGCCATGTGGATAAATGAGCAGTGGACTTTGTGGCATGCCAACCTCATTGTCTGCTGCATGGAGCTCCCCCATGAGGTTCATTGCACTGTCCTCAAAGGGGGTAAGGACTCAGATCTCAGGCATTCTCCTGCCCATCTTCTGCCACTTCCTCTTCTTGTGGGTGATCTCCTGTGGAGATATTAAGAAGACATTGAGATGCTTGTGTGGCAGGTATAGGGGGTGGCAAAGGCAATTAACATCAGGTGGCATGTGTGGGCACCACAGTGAAGGAATTGTGAGAGGGAGTGTGAGGGAAGATTTGAGGGGGGGGGTGCTGAGGTAGATTCTGGTTGGCGGGGTGTTGGATGGCTCTTAAGTGGTATGGAAGAGATTTAATGGAGCAATACCAGTAGGGATGCCAAAGGAAGACATGTCCTGACCCCTAGTCCTTTGTGACTGGGCCAAGCTTTGAAGCACTTCAGTAGTGTTCACCAGTGCTTGAGACATGTTCTGATGTGACAGGGCCCTGTGGTCTTGTGCCTCAGCCATGGACATTGTAGAATGAGCCAAGCCTTGGACGCTGTCAGGCACAGCTCAGATATGCTCTGTGTACATCCTTGCAATTCTAAAGGTGATTCATCTTATTATGACACTAAGCTGATTGTCCTTGTCAGGCTGCTGGTGATTACAGTTGCAGGCAGGCTAGATTCAAGACTCTGTGTCCAGGTTTCAGCGCACATGAGGAAAGAATATAGCCCCTTTCGTATTCAGAATGCAGTCCAGGTCCGAGCTAGGAACCTTGGGGCTGACTTCCTTACTAAAGTCTTGTCTGCAGTGTCAGGCATTGCTGAGGGGATGTTTATATGGTGCTTCCGCTTGTCAAAGGGTCACATCTAATTCCTGATTCCAGCAAATCACTCGTCTGAGGAGTTGGAAATAGTGTGATTCGCATCGCAGGGTGGGGGAAAAAAACTCATTAACATGTGTTGAGTATGACAGCACTAGCGTGAAACACTCCAGGATTCCCACTGGCGACAGCACTTTATTTTTAACGGATAATTGCGGCCATGATCTTTTTAGTCGGTCATTGGAATTCTCCGGAATTGTCCGTCTCGTCAGGGATCAGAACAAGATCAAGTTGACCACTCTGGTGAGCAACAGGTACCAGTCTTCTTTTTGTTAAGGCATCTGGGTTGAGGCTACTTATCTATAGGAGAGAATGGAGACTAATTTCTGATCCTTTCCCATACATCTGCAACAACAATAACTTGTATGGCATCTTTAACATTTTTAAAACGTTATTTGGTGCTTGAGAGGTGCATTATAAGAACATAAGAACATAAGAAATAGGAGCAGGAGTAGGCCATCTAGCCCTTCGAGCCTGCCCCGCCATTCAATAAGATCATGGCTGATCTGTTGTGGCTCAGTTCCACTTTCCCGCCCTCTCCCCATAACCCTTAATCCCCTCTCTTATCAAGAACCCATCAACCCGCTTCTTAAAAATATTTAGCGAGGCAGCCTCCACCACTTCAACGGGCAGAGAATTCCAGAGATTCACCACCCTTTGAGTGAAGAAGTTCCTCCTCAACTCCGTTCTAAACCGCCTCCCCTTTATCTTGAGGCTGTGCCCCCTAGTCCTACTGTCTTTTTTGAGCGGGAAGAGTCTCTCCACCTCTATCCTATCCATCCCATTCATCATCTTATACGTCTCAATGAGATCTCCCCTCATTCTTCTAAACTCTAATGAGTACAAGCCTAGTTTATTCAGCCTCTCCTCATAGCTCAATCCCCTCAACTCCGGTATCAGCCTAGTAAACCTCCTCTGCACTCCCTCCAGGGCCAAAATATCCTTGCGCAGGTGCGGCGCCCAAAACTGCGCACAGTACTCTTTGACACATAGAAAGACGTTATGACTATTGGCCAAAAGCTTAATTGAAAAAAGGTAGATTTTAATAAGTCCTCTAAAAGAATGAGAGAAAAATTCAAGAGGTTTTTAGAGGGAATTCTTCGGTTTTGTGAGTAGGCAGCTAAACACTGGCTGCTGATGGCTGAGTAATTAATATTGAGAGTGTGCATGAGGCCAGAAATGCAGGACTGCAGAGATCTCAGAATCTTCTGGGCTGATGGAGATTACAGAGTTGGGGGAGCAGTGTGGGAGATCAGACATTAGAGAAAAGGGAAGAGAATTTGCGAATTGAGGCATTGCTGGACTGAAAGCGTGTTAGATCATTGAGCACGGATGTTGTGTGCTTGAGACGTGTTGCAAGTTAAAATACGAGCAGCAGATTTTTGGATGAGTTCAGATTTAGGGAAGATGAAAGACTGATCAGGAGTGCATTAAAACAGTTAAGTTTAGATACAAGAAAGATGCAAAAGTAGATTTCAGCAGCAGATGACCTGAGGCAGGGTCAGAGTTCTGAGATTTTAAGGTAGTGGAAATAAGTGGAATGGATATGTGGTCAAAAGCTTGTTTTGGTATCAGTGTTGCGGACAGTCTGGTTCAGCCTCAGGCAGTTATGAAAGAGAGCAATAGAGTCAGTGGATGGGGAATGAAGCTCATGGTAGGGTTCCCGATAACTATCGGGAATTCCTACTCATCAAGCATTGAATCTTGTACCAGACAGTGGAAGGATAATGAATTGGAACTGGGTGTGTTGGCATACATGTGGAACTATCGTATTTCTGAATTATGTAGATCAGGAGTGCATGTATAAATCCATTGGACCTCCAGAGGGAGTGGGAAGACGAGCCATTTCAAATATTTTCTGGCTACAACTGGATGGATAAGATTGCTGCAAAAACAGAAATTGCTGAAGAAACTCAGCAGGTCTGACAGCATCTGTGGAGAGAGAATAGAGCCACTGCTTTGAGTCAGGATGACCCTTCCTCAGAACTGACAAAGCTTTGACATAGGGTCATCCTTACTCAAAATGTTGGCTCTATTCTCACTCCACAGATGCTATCAGACCTGTTGAGTTTCTCCAGCATTTTTTGTTTTTGTTTCAGATTCCAGCATTTTTCGTTTAGGTAAAGATTGCTACTTCAGCATTTGTGAAAACCCAAGAACCGCTCATCATCTGCAGGTAATACAAAACTCATGAAATAAAGGAAGGCAAGCTAGAAAACAATTATTCATTAAAATTAACAATTCATCCTGTAACTTCAAAACAACTATATATGCACTAATGGAAAGGTGTGAGTGCTTGCTTCCTTTCCTTCTTATAAATACGTGACATAGTCAGAAAACAAAATAGCAGCTGTTGACTTGTCGTATTAAATTCAGTTCACCTCGTAGCTGAAAATGAAGGCCCTAATCACTTTTCAAATGAATACAGCTCATGTTAATATTGGTCCAGTTAGCTGAGAACATTTTGGAATATTTCACTTTCTATTTGAATATTTATGAGATGATTGTCCCAAATTACCAATAATCCACAAATATGGAGCAGATTTTCACATTTTGGAAAACATAAAATGTGCTCTGCTTCTATTGATTTTACATTTAATTCTATAAAGCTTTAATCTCCCAAGCAAGGTGACTTTTAAAGATCAAGCCACGAGAAAGAAGCTTATCTTAATGCTCTTTAACTTCCTTCAGAATAATTGTGTTTCAATTCATAGACTAATGATTTCTGATAAACTCAAGAGATTAGGCATTGAGAAGTTACTGAGCCAGACAATATGACCTAAGTTATATTTGTAATTATTTTAGCCAGAAACATTGATTTCTTAACAACATTGGACTCATAATTCCTCAAGGCCAGTTTCTCTCCTGATACAATTATCACTAAAAACTGTTTAATTTTTTTTAAATGATCTGGAATGGGAAGACAACAGAATTGTGAAGCTCATATTCAGTTAATTATTTTTGTGTTTTGTGGGGAGTACTGATAGTGAAATTCCACCTGTTAAAACCAGATGATACTAACTATATATCTTCCAGAATATTTACTGGATTTAAAATTCTGAAATATTGTTCCTACAAAGAATTCCTGCATGTTAAAGATACTGCCTGGTGCTAAGCCATATAGACTAGAAAGCCTGTTTATTAACACCCCATTTATTCTGAGTTAATTGATCTCAGCCAGAATAACAGTTAGGACATTATAGTTGACCTCAGTGCCCTTGCAAGGAGTGGAAATATCAGGCAGTGTTCCCAAGGCTGAATGCTAATCCATAACTTGCTCAAAAATGTGCATGTGAGTGGATATCATGGGTGAGGACATTATGGAGCCTGGCTGTAATTCTTTTCATGTTTCAGTAGGTAATTTGACTACATTGTCCTGACTTGCATTTGAAAAATGCTCACCTGGTTAGTAACTGAGGACTGACATTCCATCACAAGTAAGGGAAGGCAGGGGGGGAAGATTCTTGCAAAGTTAATGTTGGAAAACAAGTTATTATATTTCTTAGCCAAGAATAACAAACATTTCAAACCAATAGACCAAGCTGTGTTCCAGCAAAAGTTTCAAAGCAACATATCTACTAAGCTAAATAAGCACTATATTGATCAAATATTGAATCATAAAAATGGTTTGTTTTGTCAGAAACGAACTGAAGTCCATATAGTTCATCACATTCTCTTAAGGCTTTAATACACGTTCCAGTTTTGCACACTGTGCTCTCTATGAATTATCGTTTTGAAAAAGCTCCTCTAAAAATGGTACAGAGGCTGTTGTACTAATTTATCCTTGCTGAAAGTAAGTTCATAGTCTTTAGCTTTATTAAGCATACACCAACGACTCAAGGATTGCACTTGTCTTTGTTTGCTTCTAATTAATAGACAGTCACTTGACTCCAGACAAATAAATTTTTTTGTTTTTACAGAAAAGCAGCTTCTTAATGCTATTGTAACTAACAGTTGGTGAAAGAAATTACATTGCCCTGACAGCAATGATGTTCTTTGAATGAATGGAACTGACAAGAACAATGCAACATAATTTGTTTCTCTTTGTTAACTCTACATCAACGTGTAATTTTTTTCCACCAAATAGTAATTGTGACAGCATTTATAAGCTGCATTTCTGTAAAAATAAAAGTTTCAGTTTGTCTGGTTCCTCTACCGCACACCTCATTGTGCCATTCTTGATACATAACCAAGGTGTACTGGGCCATAGTGATTTTACTTCTCTTTTGCACTACCTCTCCCCCCCAGAAAATACTAGCCCTGTTATCAGTGCCCACCCCTGGGTAGTCTCACTTTGATGGGGAAATCAGATGCAAGATTGAGATCACAGGATTGTTAGGGTGTGGAAGGAGGCCATTCAGCCCATTATGTATGTGCCAGTTCTCTAAATGAACATTATGACTTAGTGCCATTTGACTGCACCATTGCCAATATTATAAATTAATTATGAAGTTACAAACAATGTTCAATTTATTAATCAGATCTATGGGACAAATTTAAAATTAAATAACAGGAGACAACAACACTAAAAGTTTCCGAATTCCATGAAATTAAAATCCCAGATAATACGAGTTCAGTAAAACCTTGAAGTTAGCTCCCTATAAAATAAAAAGTGACATAGACAAAGTTAGCAGCTGATTGGCGGGTAGCTGATAAATCTTTTACAATTAAAATCTTTTATTTAGTTTGGTTAAATTAGTTAATAGACCAACAAACAGCAACTCACTCTGCGGAGTTCACACCCAGTTCAATGTGGAATCTCTTGCTTTTCACGTCCTGAATGAGCAGGAAGTGTAGTCAGCTGGAACAGCTTAAGCTGTAGCTTTCATAGCTTGAGTGGCAGCTCGTGTGACTGAAGTGCATTCGCAAATCTGAGTGTTTTGTGGATAGCATGTTTCTGGATATGGCCAACCCACAACTAGAGAGTATACTGACAGAAAGGGGCTGAGTGACTGCGAAGGGGGATCAAGCAGATCATGCAGGAGTCTCCTGAGCAGTGGCAGATTTACAATTAGTGGGGCTCTATACTCAGCTTCATTTTTGGTCCCACCTAGGCCTCCTGGACATAACCCAAAACTATGGCGATTGGTTATTTCACAATCGCATAACTGCTTCTGTATATTGTCATATGACCTCAGCAATCTTTTGTGCAAGTGCCATACATTTAGAGGATGATACGTCAAGCAGAAACACCAAGTCGCTGAGGAGGCAGGAAAGTCAGAGAGCAGCATCAAATCTGGAGCTCAGTCTATTGCAAGAACTGGCAATCTTTTGATTTGATTTATTTTTAATCACATGTATTGGGATACAGTGAAAAGTATTGTTTCTTGCACACTATATAGACAAAGCATACCATTCATAGAGAAGGAAAGAAGAGAGAGAGTGCAGAATGTAGAGTTACAGCCATAGCTTGGGTGTAGAGAAAAATCAACTTCGTATGAGGTAGGTACTTTCAAATGTCTGACAGCAGGGAAGAAGCCGTTCTTGAGTCAGTTGATATGCGACGTCAGAGCTTTGTATCTTTTTCCTGACAGAAAAGTTGGAAGAGTGTATGTCTTGGGTATCTGGGGTCCTTGATTATGCTGACTGCTTTTCCAAAGCAGAGGGAAATATAGACAGTCAGCCAACGGATGGGAGGCTGGTTTGCATGTTGGACTGGACTTAGTTCGCAACCCTTTGCAAATTCTTGCTGTCTTGGACAGTGCAGGAGCCATACCAATTTGTGACACATCCAGAAAGGATGCTTCTATGGTGCAGCTGTGAAAGGTGGAGAGTTGTAGTGGACATGCAAATTTCCTTAGCCTCCTGAGAAAGTAGAGGCATTGGTGGGCTTTCTTAACCATTATGTTGGCATAGAGAGACCACGACAGGTTGTTGGTGATATGGACACCAAGAAACTTGAAGCTTTGTACCATTTCCACTTCGTCCTGTTGATGTAGACAGGGTTACATATAACCATCTCCTTCATTTTGTTGACATTGAGGGAGAGATTATTGCTGTCGCACCAATTCACCAGATTCTCTATCTGATTCCTGTACTCCATCTTGTCATTGTTTGAGATCCAGCCCACCACGGTGGTGTCACCAACAAGCTTGAAAATTGAATTGGAGGGGAATTTGGCCACACAGTCATTGGTATGTGAAGGAATGTAGTAGTGGACTGAGCACCAGTGGGGCACTGGTGTTGAGGATAATCGTGGTGGAAGTGTTGTTGCCTATCCTTACTGATTGCTGTGGGTTAGAAAGTCTCAGATCCACACTAGAGAAAGGAGCTGAGGCCTAGGCCATAGAGTTTGGAGATGAGTTTTGTAGAAATAATGGTGTTGAAGGTTGAACTGTAGTCAAAAAATATGATATGGGTCTTTGTTACCTCGGTGTTCCAGGATTAAGTGTGGGGCCAGGGAGATGGCATCTGCTGTGGACCTGTTGTAGTGATAGGCAAACTATAATGGATCCAGGCAATCTGGGAGACTGGAATTGATTCGTGCCATGACTAACCTTTCGAGGAAGTTCGTAATGATGGCTGTCGGAGCCACTGTTGCATGAAGTTAAATCTCACGGGATCCAGGGTGAGGTATCTAAATGGATACAAAATTGGCTTCTTGACAAAAGCCAGAGGATGGTTCTGGAGAGTTGTTTTTCAAATGGGAGGTCTGTGACCAGCGGTGTGCCTCAGGGATTTGTCATTTATATTAATGATTTGGATGAGAATATAGGGGACATGGTTAGTAAGTTTGCAGATGACACCAAGATTACTGGCATGGTGGACAGTGAGGAAGGTTATCTCCAACTGCAATGGGATCATGATCAATTGGGCCAGTGGGCTGATGAATGGCAGATGGAGTTTAATTTAGACAAATGCAAGGTGATGTATGTTGGTAGATTGAACCAGGGCAGGACTTACTCAGTTAATGGTAGGGCGTTGGGAAGCATTACAGAACAAAGATCTAGGGCTTCATGTTCATAGCTCCTTGAAAGTGGAATCACAGGTGGACAGAGTGGTGAAGAAGGCATTCGGCATGCTTGGTTTCAATCGATCAGAGCATTGAATACAGGAGTTGGGATGTCTTGAAGTTGTACAAGACATTGGTACGGCCACACTGGGAAAACTGTGTGCAATTCTAGTCACCCTATTATAGAAAAGGATATTATTAAATGAGAAAAAGAGTGCAGTAAAGGTTTACTAGGATGCCATCGGGACTTGATGGATCGTGTTATAAATGAGAGGCTGAAAAGACTGGGACTTTTTTTCTCTGGAGCATAGGAGGCTGAGGGATGACCTCCGGGGAGGGTTGCGTTGGTGCTGATGATACTACATGCCTTCATCTTGTCACCCGTTATGTGTTGCAGACCTTGCCAAAGTCGGTGGGGAGTCTGTGCAGCTAGCCTGGGACTCTAGCTTAGTCCATCTTTGATAGATCTCCTTAGATCAGATCTGGATTTCTTGGATAGGTCAGGATTGTTGACTTTAACACCTCAGACCTGGAATTCAGCAAGCAGTGGATATTCTTGTTCATGCATGGTTTCCAGTTGAGAAATGCACAGATTTGCTTCTTTGGCACACAGTCTTCTACACACTCATTAAAGAAGAGAGTTACTGTAATGACATACTCGTTCAGGTTGGTTGTTGAGTTTAAAATATTGACCAGTCCACTGACTTGAAGCAGTCCCATTGGAGATCATCTGATTCCACCGAGTAGCATTGCACGATTTTCTTTAATGGATTCTTCCATTTCAGTTTTTGCTTGTAAGACAGGAGCAGGAGCACTGCCGTGTGATCTGATTTGCCAAAGTGTGGGTGGATGATAGAGCGGTAGGCATGTTTGATATTTGTGTAGCAGTGGCCAAGACTGTTTGGGTCTCTGGTGGAACAGGAAACGTGTTGGTGATGTCTTGGCAGAATCTGAGAAGCCGCCTCATACACAAATTTTACAATTAAACTCCAAATTAATAAACAAACAAACAGTCTCAGAATTGTTATGGTGCAGAAGGAGCCCAATGTTTAGGACTTATTATCACTTGTATTAGTATACGTGAAAGTATTTTTTCTTGCACACTATACAGCTAAAGTGTACCACTTATAGAGAAGGAAAGGAGAGGGTGCAGAATGTAGCGTTACAGTCATAGCTAGGGTGTAGAGAGAGATCAACTGAATGAGTGGATCCATTTAAAATTCTGACGGCAGCAGGGAAGAAGTTGTTCTTGAGTCAATTGGCATGCGACCTCAGACTTCGTTCAAGGCCCTTTGTAGTTTCTTGCGGTCTTGGACAAAGCAGGAGCCATACCAAGCTGTGATACAACTTTCTATGGTACATCTATAAAAGTTGGAGAGAGAGTCGTAGTGGACATGCCGAATTTCCTTAGCTTCCTGAGAAAGTAGAGGAATGTCTGCATGACCCTCAAACAAACATCATGACTTAGTACTACTCCACTGCCTTTTCTCCATATCCTTGTGCATTATTCAAGTTTTTCTACCATCTAATGCTCTCTTGATTGCCTTAATTGAACCTTCCAGGCAGTGCATTCCAGACCTGAACCACTTGCGTGTGAAGAAGGTTTTCTCTCACATCACATTTGTTACTTTTACAAATCAGTTGAAACTTGCGCCCTCATGTTTTTGATCCTTTTACAAGTGGGAATCATTTCTGCCCAGCCCTCTCATGATTTTGAAAACCTTTATCAAATTTCCTCTATCCTTCCAATCGATCCTCAAAACTGAAATTTCTCGTCCCTGGAACCATCTCTGCAACTGCAATTAATTCAGGAAGCCTGATTGGAAAGGAATTGTATTTATTGTTAAATACTAAATAAAATCACTACTCCATTGTGTATATACACAAGTCCAAACTTTCATTTGATTTAAACAATTCATCCAAATAGATTATAAATTATAATCCAAATACATTATAATTTCACAATGATAAATTATTAAAACAGCAGCAAATACAACTTCTGAGTACAGCAGCAAACAACTTCCCTTCCAATGAAAATGTAGTCCATTGTAAGTTACCTGTCACCTTCTGGGGTTACACTGTCCACGGTTCCGCCTTCTCAGACATGAGAACAGCAGTTCTCATACAAGTCCCAATCCAGGACAATAGGTCTGCAGATCTTTCCTGGCTTTTGCCTTCTAAAGGGCTTAGGTGATGAGTTCCATCTGGGTGGACCATTGCCTGTTACCTGGGAAACTCATATTCAACAAGCCTCACAAGGAGATCAATTAGAGATTCTGCATGGAACCCGTGGGGATTATCACATAAACAAATCTCTTCTGCACTCTCTCCAATGTGTTCATTTGTAGATCCTCACCTACATAATAATACTTAAAGCTAGTTTAATGAGTGGGTAAGCAGCTGTGCAGCCCATGAAGCTCACAAGTTTAATCAGTGATCCATGCTAAATTAATCCCAAAAGGGGCAGCACGGTAGCACAGTGGTTAGCACTGCTGCTTCACAGCTCCAGTGACCTGGGTTCAATTCCCAGCTTGGGTCACTGTCTGTGTGGAGTTTGCATATTCTCCTCGTGTCTGCGTGGGTTTCCTCCGGATGCTCCGGTTTCCTCCCATGGTCCAAAGATGTGCGGGTTAGGTTGATTGGCCATGCTGAAATTGCCCTTTAGTGTCCTGAGATGTGTAGGTTAGAGGGATTAGCAGGTAAATATGTAGGGATATGGGGGTAGGGCCTGGGTGAGTTTGTGGCTGCTGCAGACTCGATGGGCTGAATGACCTCTTTCTGCACTGTAGGGTTTCTATGATTCTATAGTGTGTAATGTTACGAAAAGAATTTGAAGTGCTGAACAAGCGAGAAAATGGGAGAGTTTCAGATTGCCTTTTGGATGAGTTTGATAGTGCAATCTTGTGGCAATCTTATGGCACTTAATGCAAAAAAAAACAGCCAGGTTGCAATTCTCATCAGCAGCAGAGTGGAGGTGTGGAGGAAGTGGAGCCTGAGCTTCTGCAGAAGCTGTTGAGCACTTGGGGTGCCATTGCAGTATACTGGGAGATCTGCCACTCCCAAATTTCACTTTGAGACCTTTACTGGAAGAAACAAACTAAAAATCTACATTGATGAAACATTAATTACCTGACAACTTGCAGTCACTAACACAACCAAAATATGTCTTACAAAACACTTAAATGCAACACCACACTTCTGAAGAATATGTAACGTTACAGGAACAGTCACTCCCAGCTCAACAACAGAGCTTCACTCCCTGTTATCTCAAATTTCTTCAACAATTGTTCCTCTTAGCTCAAGTTCCCAGACACTATTACCACCAGCAAGGCACACCTTGGTAACACCCCATTCCTTAAAATCTCACATAACTCCCGTCTGTTCTGTTATTTTTCTTTTGAACAGGAACTAAACTCTCGAGCATCCTGCTTCATTATTAACACACAAGAACTAGCTCCCCCCTCTCTTCCACAGAAGTAGCTCCTTTTCTTCTGCGCCTCTAACAATAGTAAGAAGTCTCACAACACCAGGTTAAAGTCCAACAGGTTTATTTGATCGCACAAGCCACAAGCTTGTTGCTCGTGCTACCAAATAAACCTGTTGGACCTTAGCCTGATGTTGTGAGACTTATTACTGTGCTTACCCCAGTCCAATCATAGCTACCTCTCCACATCATAGCTACCTCTAACAATAGCCATGCTTTTTCTGTGAAATACTGTGGAAAGGTGTTAAAACTGTCACCCTACTTAAATTGTTTTTTGTTTGAGTTTCTCTCTCCGAGGCAACTGAATGATATGAATATGCTGCTGGGCTGCAGTGTTTATCCAGAATTTCTTGCTTTACTTTGAGTTAAACGTACAATTCAAAACATAACCTTCTTGTAAAGCTCAGCGCCCAGAACCAAATATTTAATAAAAAGGGGAAATGGACAGTGAAGAGAAATTAAAACAAGTTTAGAATAAATTTAGAGAAGCATGGTCAACTAGAGTTTGAAGAAGCTTTTAAAAGTGAGGAGGAATATAGAAATGTAGAAGATTTACAAAAATGAGTCCCAGGATGTAGAGTTGTTCTAACTGAAGGCTTTGTTGCTGAGTGGAGAGAGAATGAGGGGGAGTACTCATACATACACACATACACTCCTGTACACAAAGAACAACCTCCCAAAAACACACCTTTCCAGGACTGGTTAAACGGGTTTCGACCACACTCTGTTTCAGTTCCACTAAATAACCAACTTCTTCTGACTTGCATCAATTAGAATTGGTAATTGGAATGTGAGCTTCTGGTCACAAATCAGTTTAGATGTCGAGTACATGATTTCTTTTAAAAGGGAATGTAAAAGATGCTTGAAAAAGAATATTAAAAGGTTTAGGATCAAAGGAGCAAAATCAGGTTATCTGGCTTGTCTGATGTGATGGGCTATACAGCTTTTTATTGTGCAGTAACTTCACATGATTTTATGGAAGCTCGTTCAGCCTGACTATTAGGGACTGGTCCAGATGAAGAGAGAAGGAATTTTGTATTCATACTGTAAGTTTCAGACCTCAAAGCAACACCATAATGGCTGCATTCCATGTTAACAATGATTTGCAAAAGGATCTATTGAGGTGAAAATTTGTTTAATATCTTTTACATGAACTCATATGGGATGGGATGAATAAAGATCTGGATCATAAAATGTAATGAAATTAATAATTGGAGTGGGTAGCCTGAATGTGTCAAAATTAAATATAACAAAGACTTCTATCCTCGTTGTTAATTCAAAGGATAAACTTGACCAAACAATTGTGTCATAAGGCTGGGACTTCTCTCCCTTCTCTCCCTTCCGTTGTAAAGCATGGCCACATTTCTCCTGCCCCGCTGTGCTAAATTTTTAGCGCAGTGGTGGGAGATTCTCACATTGGCCGACTCATGGGGTTCACGCATGCATTCCTGCCCCAATAGCATCTTACAGCACAGGTTTCTGGCAGGGACAGCTCCATGCTGGAATTAATGACTATTTAATCGTCATTTAAATGGCATTTAAATTTCATTTGTGGGCCTACAAGCATCTTCTCCCCACACCCTGCCCCTGAGTAGTTTACTCCAGTGGGGGTTACTCTCCAGTAACAGGAACTAGCAGCCCAACTCCACTGAAGTTAAAGGGGGGGGGGGGGCAATCAGGGCGCCCCAAAGGGTGGGTGGCAGGGTGCTCCTGGGCATTGGTATCTTGACAGTGTCAGCTTGTGCTCCCAGGCTGTGCCCAAGAGGCAAAGTGCCAATGCCCAGGGGGCACCTTAGCACCACCCATTGGGCATGGGGCAGTGCCACAGGGGTGGGGCCTCAAGGGCAGGGCCTAATGGGCCAATTGGTGGGGGTGGGCTGCCACTCTGCAGACAGAATCGATGGGGGAAGGAGGGAGGCCAGCGATCAGGATGGGCTCTGGGGGTCGGGACTGCAGGGGGGGGGGTGGGGCTAGAAATCAGGGCGGGGCAGGAGGGGGGTTCAGGGCTGGCAGGGAATGGTCAGGGAATCAACGATCGGGCTCTAAGGGGGTCGGAGGGCTGTCAATGCGTGGATCGTGGGGCTGGCCAACGATTAAGCTGGCTAGCAATTGGTAAGCCAGCAGTGCGGGGTTACTACGCATGTGCTGATCTCAGTGCTGACAGATTGGCGCATCTACAGTGGCCTGCTCAGTACCTTGCTGCTGGCCCCTCCAGTAGGAATAGGCCCCGCCAACTGATTGTTAATGATATTCACATTAGTGATCCCTGCAGTGCACAGAGATTGGGAGATTCTTCTTTGAACTCCCACTGAAAAAAAGTGTGAATTACTCCAGTTTTCACATGAATTCAACACTTAGAACTTTTTTGGGAGAATCCCAGCCCATATTTTAAAACTTGGCTCCCCTCTGATGGAGCAGCCAATCAGGTGGGTGGGGAATCTTCAATAGAAAGGGGCCCATCAAAATGGCATTCCCTTATTCCCTTCCCCGCCATTCCAGGCTGGAACTGGCCCTTAAGTCTGTATTGATTGATTACAAGGGCATCAATTGGTGCAAAGTTAGGTCGGCTGCCTGAGACCTTGTCCAAACCCACTAAATCATGGCTAGGTCAGGAGCAGATGGATAGGTAGCGGGAAAGTCACTTACACAATTTTATGGACCACCATGCCTGGCAACCATGAAATTTTGCCCTTGGAGTTCTGCAGTATCTTCAGATTTTGCAGTAAGTGGAAAAGGAAGTGTTCACAACACTTACAGCTCCCCAGCAGGCCATTGTGGGTTTCTGAACAGAAACTTGCTTTCATCAGACATTTGAACCATCACAGTGCTCTCAAAGAGAATCTGTGGTGTTTGTGAGCAGAACAGTGAGGCTGTTCAATCAATCATATAGAAGAATCCTTAATGATGCATGCAGAGTCTAAAATAGGAAGTATAAATTCCATTTAAAACACACAAACATAAAATAAAGATTGGGCAAGAAAGATGAGATCAAGGGATAAAACTCACCAAGGCTAATTAAATTCTGAAGGAATGACACTCCACACTCTAAAATTACATTTTCAGCATTAACTCTTGAATACACAAGGTCTAGTTTTTTTCTGGCATGTTTAGTGAGTAATTAATGGACAAGCATAGCATCTTCTTATCAGGTTTTTGATTTCAGTGCCAGGGTTATTGGCGAAGACTGTTATAGTGCAACTTACATATGAACACACACATTAGATGCAGGAGTAGGCCTCTTGTGCCTGCTCTACCATTCAATAAGGTCATAGTGATCTAATTGTAACCTCAACATCACATTCCTGTCTACCCCTATAATCTTTCACTCCTTTATCAAGAATTCATCTATCTCTGCCTTCAAAGATATTCGAAGTCTCTGCCTCAAGGGATGGGCACTAAATGCTAGCCAGCCAGCAACGTCCATGTCCCATGAATGAATAAAAAAACACATTTTGAGGAAGAGAATTCCAAACTGTCACAACCCCCAAGTTAAACTGTTTTCCTCATCTCTGTATTAAATGGCAACCCCTTGTTTTTAAACAGTAACCCCTTGTTCTAGATTCTCCCAGAAGAGAAAACATCCTTTCCACATCCACTTTGTCAAGTCACTTCAGGATCTTATAATTTTCAATCAAGGCTCCTCTTACTCTTCTAAACTCTAACAGATGCAAACCTAGCCAGTTCAGACATTTCTCTTAAGAGCATTTCAAGTATTGCTATTGAGTAAATCTTCTCTGACTTGCTCATAATGCATTTACATCTTTCCTTAAATAAGAAAACCAACTATACACAGTATGCTAGCTGTGGCCTCACCAATGCCCTGTATAATTTAAGCATTACCTAATTACTTGCTGTACCTGCATACTAACCTTGTGCGAATCATGCACCAGGACACCCAGATCCCTCTTGTTAGGGACCTGTTTAAAAACTCCAAGGTATGTTACAGAGTTAGACTAGACCACAACCATTTTTGATTTTGGCATTAGTGTGAGGATATTGCTTCACTCTAGGTGTGAATCTGTTGACCAACTAGGAAGGTTTTTTAAAACAAACTTTTATTTAACAATCCAGTTTAACTATACCAAATCAAATTCGTACAACTTTTACCAATTGAAATACTTAAACATGCCAAGAAACAATTATTAACTGCTTGGCTATCTCTATTAATTCCAATTTAAGCAATATTCCTCATTGATATAAACACACCTCTTCAGAATCAATTAGCAAAAAACGTACAGGCTTATGTGGGTTGCCATTCCTCAAGTTTTTTAACACCTCTGGAGAGATACCAATTTTTTCACAGGTCCCAGACTTCAATCTCCAGAAAGAGAGAGAAGAGCTGCTGCTCCTTACAGATCAAAACAGAAACTGCCTGTTATTTTCCTCTGTAAGACTAGCTCCTCCCACCTGCATATGACTCACTCTTGTCAATCGACCTATTTAAACCATACTCTGAAACCCCAGGGAATAACCGAAAAAAATAACAAAACTACAGACTAAAGCAAACACCTAAATAACTAGGAACAATTATTCTTCTACATTCTTAGCGGGTTGGCTGCCTGGATTAGACAAAGCGGCACCATTTAATCAGAATTGAATCTTACATTTCCTTTAGAAGAAACATAAAGAAAACATTTCTTAAAGGCACAATATCATCATACTCTGTATCTTGGAGTTCTGCAATCTCTCAGCATTCAAATAACATCTAAAGGCTGCAGAGGAGCAGGGTATTTGTGACAGTGATTTGCAAATTTCTGTTTTGTGTGGATGCCTACTGAAAGCTTTCTTCCTACCACCTGCCTTCACTTCCCTCTGCCTGCGATGGCTTACCTGTGCAATCCTAGGGCTTGATTGGGTGCCATTGCTGAGCACTAAACTGTCAGTCTCTGATTGTCTGACAGCTCTTGGTGAGTAGGACATCTGCCCTGGGGTTATTGATCTTGGGTGAAGCCTGCCACTGGCCTGACACATCCTTAAATGGGAAAAGATTTGACAGATCTTCTCGAAGAGAGGCAGTGCAGGTTACCGCTCATTCTCCAGTGAGTAACTGAGAGCCTGTTCCTTTCACAGGGCAGAATCCTGTGGAGATCATGAGGAGTCAGCAGCAAAGGCAGTGGTATGGCTTTCAGTACACCCTCCTGTTGATCTCTTAATCAAGCACTGTGCCTTTGAATGAGTGGGTCACCCACCAGGTCCCTCAAGGGTTTTCAGGTAAACATGCCAGTGTTTGTTTCTCATGTTCCCTACATGCTGAGCCCCCAGAAGTGAGCCACTAGATTAACGGTGGTGTCAGGATGAGGACCTTAAGTGGACATTAATTGCCCAATTAAAGCCTCAATTGGAGAGGCAATGACACAATGGCATTATTGCTTGACTAGCAATCCAGAAACCCTGGTAATAGCCTGGGGACCCAGGTTTGAATTCTATCACAGTAGGTGGTTGAAATTAAAAACTCAATAAAATACCTGGAATTGAAAGTCTTACAATGACTATTATACCATTGTCGATTATTCTAAAAATCCATCTGGTTCACTAATGTCCTTTAGGGAAGGAAACCTGCTGTCCTTACCTGGTCTGGCCTACATATGACTCCAGACCCACAGCAATGTGGTTGACTCTTAAATGCCCTCTGAACCCATGCCCACTACCATCTAGAAGAACGTGCAGCAGATACCTGGAAACACCAACACCTGGAGGTTGCCCTCCAAGTCACTCACCATCCTGACTTGGAAATATATCACCATTCCTTTCCTGTTTCTGGGCCAAAATCCTGGAACTCACTCCCAAACAGTGCTGTGGGTGTACTTACATCTCAGCAGTTTAGGAAGGCAGCTCACCAGCACCTTCTAAGGGCAGCTAGGGATGGGCAATAAATGCTGGTCTAGCCAACAACACCCAAATCCCTTTAAATGTATTTTTAAAAATTGGTGGTGAGAAGATTGTCCACAGGACCTTCTGCCACTGACTTAATCAGGGTGAAGATGAGAAGATAGCAGTGTCCCCACCGGCCTAATTAAATACCCCCTGCCACCAAACTTACCATAGGGAAGTGCATTTTGGACACAAAACAGCGCCCATAGCACAAAAAGCTGGATGCTGTGGAGCTCAATTTTTAGTTCTAACTAGTGGTAAATATCTTGCTGGTTAGGAAGAAATCTTGAGCTTTCTTTTCCTTAAAGGTTATCTGCACATCTGTCCTTGCAGCAGAGAATGTAAGTTAATGAAGGGCCACAGTCGTCCAAAATATCCACGGTTTGTTGGACTCAATGAGATTTTTCATTCTATAATTTGATATGTTCTTTTGAGATGAAAGCCAATGTGATAAATAAAACACTTAATTCAAGTTTTCTTAACAAACGTGACCTGAAAGGCAGCACTATTGAATGCAAAGAATATAAATGGTTATTGGTTATAATGCAGTATAATTCATGAATGATATTTGGAAATTAAGCATTAATAATTTGGATGATAGCATTATAGTGTTCAATATAATATTCAAAAATATAATAAACTATGAATACTAGAAGAAGTGATACCCAGGCACAAAAGTGTTTGTATTAATAATTTACTATTATAATTCTTAAAACGGTCTTTGCTGGCTTACTCCACAAATAACTTAACCTGCAAAATGTTTTTTCTGGTCTAGGAGAAAAGCTAAATCTTAATGACAGACAGGATTAGGAAAAGCGAGGTGACAGCAAATATATTTAAAAATATAAATTTTGCGGCCTTGAATGAAATACTTAATGTCAGTTTCAGGATTGTTAATCCTTGTTGTGTAATAAGGCTTCTGATTTGTGGCCATCCTCTGATTGCCAAGTTTCAAGAGCTTTGAAGATGGTACATGACGGGATCTCTTCATTGGCCTTCCTTTTTGAAGACCTTTCCATCAACACAACCCAGATAAAATGGCGAAGCCAAAAGCCAACTTCTTAGCTTCCGTCATATCACTCTGTAATCAGACAAATTAAAATCTGCAAGAGTGACCAACTTGTCCAATAAATTTATTTTGTACACACTCCTTAAGCTGTTCATTTAGTTGTTAAATTATCATCTTTGACACTTGTGTGTTACCCACCATTCAATCTTGCTGACTGGAGGTGTTGCTCTTGAGGGTATATCCATCATAAGAACATAAGAAATAGAAGCAGGAATAGGCCATCTAGCCCTTCGAGCCTGCCCCGCCATTCAATAAGATCATGGCTGATCTGAAGTGGATCAGTTCCACTTTCCCGCTTTCTCCCCATAACCCTTAATTCCCCTGTCTATCAAAAATCTATCTACCCGTGACTTAAATATATTTAGCGAGGTAGCCTCCACCACTTCAACGGGCAGAGAATTCCAGAGATTCACCACCCTTTGAGTGAAGAAGTTCCTCCTCAACTCTGATCTAAACTGCTCCCCTCCCCCCCTTATCTTGAGGCTGTGTCCTCTACTCCTGCTATCCTTTCTAAGCGGGAAGAAGACTCAACCTGGTTTTATTTGTTCCATTACAGAAATATTTGTGCCCTGGCTGAAATATGAACATTGTGCTACTTACTAAATAGTTTCATAAACCAGAAGAATATTTTGAATGCTGATTCGGATATCTCTTTGTTTAGCAAACGAAAGCTCTATGTATTGTGTTAACTGTGATAAGTATTGAATAGTCTTGGGATATTTTCTATGTTAAGGGGAATATATCAATATAAATTGTTGCTGTTAATTTCTTCTATGGGATGTGAGCCCGCATTTGTTGCCCATTCCTAACTGCCCTTGAAGTGATTGGCTTGCTTTTCAGAGGGCAGCTAAGAGTCAACCCTATATAATATAAAAGCAAAATAATGGATGCTAGGATCTGAAACAACTACTGTTGTTCTGGACTCTCATGTCGGCCAAACCAGGTAAGGATGGCAGATTTCATTTCTTAATTACATTAATGAAATAGATGGCTTTTTATGTGTTAACTGTGATGAAAGTAGAGTTTATTTCTGCCAGTCCAATAGGTTATAAGCTGCTATAAAGCAAAACATCTGAAGGAATCACCATTTGTTTATTTAGGAAATTTATGGGCACCACCAGCATTAGTGTTATGAACAGTGATTGCATAGTGGTAATGTTACTGGACTTGTAATTCAGAAGCGCAGGCTAATTCTCAGGGGACATGAGTCCAAATCTCACCATGGCAGCTTGTGAAATTTAATAAAACCTTGAATTGAAACTAGACTATCATAAAGAAACTATCATTGATTGTCACAAAAAGCCATCTGGTTCACTAATGTAGTTCGGAAATGAAATCTGCCATCCTTACCACACAACATGGTAGATATTGGGAATTCAGGGATGTGAGGAATTACTTGAATTTTTTTCTAAAATTCTTATTAAAAGTTATTAATTAAGGTGCCACTTTTCAAATCATGCCTGTGTAAGAGGCAGAATAGTATTTTGTTTCATCATATAGGCTAAAATTATACTCTCTGGGAACCATATCCAATACTTAAAACTTGGATATCTGGAGTCATGAAATTTAGCTTGAAAACTACCTAAAAGTACTTTCAGTTTGCACAATCTCCCTGTGTCTGCGTGGGGTTCGTCCAGGTCCTTCCATAGTCCAAAGGTGTGTCAGTTAGACACATTAGCCAAGTGTGAGGTGATGGGGATAGGGTCGGGGAAAGGGGCTAGGCAAGGTACTCTGTCAGAGAGTTAGTGCAGATTTGATAAGCCAAATAGCCTCCTTCTGCACAGTAGGGATTCTATGATACTATACTTGGACAAATGTTGAAAAATACTACTGCAAAAACTGAGATAGAGTTTGTTAATAGCTGGATGTTATTCTAACACATTTTCTTCAGATATTGCTGCTCTGTTTTATAGTTTTACATCAGAAACTCTGAATATCAGCTTAAAATACGCTATAAACTAATTGGTTAACTGACAGAACCTTCTGTGAAGACAGAACTAGAGGCATTGTTTGCCATGGTAACAGAAACAATAAAAAAACTGTACTTGAGGTCACATTTCCCTTCCAAATATTGAAGTCTCAGAATATTGCTGTTGAACCTTAGGCTTTTAAGTCCCAATTATTTCTTAGAAATTCCTAAATTTACAAAGATTTGTGCAGCAAGAAGAATTGTTTTTGATTTTCAGAGTGATGTTTGACCATTTCTGTGTTAAATGAACCTTGGCAGAAACACAACAGAAAACAAATTCTCTTTCCTGACAAGTTATAGCCCATTTGGATGCTGTGAGAACTTCTTAAATGCACAATTATTTTAAAATATAAAGGGGGTGATTCTGAACACAGCAGAGGGCGTGAAGCAGGCTTCCTGCTGGGTGTCTTGGCCTCCGCGTCCAGCTTTGTCACATCTGCAGCAGATGCCTCATGTCCTTTAAAAAGTACCTGGATGAGTACTTGGCACGCCATAACATTCAAGGCTGTGGGTCAAGTGCTGGCAAGTGGGATTTGGTAGGCATTTCATCATGCATCGGCGCAGACATGATAGGCCAAAGGGCCTCTTTGACACTACAGTATTCTGTGATCATGGTGGAAGGCACAAATGACATTCTAAAAATTGTTCAGGCTGCCTAATTAACCTGTAAATTGAGGAATCATGATTAGAATTGATCAAGAAATGAAATAATGTCTGATTTTCTTTTTTCTTAAAAATCAGATGAGGGTAAGAGGAGTGACTATTTTACATTTCATGTTTTACACCCAGTTTTAATACTATCTCTTTGCAATTTGTTCATTTCCACCATAGCAATTTACTCTGTTGATTGAATAAACATCTTTCTGTTGTTTTCCAGTACAGAATTGGACAGCTGTACATGATCAGCAAGCACAGCCATGAGCAGAGTGACAGAGGAGAGGGTGTGGAGGTAGTGCAGAATGAACCTTACGAAGATCCTACACATGGCAAGGGCCAGTATACTGAGAAGAGAGTTTACCTCAACAGGTAAATGTACACTGCAATATTGTAAATTAAAATAATGTTAGCTTTGGCCTGCTATTAAGTCATAATACCTATTTGTCTTTAGAATGAATTTGAAACATAATAATGTTTCACATTTTATATCTCTTGTCCAATACTAATTAATTCCATTGCAACATTTGTGAGATGAAAACCTTATTATGTAACAAGTGTTTATATTTAAAGTACAAATATAAGGACTCGTGTATACGCTTGTGGGATAATAGAATATAAGAACTGAAAACTGGTGAGGACTGCACCAAATCTGTTTTTCAGTTCTGTTCTCATTGATTTTCATACTATTTTGTTCGATACCAGCTATTTTTGTTTTAATTTTTTAGCCATATTACAAACTACCTTCTGGTTGAAAGGGCAAGCAGGTGTCCTGCCAACAGACAGCTGCCAATACTATTCATGTTGTCTGTAAATAGTGGGCGGATTTTTCTTCTCTCTGTTTTCATGAATCTTTGGTCTGCATTCTATTGAATTGGCACAATTCAACAGAATTGGCATAATAAATTAACATAGTTAAAGCGCTTTCCTGCCAAATCCCCCTGCCTCCCCAATAGAGAATTCTCCCTTGTCTGCATAACGTCATGTTGACAAGGTTTACAATAGGTGTTAAGAAACGCCAGGGGCGCAAAGGGAAGTATAGCCCTCAAGAGGGTGAGAGACCCGCCCCCTGTCAGTGCAAACCTGAGAGTACCAATCTGACATTTCAGAGGGCAGGCCCCCTGTGGGTCCCCATGGATGGGGTTCACCTTACTTGTGGGGAGGAAAGAGTTGCACCAGTGCTTGTTGGGGGAGGAATATTTTTCTAGTACTAAAGGATGCCACGATCTTTGTGTAGCTGGATCTATCAGGCCCTGCCCCACCAGCGGGATGGCAAAAACCACATCCCCAAACTTTCTGTGTACAGAGTTCGTGGAAATCTGGAGAGAAAACTGTGCAGCTGTAGAGTTGCAAGTTGGTTTTCACGCCCTAGCCAGAACTTTGCACAGAATTCAAAATTCTGCCTAGTATTTCCCATGGCAATATCTGCCTTTATTGCAGTCATTTCTTCAAACTTTAAACCTTCGTTCAAACTTTAAACATGTACTATATGAAATCGATTCAACCCTCTGTTCTTGCACAATGATGTCACTCTGAGTCTGAACTACCAGGTTCTCCATCAATGTCCTTAATTATGGTAGTAATATATATTTAGATTTATATAATGCAGCTATATTCAGATCAACCATGATCTACCTGAATGGCAGAACAAGCTCAGCGATTACTCCTGTTTTCATGTTCCCTAGATCATTGTTCTTTTGTATTCTTTATTTGGTCGAAGATGGTATTGTTTCCAATGGTAACCATTTTCTTCCTGGGGCACTTTGTAAAAGTGTATAGTGTGGGAGGAGATGCAATTATGTTTTGAAGTCATACTGAGGTGACAAATTCCTCAAAAAGATGAATGTGGACAAGAATTTTTCTCAAAAGACATTAAAATGTGCATCTCCTTCCTTCAAAATAATTAATTTTAAGGTGATTGAATTCTTTCAAGTTGCAGGAATAGCAAAAATTCTGAAATTAATTTCAAGGAAGGTATACTGAATTGACACAAAACCAACTATGGTATATGATAGAAAGAGCAGTTTAGTTGCAACATTAATTTCAGTTGGTCAGCCTGCATATCATGAAATCTCTGTCCTGCTGCTTTAAAACAATTAGATTTCACAGCTCTGCTCTTAAGTGGAGGGTTGCTGTTTAAAGAACATGAGATTATTGTTTTCTTGGTTTTGATAACTATAGCAAGGTGCATGAGACTTTACAGTTGTAATTAAATATGCCTGATTTATATAATATGATTAATTGGATTTGTTGTCTGCTGCATTGTCGGTCTTTGCACAGCACTAAAGGCAGGAAAGAAAAGCAAAGTCTCCATGTATATTTCAGCAAACACGATCTGTCATTGTATTCTATTTGATGCACCCTCCAGCAGCAAAATGTTGACATAAAAGGTTGGATAAGAAAAATGACTTCCGAATGAGTACATTAAGCATTTTAAAAATCAAGCTATATATGTACATTTCAGAAATTTCTTTCCAAGCTTGACAACTGCCCAATGCCTATTTCTTGCTGCAAAACATTTTCAACAAATTTAATTTGCTTTCTCCTTGAAAGGAACAAAAACGGTACACTGATATAAAATATATCATACTTGACAGGCTTTAGGATTCAGCATATATCATAGTGGTTTTTAATGCTGTCTGCAGTGCCCAAAGCGCAATAATGTGAGGTAATCAGGCATGAGCACTGTTAATTATACTGTGCATAGGGCTTATTAAGGTTCATATGACAGGAAAACCTCCACTGCACCTGGAGCACCTGAGCAGTCTTCCAGATGTGCAGCAGCTGTGTTAAACAGGGAGGCCTAAAATATTGAGGATTGGATAGCCCTTTGCTTTCTAAAGATTACTTAGTTGCAGGACTTCCTGCAGCATGCTTTCCATAAATCTGTGAATCCCCAACCATTTATGCTGTTTGATGATCAGCTCTGTCTTAGTTGGTAGCACACTTGTTTCTGGATCACAAGGTTCCAAGTACAAGTCCTACTGCAGGGCTGAAATCAAGTGCTGTACAGAGGAATCGCTGCATTATCAGAGTTGCCACCTTTTGGAATGGACAGTAAACCAAGGCTTCATCTGCTGCTTCAGGTAAATGACTCCATTTCAAAAAAGAACAGGGGAATTTCTCCAGTGTCCCCATCAATATTTATTTCTCAATCAACCTCACAATAACAGATTATCGGGTAATTATTGGATTGCTGTTTATAGGAGTTTGCTGAGCACAAATTGGCTGGAAATCATGTCGGCATTTAACCAACACAGTGCGTGCTGACCTATAAAGCACTGCAGGGCAGTTAATGAGGGCTGAATGGGACTTACACCCCTCACTGGGGCACAAGTTCTGCCCTCTGGAGCTGTCAGTTAGTCAGATTGGCTGGCAGTTCCATCAATCCTGGCAGAGCTAGGAAGACATCAGTGGCCACTACTGGGACTGCTGGAGAAGGAAGGATCCTAAGCCTTGGATCTCTGGAGCGCGTAAATCCAGGCTCTTGATCCAAAAGGGTTTGGGAAGGTTAGGAGGAGGGGCAGTCGGAGATGGTGGTGGGGGAAAGGGGGTGCCCTGCGATTGGCTAAGGGAAGCCCCTGAATAACGACCCCTCCCCTTCCTTCCCGCTCTTTAAGCACTTGAGGTAAAAACAACTGGGCTTCTCACTTGCTGTGCATGTCAAATGTTTTATGGCATAGTAATAACAGGCTTAGTTTACCCTTAGTTATTGTTCATTTATATTGTGGTCGGGCAGCCAATTTCAGTTTGCCCACCCTCTATGTTATCAGGGTGTGCTTGAAGTTGGGTAGGAAGGTAGTGGTTTGAACACCCATTCCAATTTATGTACCCCCTCCCGCAAGAAGCACACCTGCCAGGGGCATGTAAAACTCAATCCAAAGAGTCAGGTGCTCTTGACCCAACAATTTGTTCCCAGACAATAGGAAGTGGCCATATTTGGGCGCAATAAGAAGTCTCACAACACCAGGTTAAAGTCCAACAGGTTTATTTGGTAGCAAAAGCCACTAGCTTTTGGAGCGCTGCTCCTTCGTCAGGTAAATAGGAGTTCTGTTCACAAACAGGGCATATAAAGACACAAACTCAATTTACAAAGTAATGGTTGGAATGTGAGTCTTTGCATGTAATCAAGTCTTAAACATACAAACAGTGTGAGTGGAGAGAGCATTAAGAACAGGTTGAAAAGATGTGTATTGTCTCCAGCAGGACAGTTAGTGAGATTTTGCAAGCCCAGGCAAGTCTTGGAGGTTACAAAAATTGGGGCAGGGGTAATTATGATGCGATCAGGCAAGAATTAGGGAGCATAAGATGGGAACAGAAACTGTCAGGTATGGGCACAAACGAAAAGTGAAGCTTGTTCAAGGAACAAATACTGTGTGTCCTTGATAGATATGTCCCTGACAGGCTGGGCGGAAGTGGCCGAATGAGGGAACCATGGTTCACAAAGGAAGTCGAATGTATGGTCAAGAGGAAAAAGGAAGCGTATGTAAGGATGAAAAATCAAGGTTCAGTTGGATCACTTGAGGGTTAGAAGGTAGCTAGGAATGAGTTAAAAAAAGGGCTTAGGAAAGCAAGGAAGGGGCATGAGAAGTCCTTGGTGGTTCAGATAATTTGGATTTATTTCTCACTCTTATGTGAGAAATAAAAGAATGACCAGGGTGAGGTTAGGGCCAGTCAAGGATAGTAGTGGGAACTTGTGCATGGAGTCGGAAGAATAACTGCCTGCTGTGATGGTGGAGTCAGACACTTGAGGAACTTTCAAGCAGTTATTGGATAGGCACATGGAACACACCAGAATGAAAGGGGGTGGGATAGCTTGATTTTGGGTTTGGACATAGCTTGGCGCAACATCGAGGGCTGAAGGGCCTGTACTGTGCTGTACTGTTCTATTTTCTACGTTCTAGATAGCATGACATGAACCCAAGATCCCGTTTGAGGCCATCCTCATGTGTGCAGAACTTGGCTATCAGTCTCTGCTCAGTGACTCTGCATCGTCGTTGCACGACAGAAACAGTTGGACCTTTCGGCCAAATTGTCCATGCCACCCTGTTTTTACCACGAAGCTAGTCCAATTGCCCGCATTTGGCCCATATCCGTCTATACCCATCTTACCCATGTAATTGTTTAAATGTTTTTTAAAAGACAAAATTGTACCCACCTCTACTACTATCTCTGGCAGCTTGTTCCAGACACTCACCACCCTCTGTGTGAAAAAAATGTCCCTCCGGATCCTTTTGTACGTCTCCCCTCTCACCTTAAACCTATGCCCTCTAGTTTTTGACTCCCCGACCTTTGGGAAAAGATATTGACTATCTAGCTGATCTTTGCCCCTCATTATTTTATAAACGTTTATAAGATCACCCCTCAGCCTTCTATATTCCAGAGAAAAAAGTCCCAATCTATGCAGCCTCTCCTTATAACTCAAACCACCAAGTCCCAGTAGCATCCTAGTAAATCTTTTCTGCACTCTTTCTAGTTTAATAATATTAAACTATTATTAAATATTATTAAATATTAAACTGGAGTACTGTGTGCATTTTTGGGCGCCGCACCTGCGCAAAGATATTTTGGCCTTGGAGGGAGTGCAGAGGAGGTTTACTAGGCTGATACCGGAGTTGAGGGGGTTGAGCTATGAGGAGAGGCTGAATAAACTGGGCTTGTACTCGTTAGAGTTTAGAAGAATGAGAGGAGATCTCATTGAGACGTATAAGATGATGAATGGGATGGATAGGATAGAGGTGGAAAGACTCTTCCCGCTCAAAAAAGACAATAGGACTAGGGGGCACAGCCTCAAGATAAAAGGGGGGCGGTTTAGAACGGAGTTGAGGAGGAACTTCTTCACTCAAAGGGTGGTGAATCTCTGGAATTCTCTGCCCGTTGAAGTGGTGGAGGCTGCCTCGCTAAATATTTTTAAGAAGCGGGTTGATGGGTTTTTGATAGGACAGGGGATTAAGGGTTATGGGGAGAGGGCGGGAAAGTGGAACTGAGCCACGACAGATCAGCCATGATCTTATTGAATGGCGGGGCAGGCTCGAAGGGCTGGATGGCCTACTCCTGCTCCTATTTCTTATGTTCTTATGTTCTTTCTATAATAGGCTAACCAGAACTGTATACAGTATTCCAAGTGTGGCCTTACTATTGCCTTCTACAACTTCAAAAAGACGTCCCAACTCCTGTATTCAATGTTCTGACCAATGAAGCCAAGCATGCCAAATGCCTTCTTCACCATCTTATCCATCTGTGACTCTACTTTCAAAGAACTACGAACTTGTACCCCTAGATCTCTTTGTTCTGTAACTTTCCCCAACGCCCTACCATTAGCTGAGTAGAACATAGAACACTACAGCACAAACAGGCCCTTCGGCCCACAAGTTGCGCTGATCACATCAATACCTACCAATCCATAGACCTATCTATAACCCCCAATCCCATTAAATCCCATATACTCATCCAGAAGTCTTTTAAAAGACCCCAGTGAGTTCGCCTCCACCACCACTGACATAAGAACATAAGAAATAGGAGCAGGAGTAGGCCATCTAGCCCCTCGAGCCTGCCCCGCCATTCAATAAGATCATGGCTCATCTGCCGTGGCTCAGTTCCACATTCCTGCCCTCTCCCCATAACCCTTAATCCCCTTGCCTATCAAAAACCTATCAACCCGCATCTTAAAAATATTGAGCGAGGCAGCCTCCACCACTTCAACAGGCAGAGAATTCCAGAGATTCATCACCCTTTGAGTGAAGAAGTTCCTCCTCAACTCCGTTCTAAACCGGCCGATTCCATTCACTCACCACCCTCTGAGTGAAAAACTTACCCCTAACATCTTCCCTGCACCTTAAATCTGTGTCCTCTCGTAGCGACCATTTCAACCCGGGGAAATAGCCTCTGAGAATCCACCCTATCTATTCCTCTCAACATTTTATAAACCTCTATCAGGTCGCCTCTCAACCTATGCCTCTCCAGGGAGAAGAGTCCCAGCTCCCTCAACCTATCTTCATAAGGCATGCCTCCCAATCCAGGCAACATCCTTGTAAATCTCCTCTGCACCCTTTCAATAGCTTCTACGTCCTCCCTATAGTGAGGCGACCAGAACTGCGCACAGTACTCCAAGTGGGGCCTGACAAGGGACTTATAAAGTTGCAGCATTACCTCCCGACTCCTAAACTCAATCCCTCGATTAATGAAGGCCAGTACACCATATGCCTTCTTGACCACATCCTCCACCTGTGAGGCCGATTTAAGAGTCCTGTGGACCTGGACCCCAAGATCCTTCTGCTCTTCAACACTGTTAAGACTCCTGCCCTTGATAGTGTACTCGTTCATCCCATTGGTCCTGCCAAAATGGACCACTACACATTTATCCGCGTTGAAGTCCATCTGCCACTTCTCCGCCCAGTCTTGCATCCTATTTATGTCCTGCTGCAACTTCTGCCATCCTTCCAGACCATCCACAACACCACTGACCTTCGTGTCATCGGCGAACTTACTAACCCATCCCTGCACTTCCTTATCTAGGTCATTTATGAAAATGACAAACAGCAAGGGTCCTAGAACAGATCCCTGGGGTACTCCACTGGTGACCGACCTCCATGCAGAAAAAGACCCATCCACAACCACTCTCTGCCTTCTGCAGGCAAGCCAGTTCTGGATCCACAAGGCCAAAGCCCCTTGGATCCCATGCCCTCTCACCTTCTCAAGAAGTCTTGCATGGGGGACCTTATCAAATGCCTTGCTGAAGTCCATGTAAACCACATCCACCGCTCTTCCTTCGTCAATGTGTTCAGTCACATTTTTGAAGAATTCAACTAGGCTCATAAGGCATGACCTAAGAACATAAGAAATAGGATCAGGAGTAGGCCATCTAGCCCTTCGAGCCTGCCCCGCCATTCAATAAGATCATGGCTGATCTGTCGTGGCTCAGTTCCACTTTCCCGCCCTCTCCCCATAACCCTTAATCCCCTCTCTTATCAAAAACCCATCAACTCGCGTCTTAAAAATATTTAGCGAGGCAGCCTCCACCACTTCAACGGGCAGAGAATTCCAGAGATTCACCACCCTTTGAGTGAAGAAGTTCCTCCTCAACTCCGTTCTAAACCGCCCCCCCCCCTTTATCTTGAGGCTGTGCCCCCTAGTCCTACTGTCTTTTTTGAGCGGGAAGAGTCTCTCCACCTCTATCCTATCCATCCCATTCATCATCTTATACATCTCAATGAGATCGCCCCTCATTCTTCTAAACTCTAACGAGTACATGCCTAGTTTATTCAGCCTCTCCTCATAGCTCAACCCCCTCAACTCCGGTATCAGCCTAGTAAACCTCCTCTGCACTCCCTCCAAGGCCAAAATATCTTTGCGCAGGTGTGGCGCCCAAAACTGCACACAGTACTCCAGCTGCGGCCTCACCAATGCCCTATACAGCTGCAGCAAGACCTCCCTACTTTTATATTCAATCCCCCTCGCTATGAAGGCCAGCATCCCATTCGCCTTCCTGACCACCTGCTGCACCTGCAAGCTGGGTTTTTGCGACTCATGCACAAGGACCCCGAGGTCCCTCTGCACCGTCGCCTGCTGCAGTTTTTCACCACGTAAGTAATAGTCCTTCCTACCATTCTTCCTACCAAAGTGGACCACCTCACACTTGCCAACATTAAATTCCATTTGCCATTTCCTGGCCCATTCGCCCAGCCTATCTAGATCCTTCTGCAGACTCTCCACACCGTCCGCACAATTTGCCGTTCCCCCAATCTTGGTGTCATCAGCACATTTCGACACCCTACACTCGGTTCCCTCCTCCAGATCATCTATATAAATGGTAAAAAGCTGAGGCCCCAGCACCGACCCCTGGGGCACTCCACTAGTCACCATCCGCCAATCCGAATAGCACCCGTTGACCCCCACTCTCTGCCTCCTATTTGACAACCAATCCTCTATCCACGCTAACACCCTACCCCCAACTCCATGTCCCTCGACCTTCTGCAATAACCTCTTGTGAGGCACTTTGTCAAACGCCTTCTGAAAATCTAGAAAGACCACATCCACCGGCTCTCCTCTATCCACCGCCCTAGACACATCCTCATAGAACTCCAGTAAATTTGTCAGACACGACTTCCCTTTAATGAAACCGTACTGCGTCTGCTCTATCAAGCAGTTCCCTTCAAGATGCCTCGCAATTTCCTCCTTAATGACGAATTCTAACATTTTACCTACCACAGACGTTAAACTAACCGGCCTATAATTCCCCGCCTTTTGCCTGGCACCCTTCTTAAACAACGGCGTAACATTAGCCGTTTTCCAATCCTCCGGCAGTTCCCCGGAATCCAGCGACGTCTGGAAAATAACCACCAAGGCATCCACTATCACCTCCGCCATTTCTTTCAGAACCCTCGGATCCGGTCCTGGGGACTTGTCCACAATCAGCCCCTCCAGTCTGTCGAGCACCGCCTCTCTAGTAACAGTAATGTCATTAAGACCCTCCAGTCCTACCACCTTTCCATCACTAACACCCAGCAAATTATTCACGTCCTCCTCCGTGAAGACAGAAACAAAAAAGTTATTCAATACCTTAGCCATATCCCCATCCCCTACCACTAGGTCCCCTTTCTCGTCCTCTAAAGGACCAACATTCACCCTAGCCAGCCTCTTCCTTTTTATGTATTTATAAAAACTCTTGCTATCCTTTTTTATATTAAGCGCTAGCCCAGCTTCATAGTTTCTCCTACCCTTCTTTATCAACTTCTTTGTCAATCTTTGTTGACATTTAAACCTCTCCCAATCCTCTTCTCGCCCACTACTCTTAGCTACTCTAAATTCCTCCGCTTTTAATTTAACACTTTCCTTCACCTCCTTTGTTATCCACGGCTTATTACCTCTCCTCCTACTGTCCTTTTTGACCATCGGAATAAATTTCCGCTGAGCACCAAGAAAGATCTCCTTAAAGATCCTCCACTGCTCCTCAGCAGACCCTCCCTCCAACGCGCTCCCCCAGTCCACATTCGCCAATTCTTCTCTCATCCTACCGTACTCCCCTCTATTCAAACAAAGTACGCGTGTCTGGGAACCCACTTTCTCCTCCTCCATCTGCACCAGAAACTCCACCATATAATGATCACTCTCCCCAAGAGGATCCTTCACCGCAAGGTCCCTAATTCTACCCGCCTCATTACATAGCATGAGATCCAAGATAGCTCTCTCCCTCGTCGGCTCCAACACGCACTGTTCCAGGAAACTATCCCGGCAGCATTCCAAGAACTCCTCCTCGAGCCCACCGCGTCCAACATGGGTCGACCAATCAATATGCAGATTGAAATCCCCCATAACTACGGCTGTCCCATTCCTGCACGCCGCACTTATTTGTGCGTTAACAGCCCGCCCCACCTCCAGATCATTATTCGGGGGCGTATAGATGACACCCACCAGCGTCTTCCTCCCTTTGCTGTTCCTAATCTTTACCCACAACGATTCCGCTTTCTGCTCCTTGGCTCCAATATCATCCCTTGCTACCACCTTGATGCTATCCTTAATCAGCAGGGATACGCCCCCCCCTTTTCCCTCCTGCGTATCCTTCCTAAACACTTGATAGCCCTGTACATTCAGCTCCCAGTCCCTGTCACCTTGCAGCCACGTCTCTGTAATGGCCACCAGATCGTATCCATTTGTGTCGATCTGCGCCACCAGCTCATCCACTTTATTCCGAATGCTTCGTGCATTCAGATAAAGCGCTTTCATCCCAGCCTTCACCTGGACCCTATTTGCCGTAACGCCACCAACTATACTCATGCCCCCTACTCCCTCTATTATTGGGACATCCTCGGCCTCTTCCCTTACCTGTACTCTATCCTTAACTTTAGACCTCGTAATGTCGCCTACCCTCACACCCTCCCCCCCCAATTAGTTTAAAGCCCTGTCTACAGTCCTCTTTACTCGATTCGCCAGCACTCTGGTCCCAGCACGGTTCAGACCAACCCCATCCCGCCCGAACAGGTCCCACCTACCCCAATACTGGTGCCAATGCCCCATAAATTCAAACCCATTCCTCCCACACCAATCCCTGAGCCACCCATTCACTTCCTTAATCCTGTCAACCTTACGCCCGTCTGCACTCGGTTCAGGCAGTAGCCCAGAGATGACCACCTTGTCAGTTCTATTTTTTAATTCCGTTCCCAGCTTTTCATACTCCCTCCCCAGATCCTCAGTCCGCATTTTGCTTACGTCGCCGGCACCCACATGTACCACAACGACCGGATTCTCACCTTCTCACTCCAGGTTCCTCTGCAGCCCAGCTGCGACATCCCGGACCCGAGCACCAGGCAGACAACACACCCTTCTGTGCACTTTGTCATTGTGACAAAGGACAGTGTCAATACCCTTCACCCCACTATCCCCAATCACTACTACATTCCTTTTCCCCTTCTCTTTGCCTATGTCCTGCTGCATCACTGTACCGTGTGCAGTTTGCTCACCAACCTCACCTGCCTCGTCCTCTTCCAGACTGGAAGCAAGAACCTCAAACCTGTTATGCAGATTAAGAGGCTGAGGCCTCCGCTCCCCACCCTCCTTCCTCCTCTCCCCACTCTCCTTCCTCCGCTCCTCACCCCCCTTCCTCCTCCCACCAGCCCCCTCTTGTCCCTGACCCTTAGAGTTAGCCAGTCTAGGGGGGGTGGATGTCACTTGCACCCCATTGACAATGGCACCCTCTCTCCCCCTGATGAGCCTCAGTGTCTGTAGCTCAGAGGCCAGCTCATCTACCTTGAGCTGGAGCTCCTCCAGCAACCTGCACTTACTGCAGACATGGTCACTGGGATGGACCCTGGAGTCCACCAGTTCCCATATCATACAGAAACCACACATCACATGCCCCTCCATTATTCACTGTAGTAGTTTTGAAGAAAATTTTTTTTTGTTTTTTTTCTTGTTTTTCAAACAAACTCACCTGGCCTTTTTTCCTTCCAGCCCTTTTTGATATTAAGCCCTAATAGCTCACTCTGCTTCCTCCTCACTCCGCTGCCCACTCAGACGCTGCCCGCTGTCTACACCAGGCCTCCTTTTAAACCTGGCTCTGATTTAAAGCTGTTGGCCCACAACTGCCTTCTAACCACTCCCTCAGAATTCTTAAAGCAGTAAATACAAAAAATAAATGCTTTAAACAGTTCTACAAAGAACAAAGTGCTTTAAACTTATTTTAAACAGGTTTTTAACAGGTAAAATCTTAGCTCTCTCTCTGCTCCTTCACTCGTCTGCTCCAGCAAACAATGGAAGGCTTCACCGTGTCCTGCCCTTGACAAAACCATGCTGACTATTTCTGATCATGCTAAACCTCTCCAAATGCTCGTAAATCTTGTCCCTCAGAAGCCTCTCCATCAGCTTACCAACCACTGAGGTCAGACTCACCGGTCGGTAATTTCCCGGGCTATCCCTGTTCCCTTTCTTGAAAATAGGAACCACATCCGCAAACCTCCAATCCTCCGGAACCTCTCTCGTCTCCATTGACGACGCAAAGATCATCGCCAGGGGCTCTGCAATCACCTCCCTCACCTCCCACAGTAACCTGGGGTGCCTCCCATCTGGTCCTGGCAACTTGTCTATCTTGATAGAATTCAAAAGTTCTAACACATCCTCTTCCTTAATATCCACGAACTCAATCTTTTCCATCTGCTGCAAACCTGCAGCAAAATCTCCCAGGTCAGTTTCCACCATGAATACTGAGGCAAAATACTCATTAAGCACCTCTGCCATTTCTTCTGGCTCCACACAGACCTTTCCCCCTTCACCTTTTATAGGTCCTATCCCTTCTCTTCTCATCCTTTTACTTTTCACATATTTGTAGAAAGCCTTGGGATTCTCCTTAATCTTACCCGCCAAGGCCTTCTCATGACCCCTTCTGGCTCTCCTAATTTCCCTTTTAAGCTCCTTTCTACAATCCTTATACTCCTCTAGATCCTTAACATCTCCTAGCTCCCTGAACCTTTTGTACACCTTCCTTTTCTTCCTGACTAGGTTCACCACAGCCTTCGTGCACCACGGTTCCCGCGACCTACCAAAACCTCCTTGTCTCATCGGAATGTTGTCGTGCAGAGCTCCAGACAAACATTCCTTGAATATCCGCCATCTTCCTTCTGTACTTTTCCCCAAGAGTGCCTCCTTCCAGTTTATTTGTCCAATTAACTGCCTGACATCTTCGTATTTCCCCTTACTCCAGACAAACACCTTCCTAGCCTGCCTGATCCTATCTCGTTCCAATGCAATTGTGAAGGAGATAGAATTATGATCACCATTCCCAAGATGCTCTCCTACCGAGAGATCTGTCACCTGTCCTGGTTCATTCGCCAGTATCAAGTCAAGTACAGCCTCTCCTCTCATAGGCTTATCCACGTACTGTGTCAGGAAACCTTCCTGAACACACCTAACAAACTCCTCCCCATCCAAACCCCTTACCCTTGGGATATTCCAATCGATGTTTGGGAAATTGAAGTCTCCCATCACAACAACTCTGTTATTTCTACATCTCTCTAGGATCTGTTTCCCTATCTGCACCTCAACCTCCCTGTCACTATTGGGCGGCCTATAGAATACACCCAGCAAAGTTATCGACCCTTTGCTGTTCCTAACTTCCACCCACAGAGACTCCGTAGACAGTCCCTCCACGGCATCCTCCTTCTCTGCAGCCATGACACTGTCCCTGATCAACAGTGTCATCCACCACCTCTTTTGCCTCCCTCCCTGTCCTTCCTGAAGCATCTGAATCCTGGCTCCTGAAGTACCCAGTCCTGTCCCTGAGATATCCAAGTCTCTGTAATGGCCACCACATCACATTCCCAAGCAGCAATCCATGCCCTAAGCTCATCTACCTTATTTACTAGACTCCTGGCGTTAAAATAGATACACTTCAGCCCCTCAGTCTGGACATTTCCCTTCTCCACCACCTGTCTAACCTCCCTCTCATACTGCCTGCAGTCCTTCCCTACCTGGGAGCTAACCTCCTCGGTCCCAGTCTCCCCATCACTATTCCCTCCCCCCATCCTTTCTAGTTTAACGTCCCCCCAGTAGCCCTAGCCAGTCTTCCCACCAAGATATTAGTCCCCCTGGGATTCAAGTGCCACCCGTCTTTACTGTACAGGTCACACCTGCCCCTAAAGAGGTCCCAATGATCTAGGAACCGAAATCCCTGCCCCCTGCTCCAGTCCCTCAGCCACGCATTCAGCCTCCACCTCATTCCATTCCTGCCCTCATTCTCCCGTGGCACAGGCAGCAATCCTGAGATTACTACCTTAAGAACATAAGAACATAAGAAATAGGAGCAGGAGTAGGCCATCTAGCCCTTCGAGCCTGCCCCGCCATTCAATAAGATCATGGCTGATCTGTTGTAGCTCAGTTCCACTTTCCCGCCCTCTCCCCATAACCCTTAATCCCCTCTCTTATCAAGAACCCATCAACCCGCTTCTTAAAAATATTTAGCGAGGCAGCCTCCACCACTTCAACGGGCAGAGAATTCCAGAGATTCACCACCCTTTGAGTGAAGAAGTTCCTCCTCAACTCCGTTCTAAACCGCCTCCCCTTTATCTTGAGGCTGTGCCCCCTAGTCCTACTGTCTTTTTTGAGCGGGAAGAGTCTCTCCACCTCTATCCTATCCATCCCATTCATCATCTTATACGTCTCAATGAGATCTCCCCTCATTCTTCTAAACTCTAACGAGTACAAGCCTAGTTTATTCAGCCTCTCCTCATAGCTCAATCCCCTCAACTCCAGTATCAGCCTAGTAAACCTCCTCTGCACTCCCTCCAGGGCCAAAATATCCTTGCGCAGGTGCGGCGCCCAAAACTGCACACAGTACTCCAGCTGCGGCCTCACCAATGCCCTATACAGCTGCAGCAAGACCTCCCTACTTTTATATTCAATCCCCCTCGCTATGAAGGCCAGCATCCCATTTGCCTTCCTGACCACCTGCTGCACCTGCAAGCTGGGTTTTTGCGACTCATGCACAAGGACCCCGAGGTCCCTCTGCACCGTCGCCTGCTGCAGTTTTTCGCCACGTAAGTAATAGTCCTTCCTACCATTCTTCCTACCAAAGTGGACCACCTCACACTTGCCAACATTAAATTCCATTTGCCATTTCCTGGCCCATTCGCCCAGCCTATCTAGATCCTTCTGCAGACTCTCCACACCCTCCGCACAATTTGCCTTTCCCCCAATCTTGGTGTCATCAGCAAATTTCGACACCCTGCACTCGGTTCCCTCCTCCAGATCATCTATATAAATGGTAAATAGCTGAGGCCCCAGCACCGACCCCTGGGGCACCCCACTAGTCACCAACCGCCAATCCGAATAGCACCCATTGACCCCCACTCTCTGCCTCCTATTTGACAACCAATCCTCTATCCACGCTAACACCCTACCCCCAACTCCATGTCCCCTGACCTTCTGCAATAACCTCTTGTGAGGTACCTTGTCAAACGCCTTCTGAAAATCCAGAAAGACCACATCCACCGGCTCTCCTCTATCCACTGCCCTAGACACATCCTCATAGAACTCCAGTAAATTTGTCAGACACGACTTCCCTTTAATGAAACCGTGTTGCGTCCGCCCTATCAAGCAATTCCCTTCAAGATGCCTCGCAATTTCCTCCTTAATGACGGATTCTAACATTTTACCTACCACAGACGTTAAACTAACCGGCCTATAATTCCCCGCCTTTTGCCTGGCACCCTTCTTAAACAACGGCGTAACATTAGCCGTTTTCCAATCTTCCGGCACTTCCCCGGAATCCAGCGATCCAGCGGAAACCTTCGCTTTCCTCTTTCTCAGCTGCCTACCCAGTTCCCTATAGTCCCTTTTCATGACTGCCTCCCTCTTCTTGCCTATGTCAGCAGTACCTATATGCGCTACAACCTCCGGTTCCTCACCCTCCCCTTTCAGGATGTCTGGGACACGCCCAGAGACATCCCGGATCCCAGCTCCAGGGAGACAAACCACCATCCGCGACTCACATCTACGTCCACAAAAACGCCTGTCTGCCCCCCTCACTGTGGAGTCCCCTATTAGTACTACCTTTCTGCTCTCTTTTTTAATTTTTTGACATACTGGCTCAGCTCCAGAGACCTGGCCACTGCTGCTTCCCTCAGATGAGCTGTCCCCCCCAGTAGTACTCAGGCAGGAGTACTTATTTTGAAGGGGGACATCCACCGGTGTGCTCTCCATCACCTGAGGTTTCCCCTTCCTAATAGTTACCCACGTGCCTTCTTCCCGTTACCCTGGTGTGACTACTTGCTGATAGCTCCTGTCAATTATCTCCTCACTCTCTCGAATGAGCCGAAGGTCCTCGAGCTGCATTTGCAGCTCCTTAACCTGGTTTCGTAGGGACTGCAGCTCCACACACCGAGCACAGGTGTGGATGTCTGGTAGACCAGGAGCCTCCAAGACCTCCCACATGTTGCACTGGCAACAACATACTGGCCTCACACCCATACTTGCCCCTTTTTAGTAACCCAGAGGAAAAAGTAAAAAAAAAATAACATACCTTGCCTGACCCTTATCTCTTTGGCCCTGTGAGCCAAAGCCCTTACAGCACTCTCAAAAACAAAAACAAACTTACCTGCTCTCAGCCAGAGCCCTTCTCTCTCTCTCTCTTTTTTAGGTTAGAGGAGGAGGGAGGGTTGGGATACTCTACCTATGTAGAGTATCGGGGTTCCTCACCGCTCTAATTTATAGTAAGGTTAAAAAAAAACTCTACCCGAGTGTCTTTGCAACTGCTTCTGGTATAAAATTTAAAGAAAAAAGTTAGTAAAAACTTATTAGTAAAAAGTTAGCTTTAAAAAATCGCTCTACTCACCCACAAGCTCTCCTCTCGCAAATCGCTGCCTCTCTTCAATGCTCCCAAGGAACAATGAGGTCGAATCCCCGAGGTGAGTAAACTTGTAAATGATAAAAAAAAACTCTACCCGAGTGTTTTTGCAACTGCTTCTGGTATAAAATTTAAAGAAAAAACTAGTAAAAAGTTAGCTTTAAGAAATCCCTCTACTCACCCACAAGCTCTCCTCTCGCAAATCACTGCCTCTCTTCAGTGCTCCCAAGGAACAATGAGGTTCTGCCCTGATTCGATCTGTCAAGATGCATCACCTCACATTTATCTAAATTAAGTTCCATCTGCCATTCATCAGCCCACTGGCAAAGATCCCTTTGCAATCCTAGATAACCTTCTTCACTGTCCACTATGCCACCAATCTTGGTGTCATCTGGAAACTTACTAACCGTGCCCCCTAAATTCTCATCCATCAAAAGTTTGCACACTCTTCCCGTGTCGGCCTAGCTTTCCTCCGTGTGCTCCGGTTTCCTCCCCCAGTCCAAAGATGTGCAGGTTAGGTGGATTGGTCATGCTAAATTGCCCCTTAGTGAGATTAGTGGGGCTTGGGTAAGTTACTCCATCGGACAGTGATGCAGACTTGATGGGCTAAATGGTCTCCTTCTGCAATGTAGTGATTCTCTGATTCTATGCCTAAATGGTGAGGCCATGGGCTGGCCATATATTGGTCCTTGGACCTAATTTCAACAATACCAGCAGAGCATTAAGAGTTTGCTGGTAAAGAGTTTAAATTTTGGCTACTAATAGCCAAATGGCGCGTGGACAGGAACAGTGATTAAACGTTAAAGCAAAGGAAAATATATAAAATATGCAAGTTTAAATGTTGCTTTCCTCTAAAATAACAACAAATATTCATTATTTTGTTCTGTAGTCTTATATATACACCAACACAACATACTCTTTTAATTCTGCAGCTGACTATAATTATTGTTAGCTTTCTAGTGTCAATAATAAGTTTTTTAAACTTTGCAGAAGTGTAAACCATCTTCTGAAAGAAAGTGGAATATATCCTGACATATTTGAACTTTTGTGTTTCTTCAACCTTCTGGAAAAGAAACAGTAACTTTGTTTCAGGAAACCAAAACAGGAAGTTTAATTGAGAGGAAATTGTAAAAAGTGATTTTGCTGAGAGGAAATGACATTCTGAATGACACCATATACAGTTCTCTTCAACTATGATGTCATTAGTCAGCTACCAGCTGTATACCACATGAGACTAGACAATTTGGTACCACCAACAGTCTGTACTCAGAGAAGAATACCAGTTGCCATGAAGCAGAAAGTAATTGACGAGCTGCAAAGAATGATAGCACTAGGTGTCAGTAGGGCCACAGAATGGAGTTCAGGAATGGTGGCTGCAGTAAAAAGAAATGGCATGGTCAGGATATGTATTGACCAAGTACCTTTGAACAATGCACAACTCAGATCACATTACCCGATGAGAACAGTGGACTAGGTCATAACAGACATGCCAAATGCCAAGGTGTTCAGCATTTTCAATATGAAATGCACATTCTGACAGATCCCATTTGTTAAGAAATCCTCAAAACTAACCACATTCCTGTTTCTGGTAGATAGATGTTGTTTTCTTTGTATGCCCTATAGGATCTCCACAGGCAGCGAGGTTTCCCATCAATACATGGAGCAAATCTGTGCAGGCCAACCTTGTGAGATCATTGTTGATGGTATCCTTGTTTGGGGTTGTGTTATGCAAGAACGCAATGCACGTCTTTGTCTCAACCTTGACAGAATCAGAACCATTCAATTATGCAAAATGCAGATTAAGGATCAACTAGGTTCCTTACATGGGCCATTCACTCAGCCAATGGTACAAAGCCTGATCCAGACAAGACAATGGCTATAGGATAGTTAACCATTCTCGTCAACAGGCACACTTTACAGCGCTTTCTTGGTATGACAAATTATCTTTCCAAATTTATCCTGTGCCAAACTGAAAGTGTATTTTTTTTTAAATTCACTTGTGAAGAGAAACAAGTTGTCCAAAACACATAACCAGCCATCCAATAATGCAGGGTCATTACACAAATCCAAGAAAGTATCTGTGGCTTAGAATAAAGATAAACAACCCCCCATTTTAAAACATTGAAGCAGCAATAAAAGGACTTCTAACCAGACAGCTCACAACAGTGAAACCAAAAGGCCTGCTTACAACTGCAGAGAGCATGATTTTTTTTAAAAAAAATACATGTATTAAAGGTACACTAACATCACAGAAACTAAAGAAATGACAAGAAGTTTCTCAGGAGTTTTAAGTTAACGGAACAAAGAGGAACTGCCTTGAAAGCAGGATGCTGCTTCTGAAAGTCAAAGTCAGATCTGGGAATAAAAGAGCTGGAGTGAGATTGGCTACAAACAAATCACATACCTGAAGCAATCATGAGGTTTGGTGTCTCTAATTCCAGTGTTTAAAGTAATAGCATTCTGCTGGGAACTGAGTACCTGAGTTTATGTGAAGGCAGTTAAGACAAAAGAAACCTGAAATGAGAGGTGGAAGACCTGGTGCTAGATATTTCTTAAAAGTGGAGCGCAAGCTTTGTTTGAAAGTTGGTAAAACTAGTTAGTAAAAATGGATTCTTAATACAAACAGCTGAAGAAAAGTGTCGTTTGAAAGAAGTAAAGCATGTCTTTGCAAACAGTCATGACAGTCCATGGAAGAAAGCCACAGAAAATTGTTTGAGTGGCAACAGACATTTGGTTCAGGGTAGTGTGTTACTTTTGAAAACTGTACACAATTGTGAATTTAAGGGGGAGTAAAGAATTATTGTGTTATTTTCAAACATAAGAACATAAGAAATAGGAGCAGGAGTAGGCCATCTAGCCCTTCGAGCCTGCCCCGCCATTCAGTAAGATCATGGCTGATCTGAAGTGGCTCAGTTCCACTTTCCCACCTTAATCCCCTTGCCTATCAAAAACCTATCTACTCGCATCTTAAATATATTTAGCGAGGCAGCCTCCACCACTTCAACGGGCAGAGAATTCCAAAGATTCACCACTCTTTGAGTGAAGAAGTTCCTCCTCAACTCAGTTCTAAACTGCCCCCCCTTTATCTTGAGGCAGTGCCCTCTAGTCCTACTGCCCTTTCTGAGCAGGAAGAGCCTCTCCACCTCTACCCTATCCATCCCATTCATCATCTTGTCTGTCTCAATGAGATCTCCCCTCATCCTTCTAAACTCTAACGAGTACAAGCCTAGTTTATTCAGCCTCTCCTCATAGCTCAACCTCCTCAACTCCGGTATCAGCCTATTGAACCTCCTCTGCACTTCCTCCAAGGCCAAAATACCCTTGCGTAAGTGCGGCGACCAAAACTGCACACAGTACTCCAGCTGCGGCCTCACCAGTGCCCTGTACAGCTGCAGCAAGACCTCCCTACTTTTATATTCAATCCCCCTCGCTATGAAGGCCAGCATCCCATTCGCCTTTCATGTTTAATAAATATTTTCTCTTGTTGTTAAAAACTAAATAGCAGTCCTGTGACTCTTCCTCCATGGTTTCTAAATTAAAGTAAAAGTTACAATTTTTTGAGCCAAGGTTCATGCTGGAATCTTCCCACCCAGTAGTAACAGTAACTGGGAAATGAACCTTCAGCAAATTTTAAATTCCAGGAACCTGATGAACTTTTTTAGCTCACCCCGGTTTCCTGTGTATGGGTATGATAGCAAATTATCAGCATTCAACATCATTATGGAACTCAACTTCAGGATATCAGGAACATGTAGATTCATATAGAAATTGTGAAGTTGCAGACTGTCACTGAGGACTCCAGCACAGGCCCTCCACCCACAGACCTGGCAATCCTGAATTCAGTGAGAATTTCAACTTTCCAAATCCCCCATCAGAGTTAGGAACTTCATAAAAGTTACGTCCTGTTAATCAGGATGTTGGGTTGCCACTGGGGTGGGCACAGTAAGTAGTCTGACAACACCAGATTAAAGTCCAACAGGTTTATTTGGAATCATGAGCTTTTGGAGCGCTGTCGCTTCATCAGATGAGTGCACTCACAAAGAGGCGCTCCAAAAGCTCATGCTACCAAATAAACCTATTGGGCTTTAACCTGGTGTTGTGAGACCACTTGTTAATCAGGTACAACTGAATTTTTAACAGCAAGGTGATTAATACAATTTGATGCAAAACAGAACTGGCCCTGAAAATTGTAATTTTTAATTGTGCAGTGCAGTTAAGTGATTAATTCTTATAATTTTTAAGTTATTTCTTGAACTTTTTTCAAGTTGATTTCAAAATATTTTAACTTCTAATTTCATCCATGTATCTATCGCATCCCTTATTTTCCTATCTGTAAAACATTTCTAAAAGTAGTTTTATTTTGCTAGTTTTTTGTTTCCTAATATATGAAAATCTTTGAATATAATTGGATGTTGGCACAGCCTGATGACATCCCTGCTGCCCCATGCTGTGAATGTCCAATAAAGATTGCTCCAATCTGCTACAACACAACTACATGGTGATTGAGGTGATATTCTCACCAGAGTGATTATTAGATTGCAAGATCATAGTCTGTAGTGAGCTCCCTTGTTTCGCCACTGATTGCAAACTTGTAACCAATAAAATTCCAACAATCCTATGCAGCTACTTTACAATTCAATGTGAGATTGACAGGTAAAACGCAGGATACATTGAAATTACAAGGCACAATACCTTAACTCGGTCATTCACAGATGAGGACAGAAAGCACCTCTTCACATGAAGGGTAATATAAATCTGGAACTCTCTTACCCAATAAGCTGTTGAGGCTAAGGGTCAGCTGAAAATTTCAAAACTGATATTAATAATTTTTTGTGAGGTAAGGAGTATGGAACCAAGGCAGATAAATAGAGTTAAGATCCAAATTAGCTGTGAACTAATTGAATGTTAGAAACTGGGCTATTCCTGTTCCTGCCTGTTTATATTGTTCTTCTGGCTATTCACTTACAACATTCTTTTGATTGAGACTTAAGAACAAAATGGAAAATAAATTACCTGTTCTTCTCTACTTTGCCACTTGAAGCCAAGAGGCAGACAAATGGCCCACTCCCAGAGCTCTAATGGCAATGGTCTGAGATCACATTTAAGACGATTCACGAGTTTACCAAAAATTCTCAATTCCTTGCTCCTTAAACTGTTTCCCCAGGTCCAAGGTTGAGCTATGGCATCAGTTATAGAGTCATAGTGGTTTACAGCATTGAAACAGGCCCTTTGGCCCAACTTGTCCATGCCACCTTTTTTTTTAAACCCAGTGTATTGTGGATGGAGATTTCTTTCCTACCACAATATGACAGAATTAAAAAAAAGCTCCAGTATGCAGTGCCATCATTTTGCTGTCACCCATTTCCCTTTTATATAGTGGGCACATTCTCTCATCCTTCTCATTATCTCAGAAAAGTGTGTTTTGGCACTGACATGCCAATGTCACAATAGCTGTTCTTATACAAACTTTGTATACCTCAAGTAAGAAATTGGAAGAGACCATTTTACACTTGAGATTAAATTACTATCAATAAATCTTCTGTGTTATGAGAAAGACCACTTGGAAAAAATACACTGGCCTTTACAAGAAAATAACTTTTGAATTTTATGCTGCATTCCAGGGAAGCGAGTACTGCAGTGAAGCAGAGTAATAGCTTACATTTAATAAGATCATAAAAGTGTTATATTATCAAAAAGGGGAAGAGCACAGCCTGTTGAACCACCATCACAGTGAAGGAAAAGAGAGAATGGGGGAAATGCACAGAGACATCAGCAGCAGTGAAGGAGAAGAGAGAGAGAAAGATGGCAAACAGGTGAAGACAGTAAAAAGTCTGACAACACCAGGTTTAAGTCCAACCGATTTATTTGCTAGTAAGAAGAGCTTAACCTTGAAAGATTGTGAGTTTACTATCAAATAAATCGGTTGGACTTAAACCTGGTGTTGTCAGACTTTTTACTGTGTTTACCCCAGTCCAACGCCAGCATATCCTCATCAAACAGGTGAAGAGCATGGAACTAGCTGGAGACACCAGCAGCAGCTAGGAAAAAGAGAGAGGGAGAGCAGAGAAAGGACATGGATCTGTCCAGAGACACCAGCAGCAAATAAAGAAGAGCAACAGAGAATGGGAGAATAGCACAGATCTCATTGAAACCACCAACAACAATGAAAGATGAGAGAGAGAGAGTGTGGAAGAAGAGTATGGAGCTGCTGGGGACACCAGAGCAGTGAAGGATAAGAAGAGGGAGGTAGAGAGAGATTAGTATGAGTACAGAGCTGGCTGGAAACAACTGCAGCGGCAAAGGCAAAGAGAGAGAGAGAAAGTGAGAGAGCTGGGAATGGTACAAAGTCAGCTAGAGACACCAGCATCCATACCAACAGTCAAATAAAACAGGAGAAATCAAGAAGCATCATCACAGTGACATCCCAGTCAATAGAGAGAACAGGAAAATGCACCATCATTTCTGGCTGATCTGGTTGTGGTCTCAACTTCATTTTGCCGTCTGTCTACCATAACCCTCAATTCCCGTGTCTATCAAAGATCTGTCCAATTCTGCCTTGAATAAGCTGAGATATGTTACTCTTTTTGTCCAAGTTATTGAAATGGATTATAAATAGCTGAGGCTTCATCCTTGCAGGGCTCCAATGATTATAGACTGCCAACTTGAAAATGCCCTGTTTATCCTATCCTGTCCTAAAGAAAGAACAAAGAAAATTATAGCACAGGAACAGGCCCTTCGGCCCTCCAAACCAAACCAACCAGGCTGCCCGACTGAACTAAAACCCCCTACCCTTCCAGGGACCCTCTATTCCCATCCTATTCATGTAGTTGTCCAGACATTGCTTAAAACTCACTATCATATCTGTTTCCACTCTTTGCCCCAGCAATGAGTTCCAGGCACTCACCACCCTCTGTGTAAAATCTTTGCCTCCTACATCTCCTTTAAATCTTGCCCCTCGCACCTTAAACCTATGCCCCCTTGTAATTGACTTTTCCACCCTGGGAAAAAGATTCTGACCATCCATTCTGTCCATGCCCCTCATAATCTTATAGACTTCTATCAAGTTGTCCCTCAATCTTCAATGTTCCAGTCAGAACAAACCAAGTTTCTCCAACCTGTCCTCTTAGCTAATGCCCTCCATACCAGGCATCATCCTGTAAATCTTTTCTATAACTTTCCAAAGCCTCCACATTTTTCTGATAGTGTGGCGACCAGAATTGAACACTATATTACAAGTGCGGCCTAACTAAGGTTCTAAAAAGTTGCAACATGACTTGCCAATTTTTAAACTCAATGCCACGGCCGATGAAGGCAAGCATGCCGTATTCCTTCTTGACTGCCTTCTCCATCTGTATTGCCACTTTCAGTGACCTGTGTATCTGTACACTCAGATCCCTCTGCCTATCAATACTCATAAAAGTTCTGCCATTTAATGTATAGTCCTCTCTGCATTAGACCTTCCAAAATGCATTACCTCACATTTGTCCGGATTAAACTCCATCTGCCATCTCTCTGCCCAAGTCTCCAACTGATCCAAATCTTGCCGTATCCTCTGACAGTCCTCATCACTATCCACAAATCCACCAACATTTATGTCATCCGCAAACTTACTAATCAAACCAGTTACATTTTCCTTTAAATCATTTATATATATTTCAAACAGCAAAGGTCCCAGCACTGATCCCTGAGGAATGCCACTTCACCTGATGAAGAGTCTAACCTCGAAAGCTTGTGAGTTTACTATCAAATAAATCGATTGGACTTAAACCTGGTGTTGTCAGACTTCTTACTATGCCACTTGTCACAGCCTTCCATTCAGAAAGGCACCCTTCCATTGCTACCCTCTGTCTTCTGTGACCGAGCCAGTTCTGCATCCACCTTGCCAGCTCACCTCTAATCCCATGCAACCTCACCTGCTGCACCAGTCTGCCATGAGGGACCTTGTCATTACGTCCATGTAGACAACATCCACTGCCCCACCCTCATCAATCAACTTCATCAGATCCTCAAAAAATTCAATTAAGTTAGTGAGACATGACCTCCCCTTCACAAAACCATGTTGTCTCTCACTAATGCACCCGCTTATTTCCAAGAGGGAGTAAATCCTGTCTCGAAGAATCCTCTCCAATAATTTCCCTACCACTGACATAAGGCTCACCAACCTGAAATTACCTGGATTATTCTTGCTACCCTTTTTAAGCAGAGGAACAACATTGGCTATTCTCCAATGTTCTGGGACCTCCCCTATAGCCAGTGAGGATACAAAGATTTCTCTCAAGGCTCCAGGAATTTCCTCTCTTGCCTCTCAGTATTCGGGGGTATTTCCCATCAGGCTCTGGGGACAAGTCTACCTTTAATGTTTCTCAAGAACTCCAATATTTCCTCCTTTTTGATCTCAACATGACTCAAATTTCTACACACCTTTTCCCAGATTCATTATCCACCAGGCCCTTCTCTTTGGTGAATACTGTCGCAAAGTACTCATTTAATACCTCGCCCATTTCCTATAGCTCCATGCATTATTCCCTCCCCTTGAGTGGGCCAACCTTCTCCCTGGCTACTCTCCTGCTCTTTGTATATGTATAAAAAGCCTTGGGATTTTCCATAATTCTGCTGGCTAATGATTTTTCATGACCCCTTTTACCCCTCCTTACTTCTTGCTTAAGTTTATTTCTACTTTCCTTGTATTCCACAGTTGCTTTGTGTGTTGCCTGTCTGTCTGTTAAGCAATCTTCCACCCTTCCAATATATTCTTCATCTTCGCTAACAAGTATGATTGTCCGCCTAAGAAACTCTGTGTTAAGGGAATAAACCCAACTAAATCTTGTGTGGAGTCCCAGTAGGTATTTGATGTTTACTCTAGTTAGCATCTTCTGTCAATCCCTACTACTGACGGGACCCCAGACATGCAGGCCTATGTCTTTTCCCTGGAAAGAAGCTTGCAAGATTGAGAGGGTTTGCTGATGATGCCAGTCAAGTCTGCTGGCCGAGCCCTAAAGTTATACTTTGGCCACTCAGCAAACAAGGAAAGGTAACCATTCAGCTTGGAAGTTGGAATGTGAGAACAATATGCACTGGTGTGAACATAAGAAATAGGAGCAGGAGTAGGCCATCTAGCCCTTCGAGCCTGCCCCGCCATTCAATAAGATCATGGCTGATCTGTCGTGGCTCAGTTCCACATTCCCGCCCTCTCCCCATAACCCTTAATCCCCTCTCTTATCAAAAACCCATCAACCCGCGTCTTAAAAATATTTAGCGAGGTAGCCTCCACCACGTCAACGGGCAGAGAATTCCAGAGATTCACCACCCTTTGTGAAGAAGTTCTTCCTCAACTCCGTTCTAAACCGCCCCCCCTTTATCTTGAGGCTGTGCCCCCTAGTCCTACTGTCCTTTCTGAGCGGGAAGAGTCTCTCCACCTCTATCCTATCCATCCCATTCATCATCTTATATGTCTCAATGAGAACCACGGCCCACACTCCACCAAAAGGATACAAAAGATAGTCCACGTTGACCATGAGCTACACAAACTTGGTATGTCAAGCTTTCTGCTCTAGAGATCAGATTAGCTAGCACAAGCTCAATTTAAGTGGATAATTATACCTTCCACTGGCAGGAAACTGCCGAGAGCATGGTGTAGGCTTAGCAGTGGGTAATTGGCTGACACTGTCAATTGAGCCACCAGGAGCAAACTTGCAGCACTGCATCTCTCTGTGGCTGTTATCTGACAGGGATACAATCATCATCGTATATATCTACGCACCAGCTCTGCAAGCCAGCACCTCAGATAGGAATCCATGTGTGATTTACCGAGGTGCATTCTAAATGGCGCGAGGCTATTCATGCTGGGTGACAGTGCATATGTTCAATGGTGATTCATGGCTGTTGTGACCAGTTGTTATGGATGGTTAAGATCAACTAAAGGACAATGCCTTCTTGAGCTTTGTAACTTGAATGAATGAACTCTGCGTCACCAACACCTTTTCCAGGGCAGCAATTGTGCCATTGGGACACTCCCAACACCTGGACATTGACACCAATTAGACCTGATCATCACAGTTTTCCACATACCCAGATGTACCAAGCATAGATTATGACTCCAACCACTCTCGTCAGCAGCAGAGTGAAGATTCATCCCTGAAAGTTTTATGGTTCCCAATCTGAAAACTTGTGTCATATCAGCATTCTTTCACAAGCAGTGATGCATAATACCAGCAATTTGCACTGTTACTAGAATGATTGTGACCCACAAGGTTTACAGGGAATCACTGATGTTGATATTGGTGAAGCTTGGAAGCCAATCACCTTTGTAGCAGCAGAAGCATCATTTGGTAAAAGAGAAACCCTGACAAGGACTGGTTTGACACCTACTGCAGGTAGTCCTGGTTAGTAACTTGACCATTTTTGATTAATTTCATGTTATATTCATTATAATAAGCTGACAACATCAAAACGTGATTTTGTCCTAGCAGTGAGATAAATAAGATTTTTTAAACTCTTTGATAATCACTCACAGGTATTAATTAATCATTATTATATAATTAGGAACCAGCCTGAAACAGATGATTGACCATATGGTGTAGCTCAATTAATTTGCAATTAGTAATTAATCACGTAGTTATGTTGAGGCTAGATTTAAAAACTTACAAGTTCAAATACTCCTAAAAAGCTGCTGTGAGATTTCTGCTTTGGTTGGGTATCAAATTAGATATTTTGTGTTAAACTCAGCATAAACCATGACCACAACAAACAGTAGACAATTGTACAAAGTCAGATAACAAAAGATGCTGCAAAAGAAACATTGCCCTTTTCAAAAGTCAAACCTCAATTAAAACAAACCAAATTAAATTAACAAAATTAAATTAACCAGTTCTGAAATAAAGTCTGAGATAAGATATTGATAATTTAGGGGATAAAAGTAAAGGCTTTGAATGATGCCTTTGCTAGCTAGTAATGGACTATTCAGAGACAAAATATAAAAGAATTGTTGTCACCAAAGGAACAAACTTACACTTCAATGACCTGATCACTCACCTGAAGCTGTAAAGCGTATTTTGCATTGTTAAGTATGCTTTTCCCTTTTTTAAATTAAATTTCTGTTATGCTATTTGAGAGTCCATCTTTGTCTTAAGGTTGTGTCTTGTTTGAATTAAAACATTTATTGATTGTGTTGGATTAATTTGAAGTCCGATAATTGCATAATTAAGAATTAAGTTAAATAAATATACTCAGAGCGGAGTTCTCCCGAAAAGTTTCTAGGTGACATAATGGTGAAAATCAATGTGGCGATCTGCCCTGGTCTCATTGGCGAGCTTCGCACCGCAATTCTCTGATACTTAATGCACTGAAGACTCTGTCCACGAAACATTCCATTTTGGAGTCCCTGAAGTGGCCTCAGCTGTGCACCGTTAACAAGGGGAACAGAGCATTTAAATGCCCTGGCTGCACCCACAGCCTTGTCACGCCAGGAGGATGGCAGCACATAGACCAGCCCCATGCCTTACAGAGGGAGGGCTCAGATGTCTGTTGGATGGCATGGAGGAGAGGCAGGCCATCCTGTACCCTGTAGGAAAAACAATCCAGGAGCAGGGACTCCAGTGCAGCCAGTAATGCGATGTGTGCAGCAGTCCATGTACACAGCCTGAAACTGAGGACTAGCACCCAATGCTGAAAGAAAATGAATGAATTAATTCAAGCTATAAGAGTGAGTGGCCATCTACCTCGTCCTGGCATCAGTTCCATCGGTTAGACTTGGAATGTCCAACTCAATCCACTCCCTGACACCCCACAGCTGTCCAACACCCAACCCCCCAGCATCCTCCTCAATTCCATGAGTTATGAGCAAAGGAATTAAGAGGATACTTGATCCTGTCATCACCAAAGTTGCTCCCCTGAAGTCGACAGACGATGAAGTACTCACCAACAGAAGGAACCACATGAAACACAACTATGTTTTGAAACATGGGCGACTTTGCTACCAGTAAAATACCAGTGTCATGATTTTGTGTCTCTTCAAAATGAACTCATCTCTAAACAATTTCCTTATTTTTTGTGGAAATTGTATTTGTATAAAAAGAAATAAAGTGAATATTGTGTGTTTATTAATGTGTGTTCTATGTGTAATGTGTAATTGAAAAACTGCATTTCTAGCATTATGGTAGAGTATGTTGTTGATACTCATTGTGTTCTTTTATGAATGATGGAGTACTAGTTTGCATCTCTGATTTACAAAATAAGCCACCATACATGTGTGGTGTGATGAATAACTAAGATTCACACAGGGGAGTGTTCTGTATTTGATCCTTTATGTATGCATGCAATGAATTAATTTAATGCATTTTGGGACCTCCAACACAGTGGTAGTAGAAGTGGCTGGGGCTGATTTGTTCGAGGATTCCTTCACTCCCCCACATTTTGGTGATTAGCTTTCTTGTTTATCCTTCGGTAAAAGTTCTTACAATATTTGATGATATAGTTCTCTCATATTTTTAGTGATCATTGTTTCGGAATCTCTCTATAGCAGCAGTGTGAAACGGACTTGCAGCAAATTGGCAGCAGATTTTCATTGCACTTTGTGACACTCCTGTGCCTTTAAGAAAGGTATAAAGTACCTGCATGTTCTCAGCAGTTATAAGCAGCCCTTTTTTTCCTTTGTAGCATTGAGATGTATGAGCAGATGTCCTTTAGTTGTTGAAAAGCAACATAATGAGTCTTTTCTTTATTTTTAATTTGGCCTTATGCTATGTCCTGAAGTTTTACGACCTTTTTGAATTGTCGGGGGAAGGTTGTTTGACAGGTCAATGTCAGGTGGTACTTTGGAGAAATTCTAGAGCTGTTTACTTACAGTTCAGCCGGAAGCTGTTGGACTTCAGACTGCAAGCAGTATGTTTCTGTCTCTCTCACTGGTATTGGAAATTTAACTAGTAGCTAGAGGCAAGGAGTGCCCTTGTCTCTCAAAGTATGTGGAAAGTTCCAGAGCCAGAAGGTCTCAGCATTTTTAACTCAACATCCAAAGGAGTGCTCCACAGCAAGGGTTAGAAAGCTGCAAAATCCAGCATCACAAAGAAAGAAAGAACAAAAAAAAGTACAGCATAGGAACAGACCCTCTACCCTCCAAGCCTGTGCCAATCATGATGCCCTAACTAAACTAAAACAAACTTGCCCTTATTCGGTCCGTATCCAGCTATTTCCCCCCATTCATATCCCCATCCAGATGCTTCTTACAAGTTGCTAATGTGCCTCCTTCCACTATCTCTGGCAGCACATTCCAGGCACTCACCATCACTTGAGCATAATTATTTTCTGTGCTAAACCTAGGACTGGGTGTGTGTTTATATAGAAACATAGAACATTACAGCACAGTACCAGCCCTTTGGCCCTCAATGTTGTGCCGAGCTATGTCCAATCCCAAGATCAAGTTATCTCCTCCCTATAATTCTGGAGCGCTCCATGTGCCTATCCAATAATCGCTTGAAAGTTCCTAAAGTGTCCAACTCCACTATCGCAGCAGGCAGTTATTCCACACCCCAACCATTCTCTGAGTAAAGAATCTACCTCGGACATGCCCCCAAGTAACAGCTACATCCTCCCGAGGAAATAGTCTCTGCATGTCCACTCTATCAATCCCTCTCATCATCTTATAAACCTCTATTAAGTCACCTCTCATCTTCCTTTGCTCCAAAGAGAAAAGCCACAGCTCCCTCAACCTTTCCTCATAAGACCCACCCTCCAAACCAGGCAGCATCCTGGTAAGTCTCCTCTGCACTCTCTTCAATGCTTCCACATCCTTCTTATAATGAGGTGACCAGAACTGAACACAATATTCCAAATGTGGTCTCACTAATGTCTGGTAGTTTTGGAGCATAACCCCACGGCTCTTAAACTCAAACCCCCTGTTAATAAACACTAACACACTATAAGCCTTCTTCACAGCTCTATCCACTTGAGTGGTAACCTTCACCTGTGGATATGAACCCCAAGATCTCTCTGTTCCTCCACATTCCTTAGACCCCTGCTGTTGACCCTGTAATCTGCATTCAAGTTTGTCCTACCAAAATGAATCACCTCACACTTACCAGGGTTAAACTCCATCTGCCACTTTTCAGCCCAGCTCTGCATCCTATCAATGTTTCTTTGCAGCCTGCAAGAGCCCTCCACCTCATCCACCATTCCACCAGTCTTGGTGTCATCAGCAAATTTACTAACCCACCCTTCAGCCCCCTCTTCCAAGCCATTGATGAAAATCACAAATAGCAGAGGACCCAGCACTGACCCCTGTGGTACACCACTGATAACTGGCCTCCAGTCTGAAAATTTTCCCTCCTCCACCACCACTCTCTGTCTTCTATGATACAGCCAGTTACTTATCCAATTGGCCAAATTTCCTTCTATCCCACACCTCCTTATCTTCTTCATGAGCCTACCACGGGGAACCTTATCAAATGTCTTACTAAAATCCATGTATACGACATCAACAGCTCTACCTTCGTCCACACCTTTGTAGGGGTTGACTGTGTTAGAACAGTTTTCGTAGCTGTTAAGGTATAAACACTATCATGGTCATTTTTTTTCTTGTGTGTAATTGATAAAAGTTGTTGTTGATTGTTTTATATGTTAACTGTGTTCTGAAATAACTTGTTTGATAGAAGCTTCCTCGTGGCTCATTTGAATCATACCTGGAGTGAAACATCTTATGCTTACCCACAGCAAATGCAAAGTGTAAAACTTAGATCTAGGCTAATTTCATTAAAAAACTTGGAGTCTCTGACCTGGATTAAAACAACTTGATCTTATTCCACTGATGTTCACAAAATGATAGTTCATAACCTTTTTGGAAACTCGTTTCTTAATCTCTATCACACTTGGTTCAAAATTGAAAACTCTAGCAATATTTCTCAAGTCAGATGAAAGTAAGTGGCTCATATGGTAGTTTATGACTTTGAAAAAACCATGTTTGAAATTGTGTTTAAGAAGTTGGTTTTGGTTTTTGCTTTGAGGAGGAAAAGGACCAACTGCTTGTGAAAAGAAGACAGCAATCTTTTTGCAGTCTAGAGCCAGTCCACATTTGGAAGTGAATATCAGCTACTGCTAAGTTGCTACATGCCGAAAGTGGGCTGAAAATCTGGAGAGACCATGTTTCGTGATTTTCCTTGCCCCTCACCAGTGACATTGTGAGGTGCATACCCACAAAAGCGAGGTTTACAACAGGTTCATCCAGACGCAAACCTGTCATGGGGTTCCCTTTGGGGCACAAGGGTGAGTATAGCCCCGGAGTTGGCACCAGTTGGCATAATAGCAACTTGTGTTGGGGCAGTATCATGGACGGACCTAAGTGGAAGCTATGTGAGGAGGGGTTGTATCAGGGAGCGTGCACTGAAGTCGGTGGGGTGGGGTAGATAGATGCCAGTGATGATGGGGATAGAGGGAGATGCCAATGATGCTGGGGGAGGGGGTGTGAGGGAGATCCAGGCGATGATGGGTGTGGGTGGGGGAGAGCTGCCGGTGATGATTGTGGAGCGGGCAGAGGGAGATACTGGTGATGACTGTTTGGTGGGAGGATGGGTGCAGCTTATTTCATGCTATGATTGGGGTGCCTCTTTGAAAGTGCGCCCCAACCTCTGTGGACCTGGACTTTGTTGGCATCTTTAGGTGTCAATTTGAGAGTGTAAAACACGTCACCCCCCCGCCCCCCCCAAGTCATTTTTTGGTCAGGTTCCACCCAGTTTCTTTGACAAAATCACTACCCACTACTTTCTTCATGTGACAGTGTGGCCTGAGTCACTTATATCAATATTCATGGTATGTCTTTGTGATGTTCTTTAAATTGTGTAACATTTTTCTTTTTTGCCAGGTCCTCTGAGTCATTGACACAACATTGATTTTCTTGTGATATTCTGCCACACTTAGTTTCTTTTACACAGTTCTCCCTGTCAAAAATCTGCTGTCCATTTCAGTCATGATGAGGATTTTGAGCTATTTTGCTGGAATATCGCACTGCCATTTTAAAGTTTTCAACATTTCTGTCTACTTAATGACTTAATAACCCATTAGCTTGCCTTGTGAAAAGCTGCTATTTTTCTTTTCCAATTAAAACAAGGAGATTACACGACATCTGGTGGGAGGAGGTTGTTGAGTGATGATACTTCAGACATCACAGTTGTGTGGATCAGACTTGGCAGACCAGATGGTTGCTTCATGTCATAGGGTATCGGTAAATCAACATGGCTGTTTTTTTTTTCAATTTTCAAACTAAAACTGTCTGATCATGATATTTATACCAACATTTGAAGTAGAGATTAGAATGTAATCTTTAGTGTAATTTATTGTCACGCTATCCCATTCATGACACACGTAAGACTTCAGTTTGCTTATGTAAAAAGCCTGAATCATACTATTTTGCTGTATTAAAGAACAATACACAAATATCTTTAAAACCAAATAGAAATGACAAGATAATCGTAAAGCTCATCATTATCTTAATTATATCTATCTACTATCTGTAAATAAGCATAGCGAAACATAATAAATATAAAATGAATGTAGAAAATTAAGTTTTGTATCATTGTTTTCAGTCTCTCAGCTTTCACCTAGTGAATTTAAAAATGCTAAGGTTGCATTTGAAATTTGTGTACTGATACCATGGAATATGAATGTACACCAGTTTCCCAGCAGTTCCTCAAACGTTGGTATTCTCACCAGATTGTCTGGGACACTCTTTCCCAGAAGGAAAAGAGCAGATCCAAGGACAAGTTAAATCGCTTCACCCTTATATAGCTCTTAATGCCTGGTTCAAGAGCATCTTACGAATGCATTACTTAATTGAAGAATAGTGTGGGGTTGGGGAATTGGATCGAACAAAACTGGAAAAATGTTCCTGTCAATTCTAATAATAGATCATGTGCATTATTATAATATGTGCTGTTTTATGTAATCCTTCTCCCTGTACTTCACAATATTGTGATGTTAGTGTAGCTTTAAGAAGTGTTTTTTTTTAAATCATGTACTCTGCAGTTTTAAGTTTGTTTTGCTCATTGTTGCTGGGCTGTCTACGAGACTCTTTTTATTGCTGCTTTAATGGGGGTTTGCTTATTTTTATTAGGATGTTTATGACCCTGTATTGTTAGGACCAGAAGACAAAGGAGTAGAATTAGGCCACTCAGCCTATCGGGTCTGCTGCGCCATTCAATCATGGCTGATTTTTTTCCTCATCCCCATTCTCCTGCCTTTTTCCCATAACCCCTGACCTCCTAATTAATCAAACTGGTTGGCAAGTCAGGTGATAGGAGTTTTTTTTTTCATTTTCTGTTTGAGCTCCAAGTTTTGGTTTTAGAAGGGGCATCAAGCTGAAAAGAGGTCTCTCTCTCTGTCTCTGGTTTTAGAAATTCTGCTGGTTAGCTGAAAACAAGGTTTCCCCCTCTTTCTGAAGCAGGGAAATCGGCTGTTGGTGGCTTGCTTAATTTTGGGAAGTTGTTCCGACTTCAAACTGTTTTGAATCTATCTAGAGAACTGCAGACTTCATCCAAAGGTCTCAAGTCCAGTATCACTTGAGCATTAGTCTTTGGTGTGTTCAACCTGTGTAAAGGGTTTTGTCTATGGCAAAGGTTTTGTTGGATTGGAACATTTTATATATACTTGTTAAGGGTTATATATTATGTAGTTGTTTTGTTTCTTGTTTGTAATTGATGAGAGTTCTTGCTAATTATCTTATTATACATGTTAACCATATTCTTAAATAAATTTTGGTTGATAAAAGCACCGGAGTGGATCATTCAAATCACACCTGAAGTGAAACATATCATGCTTATCCTAGCCAAACTCAAGATGCAAAACTTAAGATCCAGGTGGGCTCCATAAAAAAACTGACCAGAATCATAATAACATATAATTACATAATTGGGGATTTGAGAATAAGTGAAATTTTTTCATCCTTTTTGTAGGGGAATTCATTGTTGACCAATGTAGATGAAAGAACAGGCAGTGACAGAATCTGACCTGGAGCCAAGCTGAAATGTGTAAAAGAACAGATGGCAGTGCACCTGCGCTATGATAGTGAAAGATTTATCCCAGCAAAATTAAAGCATGCCATGACTAAAAGAATAAATCTATTACTTCTCAGATCACATGGACATGTTTTAAAGAAACAAATTCAGGTTGAAAGACAACATTCTCTGCTTTATTCTAATTCAAATAACTAGAGGATGGAAAATAAGAAGAGAAACTGTGCCAGGATTCCAGCTCAAAGTCAACAGATATTTGACTAGTCCTTACCATAAGTGGGGCTGGAAAATCCCAGTCTGTTATAAGAAGAGAGGTGAACTTTATTTAAAATTGACCATGGGTAACTCCAAAAGAAATCAATTAATTTGGTGAATTCTGATACATCAAATCAACCACTTAGATTCTGACAGTTTGACGTAATCTAGAGACTATCCTAGGGTGATTGTGATAGTGGATTCCAATGTTGGATAGATGCTATTTCATGGGGATCACCTGACCTGGGAGTCGAAGGTCCAATCGCACATGTTAGGGAAGATGCGTTCATGTTCTGTTATTAATAAAGTTTACAGTAATGGCATCTGGCAAAGCTACTGGCAAAACCACAAAATGCCAGATTGAACATATTTTAGAAGTTGACATGCCCAACACAGTTTTACATGCAGTTAAACAGAAATGGCACTAGGGAAAAACAAATAGCTTAAAAGTAAAAAAAAACAAAACTGCTACTTAAACATTGGTCGATGTGGACAAGAGCACTTACCACTTTGTTTTTCTGTGTACAGAAAGCAATGTAAGAACTGTGGTCAACTAAATCACTTTGTTATAACGTGTACATTGAAAAAATGCACACAATTGCAGATGACCTTGAAACTGAACATTTCATTGGTGCAGTAATAAAAAATCCTGAAGATGATAAGCAGATGATGGGTTTAAAAATTGCCAGTTTGCTGGTGAATTTCAAGCTTAACACAGGACTACAGACAAATGTCACTCCTATAAACCTGTACTATCGAAGTAAAGAAAAACAGCTAACTAAAACAGAAGTGAAACTGTCTGTTTATACAGATGAAGAAATATCTGTAGACAGCCAATACTTAGACTGAGCTACAGAAACAGTCTCAAGCACTTCCATTCGTAGTGATGAAAAATGATACAACACTCATTCTTGGAATTAAAGCTTGTAAAAATTGGAAGCTAATCAAGAGAATAATGACTGTCATCTCTGACAACATCCCAGCTAATTACAAAGAGTACAAAGATGTGTTCATGGGAATTGTTTGCCTAAAAGGGAGAAAATACCATCAAGATTTATGAAACTCTGACACCCAAATTACATCCAGCCGGGAAAATGGCAGTAATGCTGAAAAACGTACTGAAAGCAGAGTTGGGCAGAATGTAGAAACTTCACATCATCAAGAAAATTAAAGAACTGATAAAGTGGGCTAATCCATTTGTAATTGTAGAAAAATCATATGGGATTCTACAAGTCTGTCTGGATCCAGAGACCTAAACCAGTCTGTACAAAGAAAGCATGATCACTTGCCAATAGTGGAAGAGATCACATGTAAGCTAGCTGATGCTGAATACTATTTAGTCTTGGATGCGAGTTCAAGCTTCTGGCAGGTTAAGTTGGATGAAGCAGCTCCTATTTCTGCACCTTTAATGCAACATATGGGCGCTACAGGTTTTGATGTTTACCTTTGGTATTAATTCAGCTCCTGAGGTGTTCCACAGAACAGTGAAGCAGTTGTTTGAAGCGTTAGAGGGTGTGGAAACTGATATGAATAATGGGGAGCCACGCAAGAAAAATACAAGCTTAGACTAAGGCAGGTGCTGGCAAGAGCAAAAGAAAATAACGCTGAAGAAGGAAAAGTGTAAAAGAAGTTTTAATAAAATCTAGTACTTGCGAGATAGGCTGACAAGTGAGGCACTGAAGCTGAACCAGAGCAAACTTGAAGCAGTCGGGAATGTGCCAGCCCCCAGAATGTACATAAGAACATAAGAACATAAGAAATAGGAGCAGAAGTAGGCCATCTGGCCCTTCGAGCCTGCCCCGCCATTCAATAAGATCATGGCTGATCTGTCGTGGCTCAGTTCCACTTTCCCGCCCTCTCCCCATAACCCTTAATCCCTTCTCTTATCAAAAACCCATCAACCCGCTTCTTAAAAATATTTAGCGAGGCAGCCTCCACCACTTCAACGGGCAGAGAATTCCAGAGATTCACCACCCTTTGAGTGAAGAAGTTCCTCCTCAACTCCGTTCTGAACCGCCCCCCCTTTATCTTGAGGCTGTGCCCCCTAGTCCTACTGTCTTTTTTGAGCGGGAAGAGTCTTTCCACCTCTATCCTATCCATCCCATTCATCATCTTATACGTCTCAATGAGATCTCCCCTCATTCTTCTAAACTCTAACGAGTACAAGCCTAGTTTATTCAGCCTCTCCTCATAGCTCAACCCCCTCAACTCCGGTATCAGCCTAGTAAACCTCCTCTGCACTCCCTCCAAGGCCAAAATATCCTTGCGCAGGTGCGGCGCCCAAAACTGCACACAGTACTCCAGCTGCGGCTGTAAGAATGATTTAGAAAAGTTTCTGGGCATGGTGACCTATCTTGGGAAATTCATTCGGCACATGCCAGACCTGACAGCACCTTTCAGAGAACTCCTACAAAATGATGTGGAATAGCACTGGGAACAAAGACAAGAAGAAACTTTGACCAGTCTAAAGATAACACTGATCCAGACATCAGTGTTAAAATATGATGAGATCACTAAGCCAGATCAAGATATCAGTGAATGCTCCTTCTGTTGTACAGGAGTATTGGAAGTTTCATGACGGACTTATGTAGCAGTTTGCTGCTTGTGTAGCAAAGGAAACAGGTTTTAAGGGAGAAAAGTTAATAATTCCTGAAACACTGAGGAAAGAAATGCTGCAATGTATACATGAAAGTCACCGCGGCATTCAGGGAAAGAGCTTGAGATGTAATATAATGGGTGGGAGTGGGAGCACAATCAGGGAAACAGTGGGGGCGATTCTCCCAAAAAAATTCGAAGTGTTGAATTTGCATAAAAACTGGAGTAAATCACCCTGGTTCTTTTCAGCGGGAGTTTCAAAATAAATCTCTCTCACTCTGCACTGCAAATCAGGGGCAGGGTCTGTTCCCAATCAGTAGCCTCCCTCCCTCCCTCTGTCACTCAGCCCAAATGCAGAGTAGCAGCAGGTCATGCCCCTTGGCACTGCCCTGTGCCTGGTGGGCAGTGCCAAGATGTCCCCTGGACATTGGCACTTTGCCCCATAGGCAGTGCCGGGCATCCAGGCCAGCACTACCAAGGTTGCAATGCTCAGAGAGCATCTCCAAGTGATCAATGCTCCAGAGGACCTTGATGGCCTCCCCTTCACTCCAGCAGGGTTGGGCCACTAACTCCCTGCAAGTGGGGACCTGTACTAAACCCCACTGGAGTGAACCATTCCTGGCGGGTGGGGAGATGCTAGCAGGCCCTGAGATTTCAGTCCCAAGCCTGCTAATAATTAAAATTGTATGCAAATAAACATCCACCTGTCGGAGACGTGCGGAGGCTGTGGCAGGAGTCCATGAAACAGCCTCCATTTGAATCTCAAAAGCAGCACAATGGAATGGGAGAATCCCCCAGTGAACTTATTTATTTAGCAAATACAAAATCCTTAAGCCAAGCCATTTCTTCCCATCCTGCTATGTTGAGTGCAGATAGCCTCCGTGAGTCTGTGGATTGGACACTCTTCTATAATGTGGGGCATCATATGCTTTCCTCTCTCCCACAGGTATGTAGAGAACTGGCACTGATGTCTGATCTGTGGAGGTTGGACAAGAAAGGGCCATGTTTCTGAACCTGTTGAAGATAGACCGCTCTTTCCTTGGAAGGTTGAAACCAGGCAGCTGTTCGGTTGGGTTTAGGACCAGGTACTTGTTTGTTGTTCCCAATGTTCCCGTTCATTTTTCCAAGTGAAATTTGTGTTGAAGTCCTGTATGGGAGGGTTTCTTCAGATTGGCCTTCTTAATGGGAGTCATACCTTGGGTGGCTGAAAAGTTCAGCATGAAGTGGCAGGTGAAGGGCATTGTAGACATTTTGTGTCATTTTGTGGATTGTTACAAGTCAGCAGATAAGTGGAGGAGTGATGTTTCTCAGGACAGAGAGCCAAGGGAATGGTGTTCAGTGTAGTGTTCCAGTATTGATACGCATGGTAGCATTCAGGTGGGTATCAACTCTATGTGTGTTTCTGTGTGTGAGATGATCTTGATCAGAGGCGCAGTATTCTGCTACTGAGTTTGGGAGGTGAGTGCTGCAGTTTGGAGGGTGATGGCAACAGCATGCCACATTGAGCCAACTAGTTTGGCAATCAAGTTGTTTCCAGACTTGACCTTGGCTGCAGTTGTTTCTAAGTGTTCCCAGAAGGTCAGTGTCCTATCTAGGATCACTCTGAACTATGTTGGGGTTGGTTGGTGCTGTACCTTGTAACCATTCATTTGAATGCTGAGATCTTTATTGGCTTTTGCATTGTGAGGATGCAATAAGTTGGATACTGTTTTTGCAGGGCTTGGCTTGACTCGCCATGTGTTGCAGTATTGTTCAAGTTTCGATAAATGCTCATTTAGGATCCAGTCCAAGGTGTCCAAGTCGAGGGCTTGAATTGAGAGTTAAATGTCGTTGGCACATATGACTTTTCAGGAGGTAGTTTTTGGAAGATGATTTGTGTACAAGTTGAACAGGGTTGGAGCCAGCACTGAGCTTTAGTGAAAGCATATACAGTGTGCCAAAAGTACACTGAAGGACAAAAAAAAACTTCAACCACAAAGTATTCCAGAGTGGCGGCTGACAGAAAATTGAAGTGGATTTGTTCACATTTGACAACAGTGAGTACCTACTAGCAGTAGATTATTATTTGAAGTATTTTGAGTTTGTCCTGCTGAGAAAGGTTAGTAAGAGCATCACTGTAATAAATCATTTGAAATCAATTTTTGCTCGCCATGGCATACCTGAAGTGCTCACTTCAAACAGCGATCCACTATTCTCAGGCACTGAGTTTTGCAAATTCGAACAAGACAAGGAGTTTCACTACACTACATCAATTCCCAAACATCCACGATCCAACGGTACCATGCAGACCTTAAAATGCCTGTTGAAGAAGGTGGAGGTGAATGGAAGAGACCCCTAAACTGGCTCTGCTGGATCTCAGGAATACTCCTTGTATCATCTCTGGCACAGCTTCTGATGGGGAAAAGACTAAGAATTAAACAGCAAACTCAGTCCCAATTACTATTTCCATGGTCAGTGAACCACAATGTGCGGGACCTGCTCAAACTGAGACACTTGAAGCAGAAAGAGTACCTTGATTGATGCGCCCAATTTCTGAACTGAATGTGCAAGAAACAGTGAGAATTCGACATCAAGGGATTTGAAATCCTGCTGTTGTCCGAGGAATCACAGGAGAACCAGGGCCTTATACAGTGTAGTCTTCAAATGGACAATTGTACAGGAGAAGCCAGAAATTCCTACGGAAGACAAATGAAATACAATCCTGCTCTGAACCAGCAAGTGTAGCTGAAGATCAAGAACCAGAATCCACCAAAGAAGCAATAGAAAACCAGACAAATCCCGAGAGTCCTGAAAACTATCTAAAGAATGAAAGTGACGCAGAGCTGGAGAAGACGCCTTGTCCTTCAAATTTAGAACCATTTAGAACATCCAGTGGAAACATTGTGAAAAAAACAGAGATATAGCCTAAATGAATAAAAGACAAAATTGACTAATCAAAACACTGTGAAAGAATAGATAGGAGACTTTTGTGTACTTGAGTAGGCAATGTTCATAGTCCATTTTGTTCTAACAAAAACTAGTCTGAAATTTTAAAAAAGGGAAATATCAAAATAATAGAGTGATCATGATAGTGGCCTCTAGTATTACATACAATATGGTACACTCTGCATTTCATGGGGTCACCTGACCTAGGGTTGCCGGTCAGATAGTACAAGGAAGAATGTAACTGCGCGGGACGTGGTTTCAAATCCCACCATGGCAGCTGATGGAATTGAAAACTAATTTCAGTAATTATGATCATGGAACTATCATTGATTGTTGTAAAATCCCATCTGGTTCACTAATGTCTTTTAGGGAAAGAAATCTGCCATCCTTACCTTTTCTGGCCTACATTTGATTCCAGACACACAGCAATGTGGTTGACTCCTGACTGCCCTCTGAAATTTTTTGATTTGACTTTATTTATTATTGTCACATGCATTAGTATACAGTGAAAAGTATTGTTTCTTGCGCACTATACAGACAAAGCATACCGTTCATAGAGAAGGAAACAAGAGAGTGCAGAATGTAGTGTTACAGTCATACCTAGGGTGTAGAGAAAGATCAACATAATGTAAGGTAGGGCCATTCAAAAGTCTGATGGCAGCAGGGAAGAAGCTATTCTTGAGTCGGTTGGTATGTGACCTCAGACTTCTGTATCTTTCATGCCGCACAGCTCAGGCTGGGTAGCAACTGTTGGTTTGTCAGCAACAATCACATCCTATAAAAGAATCTCTAATAATTGTCTTTCCTGAAATTGAATCACCTCGTTCATACAGCAATAATGCTGAATTTGATCTGACAGGTTGGTAGGAAACCTTTGTAAATATTAATTAATGACTAGCATCTGGAATACATGATGGCTGACAAAATATGGAGGATACCACTTTCAGTCTGTTGGAGCAAAAGTTGAAAGAAAAATTGAGAACAAAAAAATGTTAATCATAGCTCTTTGCAACTGTTTGTAGTCCTGAAGGTGAAACTGCATCTTCTGTTTAACAGGATGTTGTGTCTTATGGAAATTTGAAATAAATGAGACTCCTGGGATTGAAATCTTCCAGTAAGGAAAGATAAACCTTTGTGATCTTCTACCAAATGCCTTATTTTCCCAATTATAATTTCAACCATGAAGAGCAGTAAAACCTGTAACCTAGGTGTTCGGTGCAACACTCTGAAACCAATCTAGGTCAACAAGCACTGGGGTGATAGGTGAATGGGACTTGCTGTGAGTTTGACATGGATAGCAGAGTTTTGGACGACCTCAAATTTATGGGGGTGGAAGATATGAGGCCAACCAAGAATGCATTTGAATAATGAGTTCCAGAGGTAAAAAAGATTGAGGGATGCAGCTGAATGAATGATTTTCTGTTCCACTTTTTTTCCAAAAACATCTGAATTACTCTGAGGAATATGTGACAAGTGATTTAAAACAATGTCGTTTTACATTAGGGAACTAGATTTGAGTCAGAGCCAGACTGATGAGATTAAAGTTCCCTATTTCGTCTTTTTCCAGTTGTAAGATTCTATTGTGAAATTTGGTTGGGTAATCTTAGTCAAATCCCGAGCAGATACTTGTCCACAGCAAAATAGTGTTTACTTTTGGAACTGGTTACAACTAAATCGGCAAATGCCTGAAACTTCCAACCAATACTTCAGGTACAAAGTTCTCAATCTCATATCTAGTTCTGTTCGCATTTCATCCCTTTCAAACACGCAACCTTCTCCAGCCCTACAACCTCTTCTGCATTTAACAACAGCAACTCCAAAAATCAGAGATCACTATCTGATGGGTAAGATTCATGATTTCTGGGTTTGGCAGATCTTCAACCCCCAATGCAATCTCACGGATGGCAAGTGTGGGCCCACGATCTCATCCTACCTCTATAAAGCATCCCAAGATACTTCTGAGGAGCACTATCAAACAAAATTTGACACTTATTTAGGCAGTCGACTAAATGCTTTGTTAAAGATGGTGGTTTTAAGGAGTACTTTAAAAGAGGAAACAGAGAGGTTTAAGAAGGAAATTTCAGAGCTCAGAACCCTAGCAGTTGAAGGCACATAATTGCCAATGGTGTAAATATTAAAATTGGGGAAGCACAAAAAGCACACCAATAGAGATGCAAATAACTCAAAGAAAATTATGGAGATTAGGAGGGGTGAGGCCATGGAGATGTTAGTCTTCATCAATGACATGTTGAAGGCTCCAGAAAATATGTCGTAGCTTCTCCGCTCCAGGAAAGTACTGGACAATGAAGGGTATCCTGTCCGCTGTGTCCCGTGTTTGTCTCCTGATGACGTCGGTGCGGTGTTTTGCTGTGGCACGTCAGAACTGTCGATTGATGAGTCGAGCGCCATATCCTGTTCTTTTGATGGCATCTTTCAGCATCTGGAGGCATCTGTTGTGATCCTCCTCATCTGAGCAGATCCTGTGTATATGGAGCGCTTGCCCTTAGGTCAGATCCAGCAGAGGTAGTGGCACAGTGGTATACGGTTAGAACAAAATATGGAACATTACAGCACAGTACAGTTGAGAGGGAGTTGCCCTGGGGGTCCTTAACATTGACTCCGGACTATGAAGTCTCCTGGCTTCAGGTTAAACATGGGCAAGAAAACCTCTTACTGGTTAGCATGTACCTCTTTCGACTGATGGATCAGTATTCTATATTGATCAACACTTGGGGGAAGCCCTGAGGGTGGCAAGACCGCAAAATGTACTCTGGATGGGGGATTTCAAAGTCCATCACCAAGAGTGGCTTGGCAGCAGCAATACTAATCAAGCTGGTCAGGTCCTAAAGCATATAACTGCTTGACTTGGTCTGCAGCAGGTGATAAGGGAACCAACAAGAGGAAATAACATACTTGATCTCATCCTTACCAATCTGCCGGCTGCAGATGCATCTGTCCACGATACCATCAGTAAGACAGACCACTGCACAGTCCCACCTTCACATTGAGAATAACCTTCATCGTGTTGTGTGGCATTATCACTGTGCTAAATGGGATAGACTTCTAACCGATCTAGCAACTCAAGACTGGGCATCCATGAGGCACTGTGGGCAATCAACAGCAGCGGAATTGTACTCCAACACAATCTGCAACCTCATGGCCCAGCATATCCCCCACTCAACCATTGCTGTCAAGCCAGGGGATCAACCCTGGTTCAATGGAGAGTGCAGGAGGGCATGCCAGACGCACCAGGCATACCTAAAAATGAGGTATCAACCCGGTGAAGCTACCAAACAGAAATACTTGCATGCCAAATGGCAAAAGCAGCAAGTGATAGTTAGACCTAAGTGATCCCACAACCAACGGATCAGGTCTAAGCTCTACAGTCCTTCCACATCCAGCCGAGAATGGTTGTGGACAATTAAACTCACTGGAGGAGGAGACTCCACAAATATCGCCATCTCCAGTGATGGAGGAGCCCAGCTCATCAGTGCAAGATAAGGCTGAAGTATTTGCAGCAATCTTCAGCCAAAAGTGCCGAGTGGATGATTCACCTTGACTTCTCCAGTAGTCCCCAGCACCTGAGATGGCAGTCTCTAGCCAATTCCATTCACTCCACGTGATATCAAGAAACAATTGGAGGCAATGGATATTGAAAAGGCAATGGGCCCTGATAAAATTTCAACAATAGTACTGAAAATGTGCTCCAGAACTTGCAGCTCCCCTAATCAAGCTCTTCCATTCAATTACAACACTGGCATCTACCCAACAAGGTGGAACATTGCCCAGGTATGCCCTGTACACAAAAAGCAGGACAAATCCAACCCGGCCAGTTACCTCCCAATCAGTCTACTCTCGATCATTAGTAAAGTGATGGAAGGGGTTATCAAGAGTGTTATAAAGCAGCGCCTGCTCAGCAATAGCCTGCTCAGTGACACCCACTTTGGGTTTCGCCAGCGTCATTCAGCTCCTGACTTCATTACGGCCTTGGTTCAAACATGGACAAAAGAGCTGAATTCCAGAGGTGAGGTTAGAGTGACAGCCCTAGCAAAACTGGAATCAATGGATATCAGGGAAGAAACTTTCCACTGGTTGGAGTCATATCTAGTACATAAGAACTTGGTCATGGTTGTGGAGGGTCAATCATCTCAGGTCCATGACATCTCTGCAGGAGTCCCTCAGGGCTATGCCCAACAATCTTCAGCTGCTTTATCAATGACCTTTCCTCCATCATATAGTCAGAAGTGGGGATGTTTGCCGATGATTGCACAATGTACGGCACTATCTGCAAGTCCTCAGACACTGAAGCAGTCCGTGTCCAAATGCAACAAGATCTGGACAATACCCAGGCTTGGGCTGACAAGTGGAAAATAATGCTTGTGCTACACGAATGCCAGGCAATGACCATCACCAATAAGAGACACGCAAACCGCTGCCCGTTAACATTTAGTGGTGTAACCATCACTGAATCCCCCACTGTCAACATTCTTGGGGTTACCATTAACCAGAAACTCAAATGGATTCTCCACATAAACAGTGGCTACAAGAGCAAGTCAGAAACTAGGAACACTGCAGTGAGTAACTCATCTCCTGACTCCTCAGAGCCTATCCACCATCTATAAGACACAAGTCAGGAATGTGACAGAATACTCCCCACATGCCTGGATGGATGCAGCTCCAACAACACCCAAGAAACTTGACACCACCCAGGACAAAGCAGACCCCTTGATTGGCACCACGTCTACAAACATTCAATTCTGAGCATCAGTGGGTACTATCTACAAAAGGCACTGCAGCAATTCACCAAAGATCCTTAGACAGTACTGTCCAAACCCACGACCACTTCCATCTAAAAAGTTCAGGGCAGCAGATAAATAAGAACACCACCGTCTGCAAGTTCCTCTCCAAGCCACACACCATTCTGACTTGGAAATATATCACCATTCCTTCACAGTTGCTGAGTCAAAATCCTGGAATTCTCTCCCCAACGGCATTGTGGGTCAACCCACAGAATGTGGACTGCAGCATTTCAAGCAGGCAGCTCACCACCACCTTCTCGAGGGCAACTAGGGATGGGCAATAAATGTTGGGCAACGAGCGGCGCCCATGTCCCATGAATGAATAAAAAAAAGAGGTTGCATAGGCTTGGGTTGTTTTCATTGGAGTAGAGAAGACTAAGGGGCAACCAGATTGAGGTGTACAAGTTTGTGAGCGACATGGACAGATTGGATAAGGAGCAGCTGTTTTTATTAGTTGAAGGGTCAGTCACAAGGGGACATGTGTTCGAGGTGAGGGCAGGAGATTTGGGAGGATGTGAGGAAAAACCTTTTTACACAGAGGTTGGTGATAGCCTGGAATGCACTGCCTCGGAGGGTAGTAGAGGCAGGTTGCCTCACGTCCTTTAAAAAAGTATGAGCACTTGACATATCATAACACTCAGGGCTATGGGCCAAGCGCTGGCAGATGGGGTCTGGTGGGAGTTCCGGCGTTTCTAATGTGTCGGTGTGGATTCCATGGGCCGAAGGACTTCTTCTGCGCTGTATGATTCTATGACATCACTTCCACGTCAGCATAGTTCCAACAAGCAACAGACCAAATTTTAAGCAGATTAGATGGAGTCCAGTGTTACCTGGATGACATCTTGTTTCCTGGGAAAAATGAAGAAGAATATCTTCACAATCTACATGCCACATTCCAGAGATTTAAAGATTATGGATTAAGACTCCAGAAAGACAAATGTGAATTCTTCCAATCTGCAGTTCACTATCTGGATCATGTCATCAACACCAAGGAACTGCATAAGTCGCCTTCAAAATTCCAAAGTCTTTACTGTAGACATACAGAGCCAGATTGCAAGTAAGAAATCCTCAATCATGAGGGACTGCCTAAGAATAAGCACCTACAGATTTTGCAGGGATCCTAAAGGTAACCTTCTGGTCAAGGGAAGAGAAATATTGCATTTATATTTTACATAGACACCTGCACCTCAAAATGTCAACCAACTTTGAATTTTCTAAAGCCTAATATTGAAAGTTTGTCCCTAATATGGCTAACCTAAAATCCTTACACAACTTGCTATTTCAAAATAGAAAGTGGAAGTGACACATTTTGATCTAAATTTACCTGTGCAACTGGCATGTGACACATCATCTTATGGGGTTAGTGGTTTCCCACATAATGCCGGCAGGTAAAGAGAAGTCAGTAGCCTTCATGTCCAGGACCTTGAATAAGGCCAAAAGCAATTATGCACAGAGAAGGAAAGAAGCCTTAGGGATCATTTTCAGAATTAAATTGTTCTACCAATTCCTATACAGGAGGAAATTCACTTCACACTTCTTGTTGCATCTAAATGGCTTTGGCAGGTTGTGAATAATGACGTAGTGACTTGGACATTATACCTTTTTTCTCATTCTTTGCATAGCATTCATTCTGTGCCATTCTTCTGTAACATATTATTTCCCATGATCCATCTTCATATGCCAGCATTTGCACAATTCCATAACCTATATAAATGCAATATTTGTCTTCCCTTGAACAGAAGGTTACCTTTAGGATCCTTGCAAAATCTATGGGGGCCGGGGGGAGGGGTGGGGGCGGGGAGGAGGGTTGGGAGCAGGGAGTCCCGTCAAAGTGTCAAGATCTGGAGAGAGCTGAAGAGTTTCATACCAATTTTCTCGAAGGAGCTGTCATTTTGGCAAATTTTCATAACGTTTCCCCTACTGAGTCAATGAGCTTGTGAGTCCCATCCGCTAACTGGATTTGTCTTCTATTTATCTAAGTGTTATTTCAGTGATCGGTGCCTTTATATTGGGGGCCAGGAATTCCCCAGTATAAAGGCACCGATTTTAAAATTTTAAAATTCTTCAGGGATGCTTTGAGAGCATTCCTGAAGCTTTTCCTGTGCCTTCCTAAGAGTCTTTTACCACAACAATGTTCAGATTAGGAAAGTTATTTTGTGAGCCTGGTGTCATGCATGCAGACAAAGTGATCCACCAGTGAAGCTGGTTTTTACGTGTTTAGCACTTCAACACTGAAAGTATTGGCTTAGAAGAAAATCTTAACATTAGACTGCATAACCTGCCAACAAATTTGAGAATTTTGATGAGGCAGCATTGGTGATATTTCTCCAGTGTTGAGATAGATTGTCAGAGCCTGCAATGCCTATAGGAGCACAGGGGTCGCTGCTGCCCAGTAAACATGACAATCTCAGATTTGTAGTCCTGGTTCCTGAGTACCCTTTCCATCAGCTTTCTTCATTTTAATTATTGAAGAATAGGTAGCAGCTTGCCCGGTAAATAGACATAAATTTGCATAATAAGTGGCTTGATGTACAAACTAAGTGATGAAAATTCTCTCCATGCTGACCCCACCAGGAATAGGACAAATAACTCAGCACCACTTGCTGATAAGATTGGGTTAGCTCCCATATTGCCTCAATCCATATTGACTAATATTTCTGTGACTGACACATTTCTATCACCATAAGTCAATAATATTTATTATTGTGCTAAAAAAACAAAAGGAAGTTCACAACCTCTACTCTGTAAGCAGTGAATATTTTCCTTTGCCTCAATTCTTGACAATGCAGACTTTGTTCTAATGCATGAAATCAAAGACATTTCCAAGAACAAAGAAATGAATGATTATTGCAATGTACTGAATACTGTAAAACTTTCAAACCCTTCTGCTATTTTTTCCATTGTCTTTTCATTTCTTAAGTTCAGTTCATTGAACCCTGACCCTGTTTTTCCCTAATCTGGGATGCTGAAAACAAAATCATTACATTCTCACTCCAGTGGTTGGCTAACTCAGCAGAGAGTGGGGGTTTGCAAGATAATCTAAATTGTTTTATTCCCTCTCAAACTACTTTTTGGAGAAGCAAATTGAAATCAATCTTCCAGTTGAATGTATTTTTTAATTAGAAGTCAAAATCTCTCTGTCTCCTATAAATGAATTATTTACCTACACTTTTCTTTGGTGTTTCTGCACCACAAGCTGCTACACTGAATCAGTTACAGTTGGTTATGCGATGATTCTGCACACAATGCACTTCTCCATGATAATTTGAACCAAAGATACAGTAATAAAACGACATAGAAACATTAAAAATATGCACGGGAATAAGCTATTCGGCCCTTTGACCCTGCACCACCATTCAATATGATCATGGCTGATCATGCACTTCCGGTATCCCACTCCCGTTTTCTCTCCATACCCTATGATCCCTCTTGAACATATCTAATGAACTGGCCCCAACAGCTTCCTGTAGTAGAGAATGCCATAGGTTCACAACTCTGAGTGAATAAGTTCTTCCTTATCTCAGTCCTGAATGGCTTACCCCTCATTCTCAGAATGTGACTCCTAGTCTTTGGCTTCTCCAACATCGGGAACATTCTTCCCTGCATCTAGCCTTTCCAGTCCCCTCAGGATTTTGTATGTTTCTATGAGATCCCCTACCATTCTTCCAAACTCCAGTGAGTACAAGCCCAGTCGATCCAGTCTCTCTAGTGGCAAATTATAAATTTGAACCGTTGTAAGCTTTATGAACTCAAGGAAGTTATTCAAATTTGAAGGAAAATTTGCAGAACTGTGGGGAAATAATAGAATAGGACTAATTGAATATATTTGAAATGGCCATCAAATGAACAACAGCTTCCTGTGTGGTGTAAGATTCTAAAGTTTGACCCATTGTGCATCATCACGAGGGCATTGTAATGATCAGTGATGAATCTGAGCATCAGCAGTGCTTTCAGTGTGAGTTGCAGAGTCAATGCTGAAATGGTCCATACAAAGGAGGAAATGCAAAATAATAACAATGGATCAGATAGAGAGGGATATTTATGCAGGTTGTGCCTGCAATAATTCCATGAGCTTATCCACTTTATATGTTTCTCAATGCTAGTTAGTTGGATGTTTTTGATTTTGGGTCTTTGAAATATATTCCATTCATATTCATTTTTCCAACTATTCTTGCTTCATTTACAGCAAACTACCTAGCTGGGCTAGGGCTGTGGTTCCAAGGATCTTTTACGTCACTGAAAAGGCCTGGAATTATTATCCATACACAATCACAGGTAAGATTTAGCGCAATTATTTAATATTTGATTTTTACTATGCAATGTAGCAGAAGATTTTTCCTTGAAGAGTGAGGTTATTTTCATGACATCAACAATTTTATCAATTTTAAATACCTATATGTCATATTTCTACCTGAGGAGCACATGTAGACTTCATCTTCCTTAATAAAGTAAAAGCAAAATACTCCAGATGCTGGAAACCCAAAATCAAACAGCAATTGCAGGAAGTACTCAGCATGTCTGGCAGCATCTATACAGAGAGAAACCTAGTTAACGTTTCCCAAACACTGCCTGGAGAGCATTTGAAAATTGGAGAAAACAGAGAGGGGGAGAGGGTTTGGGTGAAAGGAAACTTAAAAATCCAAACAAAAGGATTGAGTTAAGGGCAAGCTGACTGCGACAGGAAAGGACAGCGAGTTTAACCAAAATTTAAATCAGCAAATAAATTCATTGCATGGAATAGAAATAAAAGTTGAAATGAAAGGTTTATCTGATGCATAAATCATCTTCAATGAGGTAGCGATAAACTATTTAGAACCAATCACAATAAGAACTAGGAGCAAGAATAGGCCAATTCACTCCTCAAACCTGCTCTGCCATTCAATAAGATGTTTTTGTGGACTCAGCTCCACTTACCTGCCCACTCACCATTACCCTTAATTCCCTTACTGTTCAAAAATCTATCTGTCTATCTTTGCCCTAAAAACATACAACGAAGTAGCCTCAACTGCTTCATTGGTATGGCATTCCACAGATTCACAATCCTTTGGGTGAAATAGTTTCTCAACTCAGTTCTAAATCTGCACCCCCTTATTTTGAGGCTATGCCCCCTAGTTCTGGTTTCATCTGCCAGTGGAAACAACCTCCCTACTTCTATCTTATCTATTTCCTTCATAATTTTATATGTTCCTGTAAGATCCCCCATTCATTTTCCTAAATTCCAATAAGTATAGTCCCAATCTACTCAATTTCTCCTCATAAGCCAATCCTCTCAACTTCAGAATCAGCCCTGTGAATCTCCTCTGCACCTCCTCCAGTACCAGCATATCTTTCTTCATAAAATCCCTAAAGTGCAGAAGGAGGCCATTCGGCCCATTGAGTCTGCACCAATCAAAATCCCACCCAGGTCCTATTCCAGTAACACCACATATTTACCCTGCTGATCCTCCTTACTCTAGGGTCAATTTAGCATGACCAATCAACCTAACCCGCACATCTTTGAAATGTGGGAGGAAACCAGAGCACCCAGAGGAAATCCATGCAGACACAGGGAGAATGTGCAAACTCCACACAGACAAGGCTGGAATTGAACCCAGGCCCCTGGTGCTGTGAGACAGCAGTGCTAACTACTGTGCCACCATGCTGCCCTATCGTTTAGGGGGATTAGCAGGGTAAATGTGTGGGGTGATGGGAATAGGACCTAGGCAGGATTGTGGTATGATCAAGGGGATAGGGTGGGGGTTGGGATTGGATAATATAATCAAGGTTGGGAAATAAACATTTCAGGGTACACGATATTTCAGAAAGACAGGATGACAAAGGAGATAGAGGTGCCATTATATAAAGGAATGACATGAAAGACATTTATGAGAAAAGATCTGGTGTGCGATCTTACTGGTGCAGCATAAGATTTCCTGTGAGGCCAAAAATCCATTAATTCCTAAAAAGGGCACAAAGCCAATTTGCATTGGATTGTCTTAATTTCAGTCCTATTAGCGCATCCGGTATGGCATCTTATGCTTTCTTGGACTCTTCCCTCCTCACTGGCATGACCTCACACCAGTAAAAATCATTGCTGGTCTCCACCAGCGGAGACCAGGCCTGATGGCCACGCCAGGGGATTCGGAGGTCATTACAGTCCGTAGGTGGTCGGATTCCACTGAAGAACAAAAACTCGAGAAAAGCCCATCTGTGGCTCACTCAGGAAGTTAAGAACAGTACTAGATTAAAATAAAAGGCTTACAATGTTGCAAAAACAGTTAGCAAGTCTGAGAATTAGAACTGTTTTAGAAAGCAGCATAGAGCCACCAAAAAGTTGATGAAAGTTGATAAAAAGAGAAAAATTGAATGTGAGAAGTATAAAAACAGATTACAAGAGTTTTCTAAACATATAAAAAGGGAGAAAGCTGCTCAAGAAAACATTGGCTCCTTAGAAGCAAAGACAAGAAAAATGATCGTGATGAATGAAGAAATGAAGACATTGAATAAATATTATGGGCACAATCTTCCCAAAATAAGTGCCTTTAAAGTCTGAAAACTCCATTTTGTTCAGCGAGATACAATATCCCCACACTCTGTCAATATATTTGGCAGCCTGGAGATTCACATTGGTAGGCAGCGCAATCACACAGGTGCACTGGGAGATCCCCTGCCAACCAACACCCCCCGCCATCATCAGAAGCAGTGTAATCCCCCCATGGCAACACAAGTCGCCAACAGTGGGTCATCAGAACCCTCCCGACTGGTCCCCCATCATGACTCCTTCTATGACCCTCCCTCCCTGTCCTTTGCTGATCAACCTGCCACATACCTCCCTGGGACACACAATCCCATTTTGTTGATCGTCTTCCACCCCCCACCGCCCCCCACCCCACACTCCACTTTGCTGATCCCTTTTTGCCGATCCCCCCATCTCCCGATCAATTCCCCTTTGCAGTCCCTCCTCCCCAAAACTCACCACTTTGCCTCTGCCTCCTCGCAGAGCCCCTCCCCCTCTTTGCTTTCCACCCCCATAATTGCCCCACCCATACTCAGGTCCCATTCCTTTGGCACTACCCTGCCATTTTTATGGTGCCTGGTGGGCACTGTTGGACTGGCGATGCCCGATGGGCACTGTCTGGCATCTCCTGACCAGCCAGGAGCTTCAATAGCCTCCGATCCCCCTGATATGGCCATCACATCTGGTCTGCATTGGTGGGGACCATGAATGATGACAGAAATATTCCAGGAGGCTGGAAACAACCATGGCGGCCCCATTAATGTCATGCTAGTAATGACATTAAAATTTAAATTGACTTCCCAACCCACCAGCAGAACAGGGTCAGGAAGCTGGTGTTCAGCATCAGGATGCAAACTGGATTTTCAGCCTTGCATACTATCCTCTCATCTCACTGTACCAGTCAACCGGCGCAGCAGGGCAGTAAGATCACACACAATGTGTCTCTCTTCATAGTGGATACCAGAAATAGACAATAACTTAGAGGCTAAATAGAGTGAGGAAATTAGGGAAATTAATTCCAGAGAGATGAAGTATTGGAGGAATTTAAGGACTAAAATCTGAAAAATCCACAGGAACTGAGGGCCTACCCCCTAGAGCTCTGAAAGAGATAGCTGCAGATATGGTGAATATGCAGGCTATGATTTTCCTAAATTTCTTGGACTCAGGAATGTTCCCAATAGATTGGAAGTTGGGAAACATTGCACCAGTTTTCAAGAAAGGAAGGAAAGAGAAACATTGAACTACAGGCCAGTTAGCCGAACATCAGTAGTTGGGAAAATGATGGAATCTATTATGAAGGAAGTCTTAACAATGCACTGAGAAAAGCATAGTATGATTACAACAAGTCAACTTGGTTTAACTAAAGGGAAATGCTGCTTGACAAATTAATTGAATGTTTTATGAATGTACTAGGGCAGATAAAGGGAAACCAGTGGATGTGGCATTCCTGGATTTCCAAAATGCATTTGATAAATTGCCATACCAAAAGTTATTCAGCAAAATAAGGAATCGAGAGTAATATATTAGCATGAATAAAGGTTTGATCAATGGACTAAAAACACTGTCTGGGCATAAACAGGGCTTTTTCAAGTTGGAAGACAGTGAATATTGGAGTGTCACAAGGATCAGTGCTGGAGCCTCAGCTAATAACAATCTAGATTAATGACTTAGATGAAGAGACAGAGTGTAATGTATCTATGTTTGCTGATGATAGCAAGCTAAGCAGAATGATAAGCTGTGGGGAGGACACAGAGAGGCTGCAAAGAGATATAGACAGATCAGGTAAGTGGGCAACAAGATGGCATATGGAGTTTAATATGGGGAAGCATCTGAAGTTACTCACTTCAATTGTAAGAATAAAAAAGCAGAATATTTAATAAAAAGTGAGAAACTCCAATTAAAGATAGCTAAGAAAGGGACAAAGTAGTCATGAAGCAAATAGATGGTTAAAAATAAAATTAAAAGGCTGGCAAAGGGAATGAATACCTGAGAGAGATCAGATACACAAACAAAGAATATAAATAACTGGGAGAGGAGCAGGCATATGGGCAAAGGACCAGATATTTTAAACAGAGCCTGGGAAAGTCAGCAAACAGTGCTATGCCAGCTTTAGGTTTCTAAAATTCTTCATTTTACATCCATCTTTCAAATGCATACATTTCATTGTGTTTTAGAAAGCACATCAGAATGAAAGTATATTGCAAGGTTACCATACAAATAAGAAAGATTGAACAATTGCTGCCCTGTTTGCTGCATATACATAGGAAACTGAACCAAGTGTTATGATAGCACAACACTACATCAGATTCTGGCACCAAAGGGTGTGGGGAGGAATAACACTAAAATATGCTAAATATGGCCCCAATGGAAATTGGCATTAAATAACATACAGCATCACATGGCAAATGCAGTGATTAGCTCATGATATGAAGAATTACATTTTCCAACATTGTGCCATCAGAAGATGTATGATACACCTCAATGACTTTTAGTGTTGTATTCAAGAGTCTCTGAGGTAATTGGATATTCAGTGTTGTGTAACTAAGATTTATAATCGCCACTCTCGACTCCCCCGCTATTGTTAGGTCGTAAGACTGCTTACCTGACGTACAGTACAAATGAACAGAAATGTCCTCCAATTAAATATTGAGAAGTTGCTGTTGTTTTCAGTCTCTGTTCCAAATTCTGTTCCATAGTTCCTGACTTCATCCCTCTCCTTGGCAACAGTCTGAAATTAAGCCAGTCTGTTCGCAACCTTGGTGTAACATTTGATACTAAGATGAGCTTTCGACTTCATTTTTTTGCCATCACTAAGATTGCCTATTTCCACTTTCATAACATTGCCCCAAATGAGTCTCTTTCACAGCTCATCTGTGGTTGAACCTTCACTTGTGTTCTTAATCACCTCAAGATGGGAACATTGCAACACACGCCTGGCTGATCTCCCATAATCTACTCTCCGTAAACTCGAGGCCATCCAAAACTCTACTATCCTTGCTTTAAGGAAAATGTGGGAAGTCCTGTTTCCCTATTACCCCATGCTTACTGACGTACATTGTCTCCTGTTCCAGCAATGCCTTGATTTTAAAATTCTCATCCTCATTTTTAAACCTCTCCATGGCCTCATCCCTCCCTATCTCTGTAATTGCTCCAGCCCCTCAACCCTCCAAGATATCAGTGCTCCCTATTTCTGGCCTCAAGCGAATCCCCAATTTTAATTGCTGCACCATTGATGACTATGCATCCTGTTGCCTTGGCCCCAAGCCCTCATCAATCCTCTCTGTTGCCTCGTCAAAATAACTCAATCAGGTTAGTTGAACAGCATTTTCCTTAACATATCTGTGCTGACTTTCCGTAATTAATCCAAGCTTTCTGACCACAAGATTAAATTGATTGGCCTGAAGTTGCTGGGTTTAGCCCCTTTTTTGAACAAGTAGAGTTTGCAATTCTCTAGTCTTCTGGCACCAACCCAATATACAAGGACAATTGGAAGATTATGACCTCCACAATTTCCAATTTTAATTCCCTCAGCATCCTTGGATGCATTCCATCCCATCCTAATGATTTACCAAATTTAAGTACTGCCAGTCTTTCTAATACCTCTATTAATTTTTAATGCAATTTTTACTTTAAATGTTGATGAGATCTTGGAGGAGCAACGTTTGGAGTAGTTATTGAGGTTGACAACAGAATATCACTGAATTCAAGGGATTATCATTTACAATATATAGACATTTTGGGTGGGATCTTGAGCCCGGTGTTCACTGTCTGCAGGAATGGCAGCTTAGGTTCAAAGTGAGAAGAGTTCGGAAAAGCGAGATTCGTGCCAGTGAGATCACAATTTCCAATCAGGGAAGAATCTAAATCAAATGCATCAGGATATCATCAGCAAGCATTTACGGTGGTTATTGAGCCCGCACCAAATATTTAGCTGGCCATTTATAACAAGTCTATATAGGCATGAACCTGGCACCATCACCTCCAAGTAGGATCGCAGAGGTGAGTGCTCAGGCGACCATTACTTCCCAAGCAGTCCAACATGCAAGTGTACCAGTCAGAATGCTATGGCTGCACACGTATGCAGTTCAAGGCCTGGAGTGAGGGTCACTTCTGCCCCCAGGGAAAGGAGGTTGGTGTTGGGGGGGAGGTGTGTATGTGGATTGCTCAGAGGCCTTATCTTCCCATCATTTCAGATCACCCCTTGCTCCAAGGGGATGCACTGGCTGTGAAGCAGGCTTCGTTTCCCAGTTCCTCCAGGCTGGGCTACTGTTCAAACAGTAGCTGAGTGGGTGCCCTTGCTTGTTGGAGCTGCAAGCTGGGTGGGAGATAGCCACAGCAGCGGGGCAGTGCTTGGTGCAACTGTGAGAATCTGGGGTCCTGCTTTGGGAAAGGCCAGGTTGCAAGGGCAGTGTGGGGTATCAGTGATGGAGAGCTACCTTGTCTCATGAGGCACAAAGACCCTCTCACTTAGAGGAGGCTGAATGCGGTGAAACCTACAACCCTCACTCAGCCAATGGTGCGAGGCCAGAGGGAATTACTGGAAAGGAAGTTTAAATTTACTTCTCTGCAAACTGTGATTCTCAGGTCCAGAAGTGAGAGTGCATTAATTGTTCTGATGCAAGGCTATCAAACTGTACAGGATTGAAGACCCCTAAGAATGAGGCTGCCATCGAGGGAATTGCTTGAAAAGCTAATTGCATACCTCTCAAAAATCAGCTGTGTCTTGTCAAAATTAATGTATTGCCAAAGCAACTAACAGATGAGTGTTGGCGGAGGCCAGCATGCCATTTTAATATCCAGAGCTAGATCTTGCTGCACAGTCTGGGGACAACGGTTAACCCTTTGGAACACCAAGCCTCAAAAATGTAGATACGTCTTTTAATGCAAGCCTTAGCAGTGCATAGCTTGCACTTAGGAGAACCCCCTGACAAGTTGAAGGATGAAATCTGACATCACTCCCTCTGTTCAATATCATGTTTGACACCATTTTTGAGATGCTCCATCGGGATGGAGACCTTGTTGTCATGCATCCTGTCTAATGCACTTTAGTGCAATGCAGGGTTGGGGCTTATATTGTTTAGTGGGGGGAGGGGAAAATGCAGAATGTGCAGGTCAGTTGTCATGAGACAACAGAGGCTCAACACGATTCATCCTGTTGGAGTACAGGAAAAACAATGTAGGAATGTGTTTGTACTGTTAGGGCAGGTGTTGCAAGGGAGAGCAGAAATTCACATAGGTAACAGGGCACACAGGGGTAGAAATCACAGATGCATGGACCAATGAGGGTCAGGGCTCTGTGATGACTTCTGAACACTCACGATAGTGTTCTTACTCTTTCAGTGCATGATTCATAAAAATCATGGATCCTGTTGAGTTGGCCTTTCTATTTATCGAGATTTACCAGCAGTAGAGACAGCGATGTGTAGTTGCGCATGGCCAAGACCAGTAGCCTGCAACTGTTCAGGAAGCAAGACCACACATGGAGCAGGAACGTCGGAGACAGTGGCAGCACAGAATCTACTGGCATCAATGTTCCTACCTTCAGTTCTCCGAGTTGCAGCGGACAGTGGACCATGTCTGCCACATAATGCATGAGCTGACACTGCATGGAAAGGAAGGACCCCCAAAGCCTGTGGCCCTTAAAGTTACAGCCGCTCTGAGTTTTGATGCCAGCGGTTCATCCCAGGCCAGCACAGGGGACATCTGTGGCATCTCTCAGTCTGCCATTCACAGATGGATTAGGGAGGTAACAGATGCCCTTTATGCCCGTGCTGACATGTTTATCAACTTTTACTGGGCCAGGACACCAGGGCATGGCCTTTGCCCACCCAGCAGGGACGCCTCAGGTGCAAGATGTGATAGACTTCACCCAGGTGTCTCTTAAGTCAGCATGGCAGCATGTAGCACCATTCAGCAACTGCAAGGGATTCCTCTCCCTCAATGTCCAACTTGAGGATGTTGAGGAAGGTTGTGGGTCTGATGATGCTGAGGAGGTAGAATACTGGAAAGTAGACAGGGCCAGAATTGGCTGTCAAGCAAGGGATGTCCTTACTGCCTCTTCTTTTGGGGATGAGTGGGAGCAGCAGTTGCTGATGTTTCCTGCAATGGATGTAAGGGTGGAGTAATGATGTAACATTATCTTACTGTTTGGTTGCACCATTTCAATGGCAGGAGGCTGCAGTCATTAGCCTGAATCAGCAGGAGAATGATGATGATTTGCAGTGAGGACAAAGCAAGGCTTCTCTCACACTCCACGTGCTATGTCTGACTCCTGCCTACCAGAGAGCCGCATGTGCCATGCCAATGAATGGGCACATCATGGGGCTCATCAAAACTGGAGTAATAGTCTAAGGCACTGCAGGCCCTCCAGGTTTTCACTTCCATCTGACACCTAAGGTAGGCAGGGAATTAGCATCTCAACAACCCTTTGGCCTCTCCCGCTCAGGTGATGAGATGCAAAATTGAACTGTTCAGGATGGATGGGTGATAGGGGGGTGGGGTGATTTGCTCCTCCATGAATGGATCTCAGGAAATACCAGGAGTTGGGAGTGAGGTTGCCTGCTGCAGGTCTTCTTTACTCTGTTTTCAGTCTGGGACAGACATAGCACAGCCATTCTCATACTCCACAGGAATGAAATGCAAAGTGTATATGTGGATCCACCAAGTTTGGCAGCATGGAGTGACAGGGTGGAGGCTCTGTGACTAAACAGACTGTTTTATTATTTGTCATTATATACAGTGGGGATCTCTCTCCACTAGCACCTCCTTTTACCCATGCCACTAGGTGCCTATCTCTTAATCTTCCTCACCCTCCCACTACATCTAGGTACTTCCTCAGGATCTGCAGCTTGGGCCGAGGAGGCCTGCTGGCTTTCCACCCTGTTACCTGAGATCACCTTGGCAGGCATTCGCTGGGAAGCTTGGACCTTGAGTGTCCTGACTGCTTTTGGGCAGATATATGGAGACATAGAATTACAATTTCAATTGTCCTGGATTTCCAGGTTTTGCAGTAGTGCCCTCATCAATGTGTGGGGCTGGAGGTATGTCACTCACAGGATGTGGGGACTCTGTAGGCTGGTCACCCCCAGGGGCTCCTGGGTGGAAGGCTCCAGACTAAGCACCAGGCAAACCTCATCCCTTTGGATGCTTGATGGGCCCTGTGGTCCTCCATGGAAAAACTGGGCACCTGGAGTGAGGTCCAAAAGCCCTACAGTCTACTAGTGCTGACAGTTGTGGGTTCCCACAGTGCCTGTGCCATGCAGTTGAAACCCTCAAACATAGAGGTCATGAGCTGAACCATGGTGCAGACATGTCCTGCACCAAGGCCTCCACTGCAAACACCAACTTTGCGGTATTTACCTTGGTGTGCTGAAGTGACGGCACCATTTCCTCGGACATAAGACGATGGGACTCCTCCAGTCAGCCTTGCTGCCCAAGGAGGGATGCTGTCAGCTCCTGCTGAGGCTCAAGGCTCTGCCTTTGCGGGTCCAGCAGCTCTGGGATGATCAGGCCTAGGCCAAATCATCAGGCAGGAGCCCAACAGAGTCTTTCGAGATCACTCCAACTACTGGTTCCCTGGCACATCCCTGCCTCCACCTACTGTGGATCTCTAGCTCTGAGATGCCTACCAGTGAGTGATTGCCTACTCAGTGATTACATGGAGGTATGAGTAACTGCGCTGATGTCAGGTTTGGGTGACAGCTGTGACCCCTCTTCAACAATGGTGTCCAAAAAGTGTCCCTTGGAGCTGCTCAGGTCCAGGGGCAGTAAGGATGTCTAACCTGTTGGGCTGCTTTGCCCACAAAAGAAAGGAGATGGCATTAGTGCATTTCAGGAGATAAAGGAAGCAACATTAATTATTCACTTGGGACTTGAGGAATGACAGCATGTCTCCACTTCACCATTAGCATAGGCATGCTCTTCCTCCTCCTGACCAGCTCAAGGGCTCTCTCTTCAAACAGCATGAAGGTTCTGAGCATTATTCTGGCTGCTTGCTCATCCTTGTTGGAACGTTGACATTTAAGTTGGTGATGAGATGTGGCACACATGGGTCTTGAATGGGATCTGGAGTGTGAGGAGCATAGCATTGAGTAGGTGGGAGCATGGTAATTGGGAGAGGGGAAGGAGAGCCTCCATACAGGTGTTGGCAAAGGCCAAAGTAACTGGGTGAGAGATGAAAGTGAAGGTGGGAGGCATTTCGTGGGGGCCCAGAAAATGTCTGTATGAGGCTCACTTACCCTGGCTGGGCACAAAAGATCATTCATCTCCTTGCAGCACTGCTGCCCTGTTCTCTTCTGCAGCGAGCTTGCACTCACCAGGACTGCTATGCATCCCAGGCGGGGGTGGTGACTTCGGTGGGAGATCTTCTCCTGGACCAAGGGTAGAGTGCACCCCAACTCTGCTACATTCCATCAAGTAGTCTGGTGAGGATTCCCTCTGAGAGATGCAGTGAGGGCTTCCTGGCAGCTATCCTCTGCAATAGATGTGGAACAAGTGCTGAGGATTGCTGGGGAGCCACGTATAAGCAATTCCTGAGTGATTGGAGCAATTACGTTGAGCCATAGTGAGCAAATCGGGCAGAGGCCACTGCGGTTGCAACGTAATTCTCATGGCCATAAAAACTTATTTCAATGAGGCTCAAGATTCGGTCATAAATTACACCAGAGCCGTTGGTGTGATTCACTCCATTTTTCTTGCTGGAACCAAAACTTCGCCAAATTTTGGTAGATTACCTTCATATCTAAGAGGTTAGAAAAATTGCCTGAATCTAATGTTCTCACCTGTGTTGAGTTTGGTGGTGGGGCATTTTATCAGGCAGGAGGATATTGAGTATGGACCCATCCACCACCTTCCTGCCTCCACCACGATTAAGTCTGTGGCAGGTAATCCCTTGGACATCCTTCCCTACTGTTGCCACCTGAGGCCCTTAAGTAGGCAGTCAATGCATCCTGAAGGGTCATGTCCTGCTACCACTGGTATTAACCCAGCTGCAGGCAGGGGGCTCACTGTGTGGTGAGCAGGACAAGTAAACACATGCAAGATTGCTTGCAGGTTCTGAGTGATGGTCCTTTGTTCAAAGTGCCTGATCAAAGAACCTGGCATTGAGGAGGAAGATGCGACTGACCCCTATTCCTGTTGCTAACACCCTTCCCAACTCTCCTTCTGCTTTTCCACCTCTCCCCCTGAATTGGCAGGTGAGACTGTTATATATTTGGGGTTATTGTTGTGTTGTTGCGCAATCACTTTAAGAGACTAGACACATGCATAGTCTGTGACATTATCGGCTGCTTCATGGGTTTTTGCCTCAGTCCAGGTCAAGCCTTTGTAGAGTTATCAGTTATTCAATAAACCTGCATTGTTTCAGCTAAACCCACATGCTACAACTCCATGTTCTTGTGTCCTGAGAGTGCAACACTGTTAAAGAAAATTTTAAAGAACGGTCTACATCACAGCAAATCCACACAATATTATTTTATTTTGTGCTTACAATAGCCATTGGGAGTGATCAGAAGGATATACTTAAAGTTGTTCTGTTACAGCCGTCTTTTATACAGATCTAATCAAACAAGTATATTCAATTCTGTACAGATCTAATCATATTCACCAATACAATGGATTTCCTACCTTGTTTACCCAATAGTTCTTTACAATGTTACGCCTACAATTAAATCACTTATGTGGTTTTAGCTTTCTTTCTCGAGCATTCCACTCTTTGTATGCCTTCACTTTATTCGAGCTACCCTCTCTGATCCCTATTAAGTCATCCTAACCCATATTTTCCAAGTTAACCCTTTATTTATATTCTACTTTCTCAGTACATTATAGAGGCCACTGCCACCACCATTAACAGTCCATGGACTTCTATCAGGTTGCTTACAAAAAGATCCTGAGCCATCTCTGTAAAGTGACCTGGGAAAAATTGCTTTCCTAAGGCCCCCTTTTGTACGCAGGTGTCTTTCTATTGAAACCAGAGCTATGATTGTAAACTTCGAAGCATAGATCTGTATCTCACAACTCAGTTCCATATCACTATGCAGTGCTGCTGGATTGTTAGCCATCTTGCTCTTGCAACTGTGTGTGCAAATTCAGCTGTTTCCAGTGTGGGTCTAAAAAAAACTCCTTGCAGCTCATTGTCTCTTTGGCACAGAATAAACGATGGCAGCTTGGACAAGGCACTGGAGGGCTACTGTAGAAGCATATCCTAGAATGACTCACTCTCCTTAGAAGAGGAGAACAAAAAGAAGAAATTAAAACAGAAACCCGTTGAGTGGATCCTTATTAAAATCTGGGCTGTGGTCCAACGTAGAGAGTCACAGAAAACAATGTGACTGACCTAAACAACATGATGCACTGAATGGGCTGAAATGCCTTTCCCATTCAATCCTTATATCCTGATCTGACATATGCTGCACATCCATTATGGCAGTCTGTCCTACACATATAAAACGTATGTTGTGTTAAAATATATTGCCTTGTTTGGTACATGTAATGGTGTTGCAGAAATGCATTTTGCATGAACCTTGCAATATCTGTCTTAGTATAATTGCCATGCAAATTATTGCAGAAACAGAACACTTCATACTGAGCTGATAAAACAGACTGTCACAGTTACTAAGCTACAGTTACCAGGTGTAACATTGAGAACCAAATGCTAAGTTGGTTTAAGATTCCATCCTTTTCTTTCTTTGATGTAACACCTACAGCTACACAGAGCATGCATTAATGGAGCAAATCTGAAGAAATTCATCATTCAAAGATGCGTTTGTTTTGATTAGCTTGACCTGAGAATATTATCTCATAGTCAATTTTCATTGATCTAAGGCAGAGCTGTTGGACTCTTCAAAAATGCAACTTATTTTCTTATTAGTATTTAAAACAGTCAGACTTTTAATCATGGCTTTGTAGCACTATAGTGTTTTCATAGTTAATTTGGAAAATAATTGTAAATAGTTCCATGTAGGTTTGTGCACAAATCTCAGTCACAATCAACATCAAGTTGTAACCAAATCTTTAATGCATGATTTCACTTGATTTTTGGCTCCATTTTTTGTCTGTTATTTAGTTACCTCGCACCCGCACCTCCCGACCCCATCCATTCCTGCCAAACCTTTGTTCTTTGTTTCCTGGATTGCACACATTTTTGTTGTAGGAAAGTAATTTGCTGGCAGATCAATGATCTGCCAGCGCTATTCTTACATCCTCACAAATAGTGAGACGCACCTTTTGATATTGTGTTCAATTCGCTTTCCCTCGTATCCTCAGTGGCTTAAATAGGGAATTCAGTGTACCAGCAATGACAAACTCCATCTAAAACTCAAGAGCGTACATGTGTCACAATGTTGGTTCTGAAAGAAATGGCGGAGGTGATAGTGGATGCCTTGGTGGTTATTTTCCAAACGTCGCTGGATTCCGGGGAAGTGCCGGATGATTGGAAAACGGCTAATGTTACGCCGTTGTTTAAGAAGGGTGCCAGGCAAAAGGCAGGGAATTATAGGCCGGTTAGTTTAACGTCTGTGGTAGGTAAAATGTTAGAATCTGTCATTAAGGAGGAAATTGCGAGGCATCTTGAAGGGAATTGCTTGATAGAGCAGACGCAGTACGGTTTCATTAAAGGGAAGTCGTGTCTGACAAATTTACTGGAGTTCTATGAGGATGTGTCTAGGGCGGTGGATAGAGGAGAGCCGGTGGATGTGGTCTTTCTAGATTTTCAGAAGGCGTTTGACAAAGTGCCTCACAAGAGGTTATTGCAGAAGGTCGAGGGACATGGAGTTGGGGGTAGGGTGTTAGTGTGGATAGAGGATTGGTTGTCAAATAGGAGGCAGAGAGTGGGGGTCAACGGGTGCTATTCGGATTGGCGGATGGTGACTAGTGGAGTGCCCCAGGGGTCGGTGCTGGGGCCTCAGCTTTTTACCATTTATATAGATGATCTGGAGGAGGGAACCGAGTGTAGGGTGTCGAAATTTGCTGATGACACCAAGATTGGGGGAACGGCAAATTGTGCGGAGGGTGTGGAGAGTCTGCAGAAGGATCTAGATAGGCTGGGCGAATGGGCCAGGAAATGGCAAATGGAATTTAATGTTGGCAAGTGCGAGGTGGTCCACTTTGGTAGGAAGAATGGTAGGAAGGACTATTACTTACGGGGCGAAAAACTGCAGCAGGCGACGGTGCAGAGGGACCTCGGGGTCCTTGTGCATGAGTCGCAAAAACCCAGCTTGCAGGTGCAGCAGGTGGTCAGGAAGGCGAATGGGATGCTGGCCTTCATAGCGAGGGGGATTGAATATAAAAGTAGGGAGGTCTTGCTGCAGCTGTATAGGGCATTGGTGAGGCCGTAACTGGAGTACTGTGTGCATTTTTGGGCGCCGCACCTGCGCAAAGATATTTTGGCCTTGGAGGGAGTGCAGAGGAGGTTTACTAGGCTGATACCAGAGTTGAGGGGGTTGAGCTATGAGGAGAGGCTGAATAAACTGGGCTTGTACTCGTTAGAGTTTAGAAGAATGAGGGGAGATCTCATTGAGACGTATAAGATGATGAATGGGATGGATAGGATAGAGGTGGAAAGACTCTTCCCGCTCAAAAAAGACAGTAGGACTAGGGGGCACAGCCTCAAGATAAAAGGGGGGTGGTTTAGAACGGAGTTGAGGAGGAACTTCTTCACTCAAAGGGTGGTGAATCTCTGGAATTCTCTGCCCGTTGAAGTGGTGGAGGCTGCCTCGCTAAATATTTTTAAGATGCGGGTTGATGGGTTTTTGATAGGAGAGGGGATTAAGGGTTATGGAGAGAGGGCGGGAAAGTGGAACTGAGCAGCGACAGATCAGCCATGATCTTATTGAATGGCGGGGCAGGCTCGAAGGGCTGGATGGCCTACTCCTGCTCCTATTTCTTATGTTCTTATGTTGCCCCTGAGTTGGTTTATTTTTAAGATCCTGGAGATTGTTTGGGACATGTGTTACTCAGATACAGTTTTGATATACACAAATTGTTCTGTTAGTTTCCCTGAAGCAATCATTTCCTGATCCTGAGGTAATTTTGTGCCTTTTCTTCATCTCAGAGTTTGTCTCGTCATATGTATGCAGTTTGTTCTGCCATACTGATTTTCAGTTTTAATCCTGTCTTTTATCGCCTGCAGAACATTCAAAAAAAATTGTAGGTTTGTAACGAATGCTGTTTGCTGAATATTGTAAATGAGATTGTGGTAATTACCGTACAAGACCTGGACAATGTCCAGGCTTGGGCAAGTAACATTAGCGTCACACAAATGCCAGGCAATGATCCATTGCTGAATCCCCCACTATCAATATCCTGGGAGTTACCATTGACCAGAAAGTGAACTGGACTAGCCATATATATACCATGGCTACCAAAGTAGATCAAAGGCTAGGAATCCTGTGGCAAGTAATCCACCTTCTGTCTCCCCAAAGCCTGTCCATCATCTGCCAGGCACAAATTAGGAGTCTAATGGAATATTCTCCATTTGCCTGGAAGAGTGCAGCTCCAGCAACACTCAAGAAGCTTAATACCAACCAGGACAAATCAGCTCACTTGATTGCTATCCCTTCCACAAACATTCAATCCCTCCAGCATCAACGAACAGTGATAGCCACGTGCACCATCTACAAAATGCACTGCAAGAGCTCTCCAAAGTTCCTTAGGCAGCATCTTCCAATCCCAGGACTGCCACCATTTAAAAGGATCCTCTAAGTCACTCACTATCCTGACTTGGAAATCGCTGTTCCTTCACTGTTGCTGGGTTAAAGTCCTAGATCCCCCTCCCTAACAGCACTGTGAGTGTACGTACACCTCATGGACTGCAGCAATTCAAGACAGCTTGGCTTCACCTTCCCAAGAGCAACTAGGATGGGCAATAAATGCTGGCCTAGCCAGCAAAGCTCACATCAAATAAATGAATTTTGAAAAATCAAGTGTCAGGTCTGAGAGACGCCACTTTATTTCTAACACCATTAGCTTTCCTGTATATTTAGACATGCAGCACTTGACATCCTTCAATAGAGAAGAAATGAAATTGGAGAAAGGAAATCAAAAGTGATATCTAATTTTGGAGGTAGATGAGAAAACACTGGGTGAAATAACTCCTCAGACCTGGATTCTCTTTACCATATTCCATAAGGGATATATAAACTCAATTCCCCTCCTAATAGTGCTTCAGGTACAAAGTCAGATTCCAGAGTGCCGGTAGACCTGACACTCCCATATTTATATACAGGCGCGGCTCCCCGATTGGGCAGGCCTCAATTAGGAAGCTCATACTCCATGAGGTCAACCTCAGGCTTCGTTGAAGTCATTAAACTGAGTGGGTTATACTTGGTAAAGCAAATTCTAGAATGAGCTATAATTAAAGTTTGTAAAAGAAACTGGGCAGAGAAATGAGTGGAGATGAAAGGCTACACAGCATTATAACTGAAGAATGGAGGCGAATGGAATGATTGGTTATAATGGAGCAGAGGAAAAATAGGACATCAGGCATGGCTGTGAGTTGAGGTAAAGGAAGAGAAGAGACTATAGGATGAAAATATACTTGACCTTCATTTGCCAATCTAAATTCCTGTTGTGATGTGAAAAATGCAAATACATGTCTGGACTTTACTCAGCTGGAGGAAAACAGATGAAAGGTCTTGTGGCTATAATCAAACTGAGCACTAATCTCGTGGGTACAAATCTAGAAATTCAAAGCCTTTCAAATTTGGAATTTCAGTTGTGCGTTGATGAAGATGAAAAATGACAGTATACACAAAAAGTGTAATCTCCACTGCAACTACATAAGGACCCCAATATTGTGCGGAGGGTGTGGAGAGTCTGCAGAAGGACCTAGATAGGCTGGGCGAATGGGCCAGGAAATGGCAAATGGAATTTAATGTTGGCAAGTGTGAGGTGGTCCACTTTGGTAGGAAGAATGGTAGGAAGGACTATTACTTACGTGGCGAAAAACTGCAGCAGGCGACGGTGCAGAGGGACCTCGGGGTCCTTGTGCATGAGTCGCAAAAACCCAGCCTGCAGGTGCAGCAGGTGGTCAGGAAGGCGAATGGGATGCTGGCCTTCATAGCGAGGGGGATTGAATATAAAAGTAGGGAGGTCTTGCTGCAGCTGTATAGGGCATTGGTGAGGCCGCAGCTGGAGTACTGTGTGCAGTTTTGGGCGCCGCACCTGCGCAAGGATATTTTGGCCTTGGAGGGAGTGCAGAGGAGGTTTACTAGGCTGATACCGGAGTTGAGGGGGTTGAGCTATGAGGAGAGGCTGAATAAACTAGGCTTGTACTCGTTAGAGTTTAGAAGAATGAGGGGAGATCTCATTGAGACGTATAAGATGATGAATGGGATGGATAGGATAGAGGTGGAAAGACTCTTCCCGCTCAAAAAAGACAGTAGGACTAGGGGGCACAGCCTCAAGATAAAGGGGGGGCAGTTCAGAACGGAGTTGAGGAGGAACTTCTTCACTCAAAGGGTGGTGAATCTCTGGAATTCTCTGCCCGTTGAAGTGGTGGAGGCTGCCTCGCTAAATATTTTTAAGAAGCGGGTTGATGGGTTTTTGATAAGAGAGGGGATTAAGGGTTATGGGGAGAGGGCGGGAAAGTGGAACTGAGCCACGACAGATCAGCCATGATCTTATTGAATGGCGGGGCAGGCTCGAAGGGCCAGATGGCCTACTCCTGCTCCTATTTCTTATGTTCTTATGTTCTTATGTTCTTATATATCAGGGCTCAAACTTAACAAGTCAATGATGACTCCACGTGTTCTTTCATAGAGCCCAGTATTGATCAGCCTTTTCAGTCTTCAATACCAATCACTCGTTTAAATTCATTTGTGAATGATATGTCTATTACTGGATGAAATATAGTGAATTATACTGAAAGCAGTTCCTTTACACTTTACAATTTTTAAATAGTGATTACTATAGTCAGCACATGGGAAATAGCATGGAGGGGATGAAGTAATCTTGGGAGAGATGTTCATTAACTCAGAATGATTGTTATTGTCTCATATAAGCTGGGCTAAGGAGATCGTCCAAGTAGATTTTCCCCAGTGTTTTTGTAAACACTGATTAGTCAAACAGAAGTAAGTTTAAAATACAGAGTCGGTAAAAAATAAAACCTGCATTTTTGTCATATTGCTGGAAGTAACTTATTCACTAAAGTTGATACAGCTTGTGGTATTTATTCATCATCTTTGTTTTTTTATTTGAGAGTTATAACATGCAAACAAAACATCCACTCTTTGGAAAAGTTCTCAGCCATAAGTGAATCTGTTATATATTTTGTTCATGATTATTTGAGAATTCAATTATCTTTTTTATTGCATTTACTTATTGGTCCTTCAAGTATTTTATTGGATTTCAAAAGTGTAATAATGGACACCATTGCCATCAATATTCTTGAGATAACTTTTCTATTTTTAACAATTCTGGGACCAGATGAGAGCCATTCTTAAAATTTAAGTTTAATAAAGAAATGTGCATGTGAACCTGAACAACTGATATCCTTAGTTCGACTTCCCAAAAGTATAGCTATACTTGGAGGTAGAGCAGTTCGTAGCAGCTTCAATACATTTAACCATGGAGAGGACTGTTATCAAACTGCAACCACCTCAATGTACCCTCATATTGCTGAGTTCTCAATTTCAGTCATGTTGTTCTGGGTTAGTAAACTGAAGGAGGAGATCTGAGCTGCTCTGATGCATTTTCTGACTGCCAGTCTGTAGTAAGATTGGCAGAGGCCTGGAATTAGACTATTCGTTCCCCTTTTTAGCCATAATTGGTAAATGACCCAGAGAAAAAATGACTTGTGCTTTCATATAAAAACAATATGAAATGTTGAATAAAAAAAGGTCTGAACAAATATTGTGCATCTTATTACTCACCTAACAGTGAACTTTATGAATCACAACTAAACTTCCAAATTAATGACAAACAGAGTAGATTTGAATGGGACTATAGAAGTAATAACCAACCAATCAAAAATCAAATGTATAAAACAGATCTTGATGAATGTTTGGTATTTTTCTGTACACTTCCCCAAGCTGTACATATGGTCGTCTTAATTACATTTTGGGTTGTGGTTTTCTTCAGGGTAATCTTGACTGATTTAGTTTGTAGCCTTTAAACTGCTGTATGTACTTAAAATGTTCATTCTGAATAATGAATCCAAACTACCTTTATTTACTGTGTGTCTTTATCTTTCTCTTTATGTGCTTTTTATTGGTTCGGATGTGATACAGAATACACGGTAAGTGCCCTGGGCCTTATTTTATTTTTGTTTGGTAGTTGAATTCTGAAATACTTAATTGAATATTTTAAATTGGTAAGGAATAAACATTTAAGTATTCAGTTTGTTACTTCACCTGGAATCCAATTCTGATTTATTTGAGAACCATAATTATCTGAATTGGTAACAGTACCATCAGTGGCTCAGAAAGTGAGCAGCTGAAATATTCAGGCCAGGAGGGCTGGAGGTGTGACCAGCTATCTTTGTTGAATTAACTAATTTGAGGTGTTTGTTGGGGCAGCAATAAACAGTAAACATGACTTCAATAGTGCCAATTCACCACCAAGGTTCATGTTTGAATAAATATCTATTTGGGCTAATTATTTGACTGGCACCAATAGGAACTGTTTCTCATCAAGGAATTAATAAACTTAACAGAAGTCAAAAAGTTAACAGAAGGCAAGTCACTCCAACATAATCTGCTTTCCGATACTTATCGTTTTTAATTTCAAATATCTGAACTAGCTTCTGTGGTTGTTAGCTTAGGCCTAAAAGTAGATCACGTTCTTCTGTCAACATTATTATTTAATGTCCCTACAGATGTGCTTCTATTAAAGAACTGAATACGTACATTGGGCACTTCACCAAAAAATAACCATAACTCAATCTGATTTGGTAGTTCGAGAGGGCCTTTCCTTGTCCTGTTGTCTCAGTTCAAGGATAAATTAGAACACATGTAATAGAATTCAACTTGAGTTATGTTTACTTAGGGATTGAAGAAATGTTTTGGGTTACAATTGTGTATAAAAATCAAAAGCCATTCATAGTCTGTGGCCAGGAATTTCTTCTCCCATTAGGTGGATTCAGGGTTAAGGACCATACCTGGTCAATAATTTGTCTTTGTTCATTAGCTTCAACCTTAGCTAACAGCTTCTTATGAGGAACTTTATCAATTGTTTTCTCGAAATGCATAGAAATAACATCCACAGCATTCGCCTGTCCACTACTTTAGAAACCTCTTCAAAAAATATAGTCAGATTCAGCATGTATTATTCACCCTTTACAAATCCATGGTGGCTCTCTCTGATCAGCTGAAAATTTTGAAGATATTCAGTTAACCTACCCATTATTAAAGACTCTAGCAATTTCCTGACAACAGATTCGAGGCTAACTAATTGATAAATCCCTGGTTTCCCTCTCTGAGTTTTCTTAAAAAGCAAAGTGACGTGCAAATTTTTGATCTAAAAGTATGGTTTCCAGATCAAGAGAACTATGAAACATTGTAGTTAGGGCATCTACAATTTTCTTTTAAAGCTGGAATGGAAACCAAGTACCCTTGGATTGCACCACCTTCAAGTATAGATCTGCAGCAGTAATTTTTATGTGTGCATTCTATAAAAATTGGAAACAGATGCCAGATGGGACATTTAGTCCCTCCAGCTGACTCCGTATTATATCATGTAAAATCTTTGAAATTAATCCCTTTTTTTGTTCTCTAATCCCCAGATGCCTTTATTTCCCCTAGAGTCTAAAAATCTATCTGTCTCAGCCTTGAATATTCTCAGTGAAAAATTGCTGGAAACTATTATTAGGGAGGTGTTAACAAGGCACTTAGAAAATTATAATATGATTAGGCAAAGCCAACAAGGCTTTATAAAAGGGAAATCATGTCTGACAAATTTATTACAGTTTTTTTGATCACAGAATCATTATGGTGCAGTAGGCCATCTGGCCCATTCTGTTTGCACCAGCTCTCCAAAGAATCATATAATTTAGCGTCATTCCTCTGTCTTTTCCCCATATCCCTGCACATAGTTTACATTCAAGTAATCATCAAATGCCCTCTTGAATGCCTCAATTGAACCTGTCTTCCCCACACTTCCAGGTGGTTCCAGACCCTAACCACTCATTGGGTGAACAAGTTTTTTTCAAGGGCAGAATCTTATGAGACTTTGCATAGTGTGAGTTCTGATGTGGAATTCTCCAGCCCTGCAGACTTGTTTTTTCTCCGATCGTGTCCCTTAAACTGTAACAACAAAAGAATGGGTATGGCTTGTGCCATAACTTTGGTGAAGCAGGGAACCTTAAAGCTGGGAACTGGCTTATAAAGTGTGCCCTGATCACAGAAACAAATATAACCCCCAGGCTCCCCCCAACCACCTTCTGTGGCATTGCCACCCACCCTCCCCCAGCCTGCTCCGATCATTCCCAGCATCCCTATCCCTCTCTGTGGCTGCTCCTACCTGCACCGAACTGTCCGCCATCACCACAAGTAGATGGGTTCCCGAACCTGAGACTTCCCCTAGGGCCCACCCGTAGCACTGCCCCATCACTGGTCAGCAATGCGAGATTACGTCCCAGTGAGGGGCCGCAAAAATCAGACATCACAATCTCACCAGTAAGATTCATGATTTCTGGGTTTCACAAGATATTGAAACCCCGTTGGCAATCTCATGAATAGAGAGTGTGGTCTCAAGATTAAACCCCACATTCGCTTCTTTTGTAACTCACTTTAAATCTGTGCCCTTTTGTTCTTGATCCTTATACAAACTGGAACAGTTTCTCCCTATTTATTCTACCCAGCCCCATCATGATTTTAAACAACTCGATTAAATCTCCTCTCGGTCTTCTTTTCTCCAGTCTATTCGCATAACTAAAGTTTCTCACCCTGGAGCCATGTATGATAAATGTATAATACATATTCCTGAATTTGAAAATAGCTGAGAGATATGTTGCTTTATTTTTTAATTAGAGGAGTACACATCCTATAACTTTACTTTCCCTTGAAGATGTAATCTAGGGAATAATAATTTTTGAAAAAGAAATGTTAATCGTTGAGAAACGCGGATGCAAAGATAAGACCCAAAGTGTATTACACTACTGAGCTTGAAAGAATAAACTAGAAAATAAGAACATTATGAAGTAGAGTTTGGCAATGCTGAGCTAGAGTTTTAAAAGCCTGAGGACTGTTTTAGGAAGTAAATTTTAAAGACAAAATTAACTGAGCACCAAAGAAGATTGTGTTTTGACATGTGCAGAAGCACATAGTTATAAAATAAGTAAATTGCTTGCAGAATTGAACTTGAAAGTGAAGTTTCACCAGTCAAATGGGAACATTACAATGTGATTGTCTGTTTGCAATAGATACTAAATTATAAAGACACTAAAATGAAAGGTTAAGAATTGAAGGAGTTTTGTAGAAAGGGCACTGCTGTATTCACACTGGAACAACACAGACAATTTAGAAGGAAAATTAGTCTTGACATAGTGTCCTGAGCCAGCAGGGACCTCAAAATAATGTGTGTAATATCTGCAGGAAAATAATGGTGCAGGGAGCACAATAATAGTTTGCATTATATTGAAACTGTAGTGGAATCTGATTATACTGACCACTGCTAGCAGTAGCTTACAACAATGAAAATCTATTTTACAAAGCATTAACCCATTTGATGCTATGTTATGTCGGACAGAAACCTATCCTTCAGTCAGTATAACTAATGCAGATTAGCTGGTCATTTATCTATTTGAGAGGTCTTGCAAAGCACAAATTGCCTGTCTTGTTTCTCTGTACTCTAACAATGGGAAGAATCCAGCACCCTCCCTGCCACCCCCACCTGCGCCATGCCAGCCCACCCCACAGCCATAAAACTCTGTAGGCAGGCTAAACAGGGGCAGAGTGGGACTTCTGTCCCTCACTGGGGAGGAAGTCTAACCCTTGGGACTTGCCAGTCAATCAGATTGGCCAGCAGCTGTACCAACCCCAACAGCAGTACACTGCCACAACTGCAGCGAGGAAACAGAAGACCCAATGGATTTCCAAAAACAAGTAGGTCTGGTGGAGCTTTGGACAAAGAGGATTTCGGAAATTTGGGTGGATGGGCGTGGTGGTTTTGAGGCAACAGACCTGTAAGAAAAAAGGGTGTTTCTATCTGTCATAACCTCGCCAAGGCTAGTCCTCTGATACAACACTGTTTCATTAAAACAAAGGCTTATGACAAAATGACTCGTGCTTTGGACCTATATAACCTGCAGTCCAGGCTGAGAGTGGGGGTTTCTAAACTGCCAATCGTCTCTCATTCGCCAAGCTTCCACTTGTTCAATAGGAAAACTCGTACTCCATGAAGCTCATGGAGGGATATATTAATGATTCCCAGTGTCCTTCATGGTCACAATAACATCACCACAGCACCCCCCCCCTCAAATATCTACAGCAGCACCCCTGATGGGCAGGACTTCTTTTTGCCAGTTGGCGAATGGTTTAATTGGGCTGTCTGCTTCCTCAGGTTACATCTAAGAGTCTGTTTCTTCATTGTCTGGAATATTGGCCTCCGGGTTAGCCTCCAGCTGTTGTCCTGTGCTGGCAGTGGCTGTCTCTATGGTTGGAAACAATGAATGCTGTAAACCGGACTACCTGCTCCCAAGGTGATCAAGGTGCTTTTTCATGATCTTTTCCTGGACATTCACCTTGTAGCACACTGGCCCCATCTTTTTCTATTCAGATCCCTGGAACTCAGCTGGGACTACCCTGAAAGTTCCTTTTAGCACCACTTCCAGGGAGAACACCAAGTGCTCTCGTTCTGAGATGCCCATGACCAGGATGTTGTCCAAGTTATACTGCCACTTTAGGTAACCTCTGAACTATGTACTCCATTGTCCACTGGAATATAGCACACACAGACCAGACCGCAAAACGCAGGTGAGTATGTTCATACAAGTCGTTGTGATCGTAACAGACTTTTGAGACGCCTCATCTAGTTCATTGAGGATAAGCAAGGTAATCAGTCCTCCTTTGTCTAGCTGGAAGATCTCCAAATAATTTAACCTGATTTGTTAGAGCCAGTTTCTCCCTGTTGGACTTGGTCCTTGCCCACACCTGACAACAAGAGGAAGTCAGGCTGATTACAGTCCATAGGTCAGTGGGATCATTGGACTGCTCTTTATCCTTAGTAGTTCACCTGCACATGTGACTAGTCTAGCCTTTAAGATTTCCAATTTCAATTTTGGAAGTGGTTATATGTTTCTCCCCAATAATGAAAACTACAGCTCCTGTGTGAACCTTTATTTTCAACCAGTGTCCATTTATCAGCAGTTCTACCATTATTAAGGTGATCTTGGTCGTAATAACACGATTTAGTTGCATTGTTTCTTGCTCTGGCAGTGGATGTACTTCCATGATATGAGCCAGTACTGGCTTTGTCCTCCTTCTCAAGAAACATGCATTTTGTCTTTTTCTGCAACTCTGCCTTTACTGAGTCACCTGCCTGTGCCTACAGCCATCTGATTTTTGGCATTTGCAATCTTCCAAAATATGATTTTCTCCATATTTAGGAATATCATTGTATTTCTTCTACTGCTTGATGATAAAGGTTACCAGGAGTAGAAGAGAAAAATTCTTATACACCTTTGTTGCCAGTGTATTAACCTCACCAAGGCCAGTCCTCCAGTAAAATGATGTTTTAGTAAAACAAAGGAAAGGCCACTGATATGACCCCAGTCAGAAACTCCAAGGTGTTTTTTGGAATCAGCCTATATCTTAAGTTCTACATTTTGAATTTTGGCACGGGTAAGCATCAGATGCTCCACTCCAGGTATGATTCAAATGACCCTGCCAACATCCTAGGGGTTACCATTGACCAGAAACTAACTATTCGCCACATAATCACAGTGCTACAAGAGCAGATCGGAGGCTAGGAATACTGCAGCGAGTAACTCACCTCCTGCCTCCCCAAAGCCTACCCACAAAGACACATCAGGAGTGTGATGGAATATTCCCCATTTGCGTTGATGGTTGCAGCTCCAACAATACTCAAGAAGCTTGACGTCATCCAGGATAAAGCAGCCCATTTGATTGGCACTACATGCACAAACATCCACTTCTTCCACCACCGACATTCAGTAGCAGCAATGCATACTATCTGTAAGATGCATTGCAGCAATTCACCAAAGTTCCTTAGATAGTATCTTCCAAATTCATGACCACTTCAATCTAGAAGGACAAGGACAGCAGATGCATGGGAACACCACCACTTGCAAGTTCCCCTCCAAGCCACTCACCATTCTGACTTGTAAATATATCACCATTCCTTCACTATTGCTGGGTCAAAATCCTGGAATTCCCTCCCTAACAACATTGTGGGTTAACCCAGAGAATATGAACTGCAGCAATTTAAGAAGGCAGCTCACCACCACCTTCTCAAGGGCAACTGGGGACGGGCAATAAATGCTGGCCAGCCAGCACCACCCATGTCCCACAAATTAATAAAAATGAAACCACCAAGGAGCTTTTATCAAACAAGTTTATTTAAGAATGCAGTTAACACACAGAAAGAAACTTAGCAAGAACTTGAAAAAAACAACCATGATATTGTATAAACTTTAACAGATCAATGTACTGTTCCAACACAATATTTTTACCAACATGCAAAGAACAAAGAAAATTACAGCACAGGAACAGGCCCTTTGGCCCTCCAAGCCTGCACTGACCATGTTGCCCGACCGAACTAAAACTCTCTACCCTTCTGGGGACCATATCCCTCTATTTCCATCTATTCATGCATTTAAAAGTCACTTCCGTATCTGCTTCCACTACCTCCCCCGGCAATGAGTTCCAGGCACCCACTATTCGTGTAAAAAATCTGCCTCGTACATCTCGTTTAAACCTTGCCCCTCACACCTTAGTAATTGACTCTTCTACCCTGGGAAAAAGCTTCTGACTATCCACTCTGTCCATGCCTCTCATAATCTTGTAGACTTCTATCAGGTTGCCCCTCAACCTCCGTTGTTCCAGTAAGAACAAACCAAGTTTCTCCAACCTCTCTTCATAGCTAATGCCCTTCATACCAGGCAACATCTTGGTAAATCTTTTCTGTACTCTCTCCAAAGCCTCCACATCCTTCTGGTAGTGTGGCGATCGGAATTGAACACTATATTCCAAGTGTGGCCTAATTAAGGTTCTATAAAGCTGCAACATGACTTGCCAATTTTTAAACTCAATGCCCTGGCCGATGAAGGCAAGCATGCCATATGCTTCTTGACTACCTTCTCCATCTGCATTGCCACTTTCAATGACCTATGTACCTGCACATATAGATCCCTCTGCCTGTCAATACTCTTAAGGGTTCTGCCATTTACTGTATATTTCCTATCTGTATTAGACCTTCCAAAATGCATTACCTCACATTTGCCATCTCTCCGCCCAAGTCTCCAACTGATCTACATCCTGCTGTATCCTCTGATGGTCCTCATCGCTATCCACAAATCCACCAACCCTTATGTCGTCCGCAAACTTACTAATCAAACCAATTACATTTTCCTCCAAATCATTTATATATATTACAAACAGTAAAGGTTCCAGCACTGATCCCTGAGGAACATCACTTGTCACAGCCCTCCATTCAGAAACACATCCTTCCACTGCTACCCTCTGTCTTCTATGACCGAACCAGTTTTATATCCACCTTGCCAGCTCATCTCTGATCCCACGCAACTTCACCTTCTGCACCAGTCTGCCATGAGGGACCTTGTCAAAAGCCTTACTGACATCCATGTAGACAACATCCTCTGCCCTATCTTCATCAATCGTCTCCGTCACTTCCTTGAAAAACTCGATCAAGTTCGTGAGACATCCCTTCACAAAAACATGTTGCTTCTCACTAATACATCCACATATTTCCAAGTGGGAATAAATCCTGTCTTGAAGAATTCTATCCAATAATTTCCCTACCACTGATGGAAAGCTCACCAGCTTGTAATTACCTGGATTATTCTTGCTACCCTTCTTAAACAAAGGAACAACACTGACTATTCTCCAATCCTCTGTATTCAGTCAGGATCCAAAGATTTCTCTCAAGGCCCCAGCAATTTCCTCCCTTGTCTCTCTCAGTATTCTGGGGTATATTCCAACAGGCCCTGGGTACTTGTCTACTTTAATGTTTCTCAAGAATCCCAATGCCTCCTCCTTTTTGATCTCAACATGACTCAAACTATCTTCACATCCTTTCTCAGACTCATCATCCACCAAGTCCTTCTCTTTGGTGAATACTGACACAAAGTACTCATTTAATACCTCAACCATTTCTTCAGGCTTCATGCATAGATTCCCTCCCTTGCCCTTAAGTGGGCCAACCCTCTCCCTGGCTACCCTCTTGCTCTATACATATGTATAAAAAGCCTTGGGATTTTTCTTAATCCTGCTGGTCAATGCTTTTTTGTGACCCCTTTTAGCCCTCCTTACTCCTTGCTTAAGTTTCTTTCTACTTTCCTTGTATTCCATACTTGCTTCGTGTGTTCCCAGCCTCCTATCTTTGACAAATGCTTCCTTTTTCTCTTTGACTAGGCTCACAATATCTCTCATTATCCAAGGTTCCCAAAACTTGCCGTACTTATCCTTCATCCTTACAGGAATGTGCCGGCCCTGAATCCCTATCAACTTACACTTGAAAGTCTCCCAAATGCCAGATATTGATTTGCTCTCAAACATCTGCCCCCAATCTACATCCCCAGTTTTTGGTTCAGCACAGAAAATACTTGTACTCATTTGATTTTGCAGCTCTGCAATGCCTGCTGTGAATTAATCCTATGGATGGAGAATTGAAACTCTGACTTCCTCATCCAGTAGCTCCTAGCACACCTTAAGATAGAGACAGAGCCACTGCTTGCCTCCAGCTAGCAAACCACCAACAGAACATTTTCACTCCAGAAAGGCAAGAAAGACTGTTTCAAAAAAACCAGCCGAATATGCAGAAACACACTGCTTTTCAATCTGGAGTCCAACAGCTTCTAACTAATACAGAAGGTGAATCCTTGGATTCCTCTGTGAAGAAACCTCCTGACCTTGACCTGTCAATCAATCTTTACACAACCATTCAAAAGGGTTGTAAATTAACAAAACCCTTGGATATTGCATTAGGCCCAAATCAAAAATAAAAGGCCCATTATATAAAAGGCCCATTTATATACATGATTTTGAGAGACATGGACAGAGTTGAAGGGCCAGTCACGAGGGGACATAAGTTCAACATAAGGGGCAGGAGGTTTAGGGAAGATGTGAGGAAAAACTTTTTACCCAGAGGGTGGTAACAGTCTGGAGTGTGCTGCCTGGGAAGGTGGTGGAGGCGGGTTGCCTCACAGCCTTTAAAAAGTATCTGGATGTGCAATTGGAGCATCGTAACATTCAGGGCTATGGGCCAAGTGCTGGCATAAGGGATTAGTGGGAATTTAAGTGTTTCTAATGTGTCGGTGAGGACTCACTGGGCCAAAGGACCTCTTCTGAAATGTATGATTCTATGAGCCTTCAACAGACATCACGGCAATAATACAAAAAAAGCAGAGAAACAGGATTAAAATACATTCCTTAAAGGCACAGTTGTGTCACACCACATCCGTGGTTTACAATAAATCAAGACCCATACTCAGGACATATATAACCCATAGTCCAAGCTGTGAGTGCAAGGATTAAACTCCTGCACTCATCTCTCACTGGGTGAGCTCCTGCTCGATCAATAGGGAAACTCATATTCCACAAAGCCCACTGGGAGATATATTGATAATGCCCCATGGCCACAAAAGCAGTATCTTAGGGAGCTGTTTCCCAATCAACAAAGGGCAGCCCCACTTTCCTTCCTGCCGTTTGAAGAACTTTTTCAAAATGGCTGCCCACTCCCTCCGAACAGCCTATTGTTTTATGGGGGGCGTAGTGTATTGTCAAGGTCAATTGGCTTGGTGACAGGCCTAATTAACCCTTGATTATCTATTTAAAAATGGCAATTTTGACACCCACCCATCCCTTTGTATTCTGGGGGTGAACGTAGTGGTGAGTGGAAAAGTGATGAGATGGGCTCCCGTCCTATTTTACATGCCTTGGTGTACGGGGCATGTTAAGCTCAGTGATTACACTTGAAAAGTACTTCACAGACTGTAAAGCATTTGGCAAGATCCTGAGGTTGTGAAAGGTGCTGTGAAAATGAAAGTTCTTTACCTTTGCCAATTTTTGTTTCATTCTTTTGTGCAATTTCAGTTCAGTTTGTCTGTAATGACAGTTTGAAAGGCAGTTCTCCATTCTTTGAAGACAATAACTTATTTTAACAGTGTTAAATTGCACAATGTGATGTATGAATGAATGATGGTACTACAAATGGACATTGACTTGCATTTAACTGGCTGAACAGTGCTGCAATCACTGGCTTTGGATTGTGCGCACTCACTGGAACTGAAAAAAGCACTAAGATTATTTTTATAAAGTTCTGATCAGTTGATCAATAAAGAGAGGCTGAAAAATACTTATTAATTTACCGTACACATCAGAGATTATAGCTTTTAGATGTATTCATCAGTTAACTCGAGTGATGTTTTAGGATAGTGGCCAAATTGATCACTTTCACAGATTTAATTTTATCTTTTGACAGTTTTTGAGATCTGTGTGCTTTCGCATAAGTACTGTTCCAACCACATAAGAGATCTCACATCTAGCCTCATTTATCAAAGCTAATTCTTGACAATATCTGCAGAGGCAATAATGTTGTTGAGACTTAATAGAACATTGTTCCTTGTTCCTATTTGTAGTCAGTTTAATTGCATGATACACACAAATTTATAAATTGTAACATCTGTATATATTTTCAGAATCTTCATGCTCAGCATGCTACGGTGCAGAGGGACCTGGGGGTCCTTGTGCATGAGACCCAAAAGCCCAGCCTGCAGGTGCAGCAGGTGATCAGGAAGGCAAATGGGATGCTGGCCTTTATAGCGAGGGGGATTGAATATAAAAGCAGGGAGGTCTTGCTGCAACTGTACAGGGCACTGATGAGGCCGCAGCTGGAGTACTGTGTGCAGTTTTGGTCGCCGCACTTGCGCAAGGATATTTTGGCCTTGGAGGGAGTGCAGAGGAGGTTCACTAGGCTGATACCGGAGATGAGGGAGTCGAACTATGAAGAGATGTTGAGTAGACTGGGTTTGTACTCGTTGGAATTTAGAAGGATGAGGGGGGATCTTATAGAGACGTATAAGATAATGAAGGGGATGGATAGGGTAGAGGTAGAGAGATTCTTCCTGCTCAAAAGGGACAGCAGGACTAGAGGGCACAGCCTCAAGATAAGGGGGGGAGCAGTTTAGAACGGAGTTGAGGAGGAACTTCTTCACTCAAAGGGTGGTGAATCTCTGGAATTCTCTGCCCGTTGATGTGGTAGAGGCTACCTTGCTAAATATATTTAAGACACGGGTGGATAGGTTTTTGGTAGGCAAGGGAATTAAGGGTTATGGGGAGAAAACGGGAAAGTGGAACTGAGTCACTTCAGATCAGCCATGATCTTATTGAATGGCAGGGTAGGCTCGAAGGGCTAAATGGCCTACTCCTGCTTCTGTTTCTTATGTTCTTATGTTCATTGCAAACTTCTTTCAACTGCACTTTTCCTTCTTATTTTACATGTAATGAAATCACAAAGATGAGGATTTTTAATTCAATAGATTACATACCTAAAATTGTTTTTGGTTACTTTAGGCTAGTAGAAAATATCTGTTTGAAGCTTATTTTATTTAAATGAAATTACCATAGACTGTCCAGAATTATGTAACCTGAGTTTTCTCTAAATAAGTGAAATGATCCTTACACAATATGGAATTATGAATTTTAAAACCACAGTGGAAAAGAATTAAATTTTAATAAATTTATAAAGCGTCTTTCACAGCCGCCATATGTGCCATTGGGTGGAATTTTCCAGCAAGCTCACCCCAAAACAGGAAAATCCCGCCCAAGGTCAATGGACCTTTTCATGGTCCATTCCTCGCCCACTACGATTCCCATGGCAGGCGGGATGGGAAAATTCCCCCATTGTGTTTTACTTTTGAAGTGTAGTTACTGTTTTAATGTAGAAACTGCGGTAAGACTTTCAAGAATATTTTGGTTAAAACAAGTTGGAAGTAAGTGTTTTAAAATTTCATCAGTTACTCCTTTTGTTACTTACAACTTGTGCTGTTAAGGCAAAATTATTCTTGTATTTTATATTGTATATGATCCCCTCTGAATTCACCAGTAACTTACTGTTTGAAAATAACCTGGCTACAACCTGACTATTATCTATACAGATCATAGCACATAAATCTATTTACATACAGATCAGACATGAGTTTTCACTCTGTATGAAATGGGGAGGGGGGTGAAATTGCTTTATTTTCTTTTGAGATGGATGTTCAGTTAGCCTGCCCATCCACAAAGTAGACAATGACTTTATTTATTAGTTCAATAATTAGGCATATGGGTGGGATGGCTTTGTTCTGATAAGTTCAGAACGTACTTTGTTCAATACTTTATTTAGTAAGTGCAGGACTAAGATGTCACATATCAAACTTCTGATTAATATTACAACACAGTCGTCAATAGTAATGCTTTCACTTTTGAGTGATGGAGCCTGTCTCTGTGGAATCATGAATTGTACAAGATGAGCTAATTGGAACTGATGCTAGAGTGAGGGCTTTAATTCCCAGGCAAAAACAGGAGAGTGGTCCTGGTCATCAGAGCATTCTTAGAAAAACATCTGGCCAGCAATCCATCAAAATTGCCTATTTGAGTAATTAGACTCTGATTTGCGTGTCATTATAAGATGGGTGCCTGAGCTACTTAGTGTTAAGACAGTTATCAGAGCAATAAAATGTGATGCATGATTTAAAATCTTATTTATGACCTGTATGTTTTAATAAATAGTCTGACAGTTTAGTATTTATTGCAACTCAAAGGGGAGAAGAACAAGATGAGTATTTCAAATGATCTCTAGTGCAGCGTACCATTGTTATGAAATGATTTCCAGCTATGGGACATGTGATCCCATTCACATGTTTCAGTTCACATTATACTTGATTTACTAATGGAAGCTACCTTTTTAGCATGAGTACAAGTTAAAGATCTTGGAAGTGTTCAGTCATATGGATAAAATCTCAAAGTCTCCCTTTAAAACAAAAACGGACACTGGAAATTTGGAATAATTGTTAAGAGAAGATATGCCAATTTATGAATTACAAATTCTAATTTATTCTTTGAAATATTTCAGGAAACAATTCAATTTTGGGTTTATTTGACATTTATAAACCTCTGATGTCGTGCTTCACAACATAATCTGAGCATCTCAGCTAGGCAGTTATTTTGTAAATTTACTGAGGCACCTCTTATCCTTCAAACATTATTCACTGGCCATAGAATAACTTTGCAATAAACTGAAAATTATTTTTTTCTGTGAACCCTCAGGTCAAATGACGCAAACAGTTTTAGTAGATTGCTTGGACTAGCATACTGCTGTCAGCTGTCAGTTTATCACAGAACGTTACAAGGGACTAGAATAGTAGCAGTTAAAAACCATGCCTGCAAAGAAAGATTTTGCTTCAGCTTCTGTCAACGCTCATTTAATCATCATAGCTTTCAAGGGTAAAATGTTTTGTATCCTAGGGAACCAAAACTCATTTAAAATAATAATTTTAAACGAGTTACAAATATGAAACTTGTCAGCAGTTTCTTTATTTCCAAGTATGGAAACCTTTGTAAGGGATCAGAGATTTCAGAACAGTGCCTGATCAGGTTAAAAAATATTTAGTCGAGACTAAAAGTAATAAGTCATTCAGCTGAAATTCAAGAACTGTTCTATCTCTTCCTTCGTTGAGAATAACTGAAGGAAGAATAACATAATTTCACATTAATGGAGGAAGCACTTGATTTTAGGTCTCTTATGAAACCAACCGTTGTGATTTATGACTTCTAACAATCTCAATTGCAGCAATATCCCAGAAAATCACATTGAAATCTGTAAATCCCCAAAAATGTGTTCAATATAAGACTCAGTAGATATAATACACACAGTGTACATTTAAAATATATGATATCACTGAATCAGACATGTAGTTTTCCATATTAGAATTGCATTTCAATTGTTCTTTCACATACCCATGATAATAGAATGAGGTGTCATTCTAAATTTGTACCTCGTACAGGAGCAGCCCTGTGACATGGTGCACTAGAGTTTTGAGTTCATGTACAATAAAACAGAGAAATATAAAATAACACATTAATGCCTCTTGAGTTACCAATCTCAGCTAATTATTGGAAGGCAAACAATCCCCACTCAGGGAAGAAGAGTTAACCCAAGAGCAGCCCTTGTATACCTCCCAGTGATCAGCTGCCCACCATCTCATGGTGAATATGATGACAAAACCGTGAAAGAAAGACTTGCATTCTTGTTTAGTATCATATCATATCTTCATGATGTTCCAGAGTGCCAATGAATTGCATTGAAACACTAATAACTGTCCTTAAGAAGGCGAACATTCTTGAGGAGAATGGCAAATCATGCGGAAAGAATCTGGTGCTTTAATTAACAATTTTCTTGTGTAGAATTTGGCATGTTTGTTAAGTGTGGTATTGTTATTATTGTAAAGGCAATTTCAAATCCAAAGTAGCAGCAACAAAAGTCAGACTTAGAAGTCAGAAACTTCTAAGAGCTAATGAATTACCTAATGAGCAAGATTCAACATCCTCACCTTATATATCATTGGTAAACATATTTTGATGTCTTACTTTACTAATATGAAAGGTCCTTCTGAGGATGTTATTGGATAGTGTGAGGACATTGGCTCTAGGTTTATAGAAATTAAAAGCAGAGGAGACAGCTAATCAGTTCATCAGATATTTGCCAATTTAAAAAGATTCAATTTTTCAACCGTTCACAGATGCCCCATAGATCATGACATTTCTAAAGCAAAATCATGCATTGCATGTTTTAAAAGCATTCTGCCTCTATCCACCCCCACCCCAACTTTCTGGTTAAAATTATCCCTTTCCCCTCAACTCTCCTTTAATCCTTTGGCCAATCACTTTTAATCTCTACTGCTGCTGATTCTTCTGCTAATAGAAATAAATCTTTCCATATCCTCTCTGTCAAGACCCCTCATTATTTTATGAATTTAAATTATCCGTCAGCCTCCTCTATCTCAAAGATAAAAACCCAGCCTGTGTGATCATGGTGCTTCACAGAGTTAAGTAAATATAGGAAAAGGAAAATGTGCTAATATAAAGCTTATGGGTTCTGGAAGAAACTTTGCAGGCAAGAAAAAAACCAGTGATAAAAAAAGCGGTATTACATAGCATTTCTGCGTTCTGGGAAGGTTCAGAGACTTGAAACAAAACTGCAGAGTTTAAAAAAATGGGCACAGAGAGAACAGCTTTGTTGAAAAGAGGAAGCACTGCAGGCTTAATGGAGAGTGAACTGATTGTATCAAAAGTGTAGTCTTTGAATTCCCCTGGAGCTGTCAATCAGCCTAGTAAATTCAGTGGAACAGAAGGTGATTGTATAAACATAACCTAATGGCTGTATTGAAATTGGCAGCTCCTGTCAATCAAAGCTGTTCAAAAAGATTTGAGAGCAGCTGGGGCTTATGCAAGCTAGCAAGGAGGATATCCTTATTGAAATTGACAGCTCCAGTCAATCAAAACAGTTCATAGAGTTTTGAGAGCAATTGGGGCATATGAAATCAACGAAGTGCAATCCCTACTTTAGAATGGAGTAGTGCTGTAATATTGAAGGCTTCTTGGTGTTGGTGGGGCATGGCTTTTAATCTGACCAGGTGACTTCAAAGCTTTTATAGAACACATAATAATATGTAATTTTGCCAGAAAGGTGCCTGAAATCACCATTTCCAAGAGGGATTTCCAAGTTTTCCAGGGCAACCTGGAGAGGTCCAGCCACAAACCCTCATCATGGGGAGACCCCCAATATCAACCCCTTCCCTCAGCCTCTGCCTGGGCCCCACACTCATCTCAACGCCACATTTTTTTAATGTTAAAATTCCCCAGCCTACCTGCCCAGACACACCCACACACATTCACCATGTGTTCCTCACTAAGAAAGAAGGAAAATTGATAGGAGAGTGAACACAGGCCACTTCATCCAACTCTTTTTCTGGTTATAGAATGGCATCAGCTGAAGCCTTGGACCAGGTCTTTGCTGATGAGGCACACTCTGCGAAGAGGTCAAATTAGGAGTATGGAAGAAAGTAGTTTTTATGTAAACATTATTTATCCTTGAATCTTTCTGTTCTTTGTTCTTCCTTTGGTTTTAGAAATGATACCATTCACTATAAAACAATATACAATTTTTTTATTCTGGCTCAGTGATATTAAGTCATTCAACTGAGGCAAATGCAATAATATTTGCAAAAGTGGACAAGTATCACATGATCAAATTCCATGTGATCAAATGTGAAAATCAACGCCCCAAACAGACATCAAATCAAAATTGGCAACTTTAGAATACATGTAGTACATGACATTTACTAACAGGGAATGCCATTAGTGCATTTCATTAACAACCATTCATGAAACAATTCTCTGATTTATCTTGGATAATCATGTATGCAGGAAGTTACTTCCTTGGGTATTTTTGAATTGTGCAACTTAAAAGACCCTTGGCCCGTAGTTTCCTGGCTCCCCATGGAATGCCAGCTTTCCCTGGAGAATTTTCATGAGCTGGGACCCATACGACAAAATGATTTAAATCACTAACTTTGGATAGTTGTCAGTTTTACAGTTGTAGTTACTCTGAAAGTGTTTGAGGCAAGAAAAGCACTTCTAATTTCAGTATAACTATTGTGAATACCCAGATCAAGTCCTGCATGGGACACCCGCAACTCCTGAGGGGACCCCCCACACCTCTCAACCCACTCACCCACCTAACTACATGAGATTCCCCACTTCCCCGCCTCAACCTAACTCCTGACCTAACTGGATCCAACCAAAACAAGTCCTAAGACTCCACGACCCGACCCGCAACCATTCTGATGTCTGTCCGAATGACTGAACTTTCCATTCCCCAACATGTCCAATTCCCCTGCCAATGTCTGTTTCAACATTTTTTGTTCTGCAAACCTCCAGTGCTCATTTCTACTAAGTGTTTCAGTGTTATTGCTAAGCATTAGTAAGTTTTATTAATATCATACTTTCGGGTCTTACTGAAGCTTAATGAGGCTTTGCTTCCTTTTGACAGACTTGAAGTAGTGTACTTCAACTTCAAACATTTATAAGAACTATTTACAAAGACCTCAGTTAGCTCATGGTAGGATACAGACTGTTCTGCTCCTAGTTCTCTTGGAGTCTCAGTCATCTGAATACTGATGTCACAATTGCATCATTATTATCATCACGGTTTCGTTAATATAACTATTCGCACATTACTCTACATCGAATTCTGAAAAGACTGGTATAAGCTGTTCTGTAAATGGTAGATTGATAACTGGATGATTAAAATTCCTTTCATTGACTCAAAACTAATTAAAGATTCTTGCTATTCTGTCCCCACCTCTGAATCTTAAGAAACCCATTTTGAATTCGTCATACTGGCCATTGCAGCAACTTACAGTACCAAAAGAATCATAAAGCAATATTGCATGTGCACAGATTGTTGTAATTTGTCCCATGTAATGGTATGTTGTATTGTATTTTACAACATTTGATGAAATAATACTTGCTAAGTAAAATGTCACACACACATCGGGAAACCTTCAACAATTGACAGGAAAAATATTTTGCAAAATTTTCTTGGTCAATTAAAAAAAAGTTACAAGTTTTTATCTTTAAAACATTTAAGCCTGGCACCTTGGCAGTGCCCAGAGGTGGGGTGGCCCAATCAAGGAAAGGGGGCTTTGCTGCCACTTTGCATCACAATCAGTGGGGGGAGGGAGGCCCACTGCCACTCTGCATCATGTTTGGTATGTGGGGGTAGAGTCTGCTGCTGCTTTTGAGGCAATCAATGAGGGGTGTGGAGCACAATTGGTCTGGGCGGTGGCAGAGCAATATTTCTGGTGGTATGGGGCTCATGATCGGCCATGGGCCCCCATGATAGCTGGGGGAGGGGGGCGGGGGCGGGCGCTGTATTGAGACCTCCTGCAACAGCAGTGGCCAGACAGCTGTCTCTATGTCAGGCCTCTGATGTTGCAATTGTGCATGTGCAGCCACAGAGAACTGCACATGCAATAATTGGATGGAATTTTCAGATCCATTTTTGGGACGAGTCTTTACTTCCAATCTTATGCACTTCGTGCATGAAAATATAGGCTAGATTGTTTCTAGCACAAAGACAATGGGTTGGATTTAATTTGCCAGTCAGCTTGCTCCAGCAGAGGGAGTTAATGCATGTGCAGATCTCTGTGGAGGGAGAGACCCTGGGAGGGGTGGTGGATGAGGTACAAAGGACAAATTGCAGGAAAGGACAAATTGAAGTGGCAGTATTTCTGTTTTCCTGCCTCAGGCTCAAGCAGGCTAACCTGCTGGGTTTCCCTCCATCCACCACCTACTGCCCCAGAAAATTGCAGCCAGGGCAGCATTTCCCAATAGCCACTTAAGTGCCTCAATTCAGGCAACAGCAGTGGGCCTTAAAATGCGACTTGTAAAATTACGGTGAGGTCAGGCGTGAGTAGGTAGGTGGCTGGAAAATCACCAACAGAAATTTGCGGGCTGCTGGTGTGCAAACTTACCTTTCTGTCCTTTCTGTGCAAATTAGCTGCTGCGTTTTCCTACATTTTAACATGAATACAAATTATTTTCTTTATTATTAGTAACTTTTGGATGTTTTCACATCATTGTTCTCTGGCATTGTTCTTTGCACATAATGAACATATCACAAATAGTCAATGAATTTCAATGCATTTTTACACAGTAATAATAAATACTAGTTTTAGAGGATAGATCAAAATTGATTCTCTACTGTTTAAACAATTTTGTTTAGTGACTACAATACTGAGGGTGGGATTTTCTGGCTGCGCTCGCCCCAATACTGGAAAATCCCACCTGAGGTCAATGGATCTTTGCAAGGTCTGCGTCCCACCTGCTACGATAGCTGAGGTGGGCGGGAAGAGAAAATTCTTTCCTAAAGGTTAGACCAAATACCAGTAAGAAAATCTGAACGTGTTCCGGTATCCTCCCTTTGCCTACTGGACTAGTGTTGACAAGATAATTTCTGAAGGGGGCTTCTTTTTAGTGGGCAAGACAGAAATGCAGACTTATTCCCAGACACTTATTGATGCTACTCTTGTATAAGGTGTTGTAGGGTGTGTCAGATATACATTGGTTAACTAGGCTTGAAATATCCTGCTCTCTACTCTTGGACATAAGAACATAAGAAATAGGAGCAGGAGTAGGCCATCTAGCCCTTCGAGCCTGTCCCGCCATTCAACAAGGACATGGCTGATCTGAAGTGGATCAGTTCCACTTTCCCGCTTTCTCCCCATAACCCTTAATTCCCTTGTCTATCAAAAACCTATCTACCCATGACTTAAATATATTCAGCGAGATAGCCTCCACCAATGGGCAGAGAATTCCAGAGACTCACCACCCTTTGAGTGAAGAAGTTCTTCCTCAACTCTGATCTAAACTGTCCCCCCTCCCCTTATTTTGAGGCTGTGCCCTCTAGTTCTGCTATCCTTTGTAAGCGGGAAGAATCTCTCTACCTCTACCCTATCTATCCCCTTCATTATCTTATATGTCTCTATACGATCCCCCCCCACAGTCTTCTAAACTCCAACGAGTACAAGCCCAGTCTATTCAATCTCTCCTCATAGGCTAATCCCCTCATCTCCGGTATCAGCCTAGTGAACCTTCTCTGCACTCTCTCCAAGGCCAATATATCCTTCCGCAAATGCGGCAACCAAAACTGCACACAGTACTCCAGCTGCGGTCTCACCAGTACCCTGTACAGTTGCAGCAAGACTCCCTGCTTTTATATTCTATCCCCCTCGCTATAAAGGCCAACGTTCCATTCGCCTTCTTGATCACCTGCTGCACCTGCAGACTGGGTTTTTGCGATTCGTGCGCAAGGACCCCCAAGTCCCTCTGCACCGTAGCATGCTGCAGCTTTTCGACTTTTAAATAATAATCCCTCCTACTATTATTTCTACCAAAGTGGATAACCTCACACTTGCTAACATTATAGTCCATCTGCCAGGTCCTCGCCCACTCACTCAGCCTATCCAGATCTCTGCAGACTTCCCGCGCCTTCCACACAATTCGCTTTTCTACTCATCTTCGTGTCATCAGCAAATTTTGTTACCCTACACTCAGCCCCCTCCTCCGGATCATCTGTGTAATGGTGAATTGTCGAGGCCCCAGCACCGATCCCTGCAGCACTTCACTAGTCACCAACTGCCAACCAGAATAGCAGCCATTGATTCCAACTCCCTGCTTCCTATTATACGGCCAATCCTCTATCCACGCTAATACCTTACCCTCAACTGCATGCACCCTAACCTTTTGCAGCAACCTTTTGTGAGGCACCTTATCAAACGCCTTTTGGAAATCTAAAAACACCACATCCACCAGTTCCCCTCTGTCTACCGCACTAGTCACATCCTCATAGAAATCCAGTAAATTCGTTAAACACAACTTCCCCTTAACGAATCCGTGCTGCGTCTGCTTGATCAAACTGTTCTTTTCTAGGTGCCTCGCTATTTCTTTTTTGATGATGGATTCTAGCATTTTTCCAACTACAGACATTAAACTAACTGGCCTATAATTCCCTGCCTTTTGTCTGCTACCTTTTTTAAACAGCGGCGTAATATTAGCCGTTTTCCAATCTTCAGGTACTTCCCCAGAGTACAGCGAATTTTGATAAATAATTACTAAGGCATCAGCTATCACCTCTGCCACTTCTTTCAGAACCCTGGGATGCATTCCATCTGGTCCTGGGGACTTGTCTACCTTCAGTCCCGTTAGTCTATCAAGCACTACCTCTCTAGTGACAGTAATCGCATTAAGGACCTTATCTCCTACCAATGACGGGCGAGATTCTCTGGCCTCTCAGCCGCATGTTTCCTGCCAGAGATGGCGCGTTGTTTGATAGCAGTGGGATTCCCTTATCCCACCGCCGTCAGTGGGAATTCCCATTGACATCACCCCACACCAGCAGGAACCTGCGGGCAGGGATGTGCTGCCCATGGGCCTGGAGAATCCTGCCACATGAACAGCCAGAGAATTCCAGCTGATTTGTTTGAATTTAGAAACTCAACATTTGAAGCAGATTGTGAAAACAAAGCCATTTCCCACATTTCCAAAATGCAGTGTGTTAGCGTGCATGCTGTGTTGCTATGGATCTCTGGTTTCCTAAAGGGTTTCTTTTGTTTACACAGTAATAGTAATGTAATACTATGTTTAATAGTATCACGTTGGTAAAAAAGCCAGAATGAAGTTGTTTCTTTACTACCCTACTAAAATGTATTAAGACCAGTTCACAGTACTTTGAAGATTTACATTAAATTAATTTGGTTCAACAAACATTAATAGAGTTTCCACCTCATTTGTGAAAATGAATACCTGTTCATAATTTATGATGCGTTTGATTTTTATAAGATGGATTTCTGTTGACAGCCTGGATGACATTCCAAATCACCAATACATTCAGGGTCATTTCTTTGGTCACCATTGGTGGTTGAGTAGCACTCAATGAAGTGAAACATTTTCCTATGATTTTCTGAATAGCATGTGGCTCAGAGGTTTTCCTGTAAGTTTTTTTTACTTTATTTAAGACCAAAGGGGAGATATAAAGGAAATTAGCAACATAAAAGGAGAAAAAGGAAAACAATTTTGCTGATCTTGTTTTTGTATTAATCATGGTGAATGGTGTTAATACAGAGAAGTGGAGCATTCTCCCACTTAAAATACCCCACTTCAGCATCAAGCGTCCCTTGGACAGGTGCAGTAGGGTAAAACTGCCTCTGACCTGCAATGCACCTTAAGCCAAGCCTCCAACAATTTCCCATAATATAACACTTACATTTCTTATATTAACCATCCAATTAAAAAAAGACATGGCCTGGACACAGAGTGCTCTGCATCTTGAGTGGTTCACAAAATGTAAAGAAGATGGACACTAAAAAAAAGAGAAAATAAGAATAAAAATTAGAAGCGAACCAAAAGCATGGTTGGAAAAATTTGCAGAGCAGAGGCATTGAATAAGGATAATGTGGGTGAAGGTATTGAAAGGAGCAGGGGCTTCAAGTAGTCAGAGCTAGTGCTTTGAGGAGGGCGTAGGCCATCCTGGAGTGTTCTGAACAGCTAAGGATTTATTGTGGGGCTTCAGGGAAGATTTGGAAAGGGTAAGAGTGGGTTTGAGAGTGGGTTATTTGAGGAAACAGTGATAAATAATTCTGAAGAAAGTAGGCTCAGTGTTGGGGGTTGGTGAGTGAGGTGAGCAAACGAGTAAGTTGGGTGGATAAAAAACAGGATTGAATTGGATCAAAGGAGCAACTAATAGACTTCTTTTGTTACATTTAGTTCAGGTTGGGCAGGAAATAGTAAATAAACTTCTGAGTAAACAGATAGAAGAGAGATCTTTCCTTAAACATCTTTCCTTCAAATGTTAGAGTGAGATTGTCAAAATAGTACAAAGTAATGGCAGATGTGTCCACAGGAACCAGTTTGAAATCACCAAAGTTTACTTCAGCAAGAGAGGAGACCTTCAATCTGAGTTGCATTCATACCAAGGTCACAGTGTGGAAGCAGCACTTGGTAACACAGTGCTTTAAGGGAGAGCTTATAGGGAAAGGGTAAAGTGTTACACTTAAGGACAATATTCTGCACATGTGTATGTGAGATCAGTAAGGAGATCAGGAGTTCTGGGGAAGAGGCAGGAGAATGGGAATGAGAAATGGCAGAGCAGACTCGATGGACCGAGTAGCCTAATTCTGCTCCTATGCCTTATGGTCTTAAGTATCAACCAAGATTGTTGCATCATAGTGAAGAGATTTTATGAATTTTAGAATTTACTGCATTATATCTAGTGAGGTTTCCACATCTGTTCAGACATAATTCAAAAATTCTGATTCTTTAAACAATGTTGAAGTTCATCCAAATACAGCAAGGAATGCCAGCCCATTTGCCAGTTCATCTGGGCTGCATAAAATTGTACACACTTTATCTCAAGCATCACTGTAACAGAGCTATGAGTGCTGATATCAATCAGTATTCACCTTGGTGTTCACTCCAATATAATTAGGTTTGTTAGCATTGGAAGGGTGTGAACAAGTCGAGGACTTGGAAATATTTGACATTCAACTAACAGAGTAGAAAACAAGGTGAAAAAATAAAGCAAAACTATCTGGTATTTACCTAGTCATAAATACTAATTTTAGCAGCTCAGCAATTGACACAAGAAGCACATAAAAAGGCAAATATGTACTTTTGAAGAAGCAGAAATGAGAGAGACCAGATGGCTGACTAATTCAATTCAGTATATACAGATTACAGATAACAAAACAATTGTAAATCAAAATGATGAGTGCTAATAAGCATCTGAATATTTTCGTGGATAAATATTCCCCTTGTACACTGGGAGAAGTTTGCACATAACATCTCTTCCAGCCACTTGAGGAAAAACAAGGCAAAAGACAGATCTTCTAACAATTCAGCAATCCTCTATACTCGACTAGTGTCAAAGTAGATTATATACTCAAGCTTCTGGAGTGGGACTCAAAAGTCACAACCTTCTGACTCAAGAAATGAAAGTACCACAACTGAGCTGAGGCTAACACCTGAGTTCTGGCAACATGCTCTATGATACTGGGGGCCATGTTTGGGGTTGACAGAAACTTTAACCCATGAGACCCAGTGGGAACATCCAGAGTGGTCCAATACTTACTGCATCTGAATTCCACCTAACTGACGGTGCTTCAGCCACACTGCCAGTGTATTTATGGAAGGAGTTCATAGACTGTGGATTTTCAACCCAAAAGAATGTAGAAACATAGTTTAGCATTCAGTGATCTGGGCCAAAAGGATGTGCTTCAGACACATGAGTTTTAACATGGTCAATTGTAAGGTTTCGGGGGTGATTTTCCAGCCCCATCCAATGCTTTTCCAAATCGCGTTATGTCCGGAAACTCTTGCGAGAAGGCCATAACAGGACTTACAATGCGGAGAGCTCAGAATGAGCATTCAAATGGGAATTCAACTGTTATTTGAAAATGTGCAGAGTTACAGGGAGAAGGCAGGGGAATGGCTCTAAGTGAATTACTCATTCAGAGAGTCACTACAGACATGATAGGCCAAATGGCCTCTTTCTGCATTATAACAATTCTGTGAAATAGTGAACATGAAATAATGAGGATGTCCTTTTCAAACATAGAACAGGACAGAACAGGGATAGGCCCTTCGACCCAGAATGTTGTGCCAAAATTGACACCAAATTAAACAAATCCCTTCAGCCTACCCATAATGGTCCATATGCCCTTATTCCTTGCATATTCATGAGCTTATCCGCTTAAACATCCCTATCATAGCTGCCTGCACCACTATCCCTGGCAGCATGCGTTCTAGACACTTACAACTCACTGTGTAAAAAAACTTGCCCCTCACATTTTCTTTGAACTTTCTCCCTTTCACCTTAAGTGCATGTCCCATAGTATTCCTTTTGCATCAAAGGAAAATAATTTGAGTGTATTTAGTGACCACTTGGAGGATGTATCAATTGGTGAAACTGTTCATCAACAAGACTTATCAGTTCGCAATACCTTTCAAGGATATTAGATTGTGAGTTGAGCCAATTTATTATAACTTTGAATAAACCTGTGGTGAATATTGTGCGAAGATTTAGACATTCAATTTAAGGGAAAATAACAAGAAATATTTAGGGGCTCAGAGCTTTAAGGTATGAAGAGAAATATACACAACATATTTATTTTCATTAAAATTGAAAGATTAGAAGAAATTTCTACCTACCCAGAGGAATAACTGCACTGTTAACACAGTTAATGTTGTGTCAATTGATGGCTTTTATTCTAAAATACCTTGTTAGGAGCAGGATTAAGAACTTGTATTAAAAAAATTACAGATAGAGATGTTTACCGACATGAAAAGGCCCAGATCAAACAAGTGATTGAAGTTAGTTTCTGTCTTAGAAGCAAAGCCTTCCTTAGAAATGTTAACTGAATGAAGTTCAAGTATGATTACTTTTTTTTATTTATTCGTGGGATCTGGGTGTCAGTGGCTGGCCAGCATTTATTGCCCATTCCTAGTAGCCCGAGGGCAGTTGAAAGTCAACCACATTGCTGTGGCTCTGGAATCACATGTAGGCCAGACTTTATAAGGACGGCAGATTTCCTTCCCTAAAGGACATTAGGGAACCAGATGGATTTTCCAACAATTGACAATGTTTTCGTGGTCATCATTAGACTTATAATTCCACCATTTGCTGTGGCAGGATTCAAACCCGGGTCCCCACGTTTGCTGAGTTTCTGGATTGATAATCTAGCAATAATATCACTAGGCCATGGCCTCCCCATCAAATCCCATTCAGCAATTTGAACCTCAGCTGATTCCCTTTGCAGGCCATTTCTCAATTACTTTGCCAGCTAAGTTAGGTGATGGTAAGCTGCCTTTTTGAAACATTCTATTTGCTGCATTGTAGATAGATCTGCCTTGCTATTAGGTTGCAATTCTAGGATTTTCACATAGCAATGATCGAAGAAAACTTTTATATTTTCAAGTCAGAATAGTGTGTGACTTGGAGGGGAATTTGAAGGCGATGGTGTTCCAATATGCCTGCTGTCCTTGTCCTTGCATGTGGTAGAAGTTGAATTACCAGTGAAATACCATACAGCTGTATTCTGATGTAGGAAAGCAGTCCCACCTGCGGCAGAATCTGCCAGTGAGTTTAAACTGGCTTGATAGTGCACTGATTGACAATTATTTTAAAATACAAACCAGAGGAACTTTAATCAAATACATTAACCAGTGTAATGTCAGAGGAAATTAAATTGTTTGGCTGCTTTGTAAAGTTAACCTGGGATTTTGAGGATTGTGATTACATTTGAAAAGTTATAAATATTAAAAGCACTGTTTTCAAGAATCAATGAATTACTGTTTTTGTTTATCATCACCATGACAGATGATCTGAGGGTAGAACTGCCCAGCAATAGTTGTGTGGAAAATATCCATTGTGGTGAAACACCCAACTGTAACAAGAAAAATAAGCTAGCAAAGGTTTACAGTTTTTGGTGAATGGTTCTGACCTTATCTTCCCATAAAGGTTAGGTTTACCAGTGCAAAGATAAGATTAATTTTAAAGGTTCTGAAAAGCTACTGCCTCTGTAGAACTCAGTGCTCAGCCAAGTATGAAATTTGCAAATTAATTCGAGAGCTGTACACGCGTTTTGATGTGAGCACCACTGGCAAGGCCAACGTTTGTTTCCATCCCTAATTGCCCTTGGGAAGGTGGTAGAGCCTCTGCAGTCCATCTGGTGTACGTACCCCCACGGTGCTGTTAGGAAAGAGTTCCAGGTTTTCAAATCAGTATCAGTGAAGGAATGGTGATATTGTTCCAATCAGGATGATGTGTGGCTTGGAGACAAATTTCGAGGCAGTGACATTTCCTTGCATTTGCTGCCTTTTCCCTTTATGTGAAGAGGTTGGACGTTTGGAAGGCGTTATCGAAAGACCGTTAGTGAGTTGCTGCTGTGCATCTTGTCAATGCTACATATTGCTACCATTACTGGGAGTGAATGTTAATGTAGTGGATGGAACTATTAATCAAGTGGGCTGCTTTGTCCTGGATGATGCCAGACTTCTTGGGTGTTGTTGGAGCTGCAATCATCCAGGCAAGTAGGGAGTGTTCTATCACTCATGACTTGTGGCTTACAGATGGTGGATAGGCTTGGGGGAGTCAGAAAATGCATTACTCGCCACAGAATTCCCTGTCCCTGGCCTTTTGTAGTCCTGTCTGTTAGCCTTGGTTGGGGGCAAGGGAGGGGAGCATGATCAGGATTACATCAATATGGCTGTGTCATTACAATGGGAGGGGGGACAACCATTGAGCTGCCAGCCTCTCTGCAAGGGGATTGAGGATGTACCAGCCAGCTGTGCTCACTCTTGCCACTCAAGCATGTCCTGCATTGAAACAGATGGGAAGAGAGTGTAGGTAGGATGTGTGCTGGGCCAGATGGTAAAGATTCCTAGTATGCATGGTAGCTGAGTGGGAGCAGAGATGTGAGGAGAAGGAGATCTACTCGGGGGAATGGGAATGTGGGGACAGCAGGCAAGTGCTGGTATCCCATGATGTGGCTGTGCATGAGTTCCCTGTGGTAGTGTGATGGTTGTGTTCATGAGTGTATGGAGACAAATGAGAAGGGTCATTGACCCTGACTGCACAAAGAAATTCATTCATCTCCTTCCAGTACTCGATCCCCATCCTCTTATTTAGCGAACTGGCACACACGGGTGCTGCAATCCACACAGGATTGGTAACCTTGCTGGCAGGCGTTCTGCCCACTCGAGGGTGGATGATCTCCCCCCGCCTTCTCCAGCTCCAGCACTTTTGTCAGGGCTCCTTCTGGAAATCATGGAACTGTCTTCCAGGTTGCCATCCCTGTGATTGGACTTTGAGCAAGCGCTGGGGAGGTGTTTAAAAGGTGAGACCCCCAATTGCTAAGCTCAATTGATGCCGGGGTGAGTGAATCAAAAATGGCAGCTGCCATGGGCGTGACGTGAAACTCATGAACATTTTTTTAAAGTAGCTGATTTTTAATGCAAATCATCAGTGGGATTTTCTCGCTGAATCCGACACTTGGAAAAAATATCAGAAGATTCCACCTACAGCCCTTGTAAACCAACAAGGTAGCTGTGGTCTGACAACATCCCATTCTGAAACCAAATGGTAGATGCCATTCAAACGATCTTCTGTGGATTGCTCCTTAAAACTCCTCTTCCTCTCTTCCCCCTCCCCTCCCCCGATGTATTACATCTAAACCAACTGATCTCACTGGACTCTGGCTTCTTCCTAAATGTTTCCAAACTCCACTCTCAAACAGACAGAACCTTCTTTCAAATAATGCTTTGCCTCAGCTGTTTTCAACAAGGATCAATCGCTATTTTCAAACACTCCATTCAGTATTCCAGTGTTTTTGAATAGCCAGGACCATTCAAACTTTCACAGTCTCTCAAGGATCTAACACCAATTGCTTCAACCTTTTACTTCATCGGCTATAGTGAGATATCATCAATCTTAGGAGCACTGGCTTTTCACTAGCTATCGCTACCGGGTCTGCACTTTTCAGCTCTGACTTTAACTTAAATGAACAGTAGTACCCTGGTCCAATGGCAGTTGTTCCTCTTTACTCTTTTTTACTTCAATCTTCATGGAAACTTCTCTTCATTCTCAGGTTTCTAGAACTAATTCCTTTAGGAATTAAGGTTAGTGCCTTACTGACCTTATTGAGTGCCTTACTAACCTTATTGAGTTTTTTGAGAAAGTGACCAAAGAGGTGGATGGGGGTAAGGCAGTTGACGTGGTATATATGGACTTTAGTAAGGCGTTTGATAAGGTTCACCATGGAAGGCTTCTGCAGAAATTGCAGATGTATGGGATTGAAGGTGATCTAGGAAATTGGATTAGGAATTGGCTGGCGGATAGGAGACAGAGGGTGGTGGTTGATGGTAAGTATTCGACATGGAGTTCAGTTACGAGTGGTGTGCCTCGGGGATCTGTTTTGGGGCCACTGCTGTTTGTAATTTTTATAAATGATCTGGATGAGGGTATAGTTGGGTGGATTAGTAAATTTGCTGATGACACCAAAGTCGGAGGTGTGGTAGTTAGTGAGGAAGGGTGTCTTAGTCTACAGGGAGACTTGGATAAGTTGCAGAGCTGGGCCGAGAAGTGGAGGATGGAGTTTAATGCGGAAAAGTGTGAGGTAATTCACTTTGGTAGGAATAACGGATGTGTAGAGTATAGGGCTAACGGTAGGACTCTGAATAGTGTGGATGAACAGAGGGATCTAGGTGTATCTGTACATAGATCCGTGGAAGTTGGGAATCAAGTAGATAGGGTTGTTAGGAAGGCATACGGTGTCTTGGCGTTTATTAGGGGGATTGAATTTAGGAGCCGCAGCGTCATGTTGCAACTGTACAAAACTCTGGTGCGGCCGCACTTGGAGTATTGTGTGCAGTTCTGGTCCCCACATTATAGGAAGGATGTGGAGGCTTTGGAGAGGGTGCAGAGGAGGTTTACCAGGATGTTGCCTGGTATGGAGGGGAGGTCCTATGTGGAGAGACTGAGGGATTTGAGGTTGTTTTCGTTAGAAAGAAGGCGGCTACGAGGGGACCTTATTGAAACATATAAGATGATTAGAGGTTTAGATAGGGTGGACAGTGATAGCCGTTTTCCTCAGATGGAGAAAGCTAGCACGAGGGGGCATAGCTTTAAATTAAGGGGTGGTAGTTATAGGACGGATGTCAGGGGTAGGTTCTTTACCCAGAGGGTGGTGAGGGATTGGAATGCCCTGCCTGCTGCAGTTGTAAATGCGCCTAGTTTGGGGGCATTTAAGAGATCCGTGGATAGGTTTATGGATGGTAAGGGTTTGGTTTAGGTTAGAGGGTCATTGTTTTTTAACTGGTCGGCGCAACATCGTGGGCCGAAGGGCCTGTTCTGCACTGTAATGTTCTATGTTCTATGTTCATGGTATGGTTTTTCTTCTCACAGAGCTGAGAGAGCTGTTCCCACTCTAGGTTCTTAGCTCTGATTGCTATAGGTTTGATTTAAAATTAAACTCAAACAACCTTTCTAATCTAGAAGGTGGTCCTTTGTTGTTAATCAACAGCTCATTCTTTCTCCAAACTTGTGCTTACTTTTCACATCATAAACTTTTTATCGACAATTCAGATACTGTTTGAACTGAAACCAAACATCCCCAAAAATGCAAAAACACTATTTAACATTAATGTAACTAGAGTGTTATCGTTTTTACACAGAAACATTAAATTAAACTCACTTAAATCTATGCTTCATTTCTAATATCCAACAATACAAGTATAGATTACTTACAACTACCTCAGCTTCCTGACACTGGCTTCGAAATTGATCCGAATCCTTTATCACTTTTCCTGGTACCTTATAACCAACAACAGCCTGTAAACTCCCACCAATGCCCTTTGCTGTTTTTTAGCTCAAATGATTCTATGGAGCAGGATTTTCTGACCATTTCCTCCAGTGATATTGTTGGGTCCCACCAACAGCGAGCCTCTGCTGAAGGTTCCCCAACAACGGAAGAGTTGAATAATGAGAGACCCCTTTGCTGTGACAGGATCAGAAAATCCTGCTACCGGCCAATGACAGGCTACCTCTGCTGCCATAAAACACATCTCAGTGAGGGGGCAGGGGAAATCGGGTCTACATCTTGACTCTTTGAGCTAAAATCCTGTCTTACTAATGTACTGACCCTGTTCCTTATTAACAGTGTTATTTCACCTCTTTTTCTCCTAATTTCTTTCTAAATGACAAATATCCCTGAATATTCAGTTCCCAGTCCTGGTCACTCTGTAATCACATCTCTGTATGGCAACTAAATTATTACCATTTAACTCTATTCGCACCTTTATTCATCTATCATGTTGTCATGCTGCATGCATTCAGGTAGAGTGCCCATGCCTTGGTCTTTTTAATGTATTTCTGCTTTGATGCTTGTCTGTGTTTCAACTGACTTCTAATTTTGCTTCCTGCTTTCCTACTTCCTGTTAGCAGTTTTGTTTCCCTACAATCTGAAATCCTTCTCAGGTTCTCATCCCCTTGCCAATCAGGTTTAAACCCTACCCTAAAGCACTAACAGATCTCCCCACCAGGATTTTAGTTCTGATTCCATCTGCCCCAAGACCCAGTCCCAATGCCTCAGAATTTTTATGTCCTCCTTCCAGCACCAATTCTCCAGCTATGTGTTCAATCGCTCGATCCTCCTATTCCTTTGATCACTAGCACAGTTACTGATTTTGAGGTCCTGCTTTTTACTTACTTCCTAAAATCTGCTTTCAGGACCCCATTCCTCTTCCTACCCATGTTACTGTTACCACTGTGGATGATGACCTCTGGCTGTTCACCCTCCCCCAGAAGAATGTCCTTGAGTACACCCAATCCTGTGAACATGCCTTTTAAACATTTTGTTTTTCTATTCTTACAATCAACATAAATAAATAATTGAATGCAGCCCTTTTTTAGAGAGGTAGCACATACCAGTCTTATGTTAGGACCCCCTGCAAAGATTTCAGCCAACCTGAGTCACATTATTTGCTGCCCCTGCATTCTAAACTTTCTCAGTGATTCATGCACTAGAATCCCAGGTTCCTCTGCATCTCAGAGCTCTATAATCTCACACTGTTGAAATAATATGACTCTTTATTCATCCTGCCAAAATGGAGAACTTCACATTTTCTCACATTATTCTTCATTTGCCAGGTCTTTGCCCACTCACCTAACTTATCCATATCCTTTTGTGGCCTCCTTATGTCCTCTTCCCAACTTACTTTCTTACCTTATACTTCTTCTCATATCCAATGAAAATGCTGCAAATATGGATGCCTTGTCAGGCCACGCTGCCTTTTCCTTAATCTATCTCCCTCAGTCGTCTTTGGTGAGAAACTACATACCTTCCCAATGCTATTCAAATCTGAAAATTGTCAAGCTTTTCAAATTTAAAAATCCTAGATTCCTTTGCTACTGGTGAGGATTGATATTTTATGGAACTCACACAAAACTGTCCTTTTATTCTGTGTGTCAGCGTTTCCAGCCCAGAGCCTTTACATGACTGATTTTATGAAGGCAAGTCATGATGACACTTGCCACATAACATTAAAGTTAATTTAAGTACTGTAGTCTCTCTCACTACCACCAATCTTTCTTCCTTTCACTGTTGGAGCCAACTATTAATCCATAATACCTTTTCAGATCTGATGCAAAATAACTAATACTTCCCATAAGATTTTGAATATGCTAATTTTTTTCATATGCTAATTAGATGCTGACAGGTCACATACTGTTTCTCAGTAAACATTTACACTGCAGATTTATCCATTTTAATGTACTTTTATTGTGATTTTTATTTTAATGTTAATAATGTCATTTAAATTCCAGCTGCGCTTAAGTGTATGTACCAAACCTACCTTTCTGGCAACTTTTGTGGATTGGCAGACTGAATACAAGGCCTAAAACCAGGGATGTTGAAGGTGAATTAATTTGATGTCATGATTCCTTAGGAAGGAACAGCTGGAGTGGGGAATATTGACATTTATTTCACAAGGAGCAAATAGATCTGACAGCCTTTGTAAGGCTTGATTTGAATAGCAAGTTATTTTTAGCTCACCCTCACAGACAAGACACAGAACTATTATGTGAGCTGTGATTGGTTCACTCACAGGTTTTCTTTAATTGTGAGAGAGCCAGACGTGTACATCTTTACAAATGAATGCAGATCATTTTTCTTTTTAATATGTATCAGGTATGTTGAAATATAACATTCTTTATGGAGAAATATTCCACCTTGAGATGATCTGCGTGTGTTTTATTATTTTGAAAAAATATTTTTGTTCCCTATTGCTTATTTTCTTTTTCCTGCAGTAGCCTAAGAGATGGAAATGTTGGAAGGGAAATTTAAAGCTGAAACTTTGTAGTCCTGTGGCTAGTGTTTAGGCATGATATACTATAACTGCATTGTTTTGTGCTGGTTAACTTTGCTTCAGTTCACTTACATTTCTACTTTACTTGATTTTTTAGTTTAAATGTTAAATACTCCTACATAATTTGACTATGAGGGCCTATCAGATAAAACTTGAAGAGGAGATTCCATTTACATTTTTAAAATGGAGCAAAATGTACACATGTCCAAATCACAAGTTTTTTTTGTTGCCATGGTTTTTAATTGAGTTTTTGTATGAATATTTACCATTGTCACCACAATATTTCCAACTTCATTCACAACAAAGCAACCTGTTTGATTTTCACCCCATCCACCAGTTTAAAAATCCATGCCCTTCACCAGTGGCATATAGTGGCTGCAGTATGCCATCTAACAGATGCATTGCAGCAACTCTCTAAGGCTTTCTTAACTGCAGTTTCCAAACCCACAACTTTTACCATGTAGAAGGACAGGACAACAGAAGTTTGAAAACACCACCATTTGCGAGTTTCCTCCAAGTCAAACACCATCCTGACTTAAAATTAAGTCACAATTCTTTCACTGTCACTGGGTCAAAATTCTGGAACTCCCTCCAAAAGGCACTGTGACTGTACTTACATCAGAAGGACTGTGGCAGTTCAAAAATGTGGCTCACCTTTTCAAGGGAAGTTAGAAATGCGAAGTAAATGCTGGACTTGCCAGAAATGCCATCATGCATCCCATGAATGAAAAGTTATTACAGGTCCTCGCCACTCGATGGATCTTATTAGCATGGTGGGATTTTACAGCCTCACTCATCCTGAAACTGTAAAATCCCACCTGAGGTTAACGGGCCTTTCCATTGTCCACCCATCAAATGGTAAAATTCCGGCCCGTGTCTGAAGACTGATCCAACTCTCACCATTTTGTATATAGTAAGCTTATATTCATTAACTGGCTTTGGACTAAACCATGGAAAATTTACTGGTGCATCAAAAATAATATTCATTCTGATTTGGAATTACAGGAAATATTCTGATATGGAAGCAGTTAACGAATGATTCTTTCCAAATCTTGTGCTTCATGGTGCCAAACTTCAATTACCTTTAAATAAGCTTTTCTCTGTATGTTACCTAACAGTATGAAAATTTGAAAGCAGTGTAGCATGATGGTGTGATGCTCACTGAAATAGAATGGGATAGATGGAGATTTGATTCCCTGTCTGCTCTGTCCATGATTGAGTTCAGCAAATAAAGACAGTGGTCGTTCTCTGCAGTGGAGAGAGGTTTACAAAATCAGGAAGGGACGTAGTCACTGTGCCTCCTGAGGACTGGCTGTCAAGAATATTGCCATCATCTAAGCATATTCTGCTCTTAGAGCAAGGGTATAAGAACATAAGAACATAAGAAATAGGAGCAGGAGTAGGCCATCCAGCCCTTCGAGCCTGCCCCGCCATTCAATAAGATCATGGCTGATCTGTCGTGTCTCAGTTCCACATTCGCGCCCTCTCCCCATAACCCTTAATCCCCTCGCTTATCAAAAACCCATCAACCCGCGTCTTAAAAATATTTAGCAAGGCAGCCTCCACCACCTCAACGGGCAGAGAATTCCAGAGATTCACCACCCTTTGAGTGAAGAAGTTCCTCCTCAACTCCGTTCTAAACCGCCCCCCTTTATCTTGAGGCTGTGCCCCCTAGTCCTACTGTCCTTTCTGAGCGGGAAGAGCCTCTCCACCTCTATCCTATCCATCTCATTCATCATTTTATACGTCTCAATGAGATCTCCCCTCATTCTTCTAAACTCTAACAAGTACAAGCCTAGTTTATTCAGCCTCTCCTCATAGCTCAACCCCCTCAACTCCGGTATCAGCCTAGTAAACCTCCTCTGCACTCCCTCCAAGGCCAAAATATCTTTGCGTAAGTACGGCGACCAAAACTGCACACAGTACTCCAGCTGCGGCCTCACCAATGCCCTATACAGCTGCAGCAAGACCTCCCTACTTCTATATTCAATCCCCCTCGCTATGAAGGCCAGCATCCCATTAGCCTTCCTGACCACCTGCTGCACCTGCAGGCTTGGTTTTTGTGACTCACGCACAAGGACCCCGAGGTCCCTCTGCACCGTCGCCTGCTGCAGTTTTTCGCCCCGTAAGTAATAGTCCTTCCTACCATTCTTCCTACCAAAGTGGACCACCTCGCACTTGCCAACATTAAATTCCATTTGCCATTTCCTGGCCCATTCGCCCAGCCTATCTAGATCCTTCTGCAGACTCTCCACACCCTCCGCGCAATTTGCCGTTCCACCAATCTTGGTGTCATCAGCAAATTTCGACACCATACACTCGGTTCCCTCCTCCAGATCATCTATATAAATGGTAAATAGCTGAGGCCCCAGCACCGACCCCTGGGGCACTCCACTAGTCACCAACCGCCAATCCGAATAGCACTCATTAACCCCCACTCTCTGTCTCCTATTTGACAACCAATCCTCTATCCACGCTAACACCCTACCCCCAACTCCATGCCCCCTTACCTTCTGCAATAACCTCTTGTGAGGTACCTTGTCAAACGCCTTCTGAAAATCAAGAAAGACCACATCCACCGGCTCTCCTCTATCCACCGCCCTAGACACATCCTCATAAAACTCCAATAAATTTGTCAGACACGACTTCCCCTTAACGAAACCGTGCTGCGTCTGCTCTATCAAGCAATTCCCCTCAAGATGCCTCGCTATTTCCTCCTTGATGACGGATTCTAACATCTTACCTACAACAGACCTTAAACTAACCAGCCTATCTCTGAGCTACTGAGCTATCAAATTGGATGGATAAGGAATGAGATTACTAACGTACAACGGACCTGATTTTAGAAAGTTTAAAAGCTTGAAATAGTGAATATATAAACTTAAAAATAGTGATTTCTAAACATAAACACTACGGTTGAATTTCCATGGATTTCTCCTGACGTCTGTGGCAACTTCAGCAGAAGAAAAATGGAGATCCTACAGAAATGGCTTAAACCAGTGATTCTGTGGTGAACTTTCAGGTAATTAGGACTTTAGGCTTGTTTATTTAAACTCATTAAGGAATGTCCACCAACTACCATTTTATGTTTCCACAAATCACATTGTTTTGCCATGAATTTTAACAAAAAGGTGATTAATTCAATTAATTTTGTTTTTCAGTGCTCCTTTTTACCTAAGTTCTTCATTCATATAGAAACAAAATATGAAGATAACAATGGATCAAATGATAATGTAAGTATCCAATGTTTTGCAGTAATTTTAAAAAACGTAAGAAATAGGAATAGGCTATTTGGTTCCTCAAGCCTGCTCTGTCATTCAATAAAGTGGTGATCTGTCATGGCCTCAACTCCACATCCCTGCCTGTCCCCAAAACCCTTGACTCACTTCTAGATCAAAAAATTGTCTTACTCTGTGTTGAATCTATTCGATGGAACAACCTAAAATTCTCTCTAAAGTAGAGAATTCCAAAGATTCACAGGATGAAATTCATCCTCGTCACCATCTAAAATGGGAGACCACTTATTCTGAAACTCCGTCCCCTGGTTCTAGATTTCCCCATAAAGGAAAACATTACAAGCAATTCATGTTTGTTATCATTGTTTTGGCTTCCATGACTTTGATGTTTTTTCCATCAGCGTGGGGGGCACTCTCAAAAGAACAGTGTGTGGGTGCAGTGAGAATACAGAAATAGTAGCTTTAAAAGTAAAAATCTATAAAGTATTTCATTATTATAGTATAGACGTATAGATTATTCTCCATTAAGTAAACACAAATCCAATCAGCTTAATCAATTATAAACAAATTTAGTACCAGTCTACAGTTTTCCCTTTCCTTCCAACCCCCAACTCTTCATATGTTTAATTGTTACAATATGGAATGAATTAGGTAAAGGGTTAGTGGAAATCACTGAAAAAGTAACTTTCAACAGGGAGTTGGATACACACTCGAAGAGGAAAAACTTGCAAGGCTGTGACTTTGTTTCTACAAACAATGCTATCTTTTGGTGCAATAGTGTACAAGGCTTTGGGATATTTGAACAAGCAACAAGGTCAATTAGTATTACATTAAAATTGGTTGCAGAAGAATATGGCACTACTGGAGATGCAGGAGGTATTACACTGTGACTGAGATACAAGAAATATCTGCAATAACAGATGTAGGAATGCTGTATTGACGACAATACAGGGCTATGCTGTGATGATTATGATATAGGATTGTGCTGTGGGGACTACCGTGTAGGGGTATGGTGTAAAGACTGCAGTACAGGGATATGCTATTATGATTGTGGTATGGGGGTGCACTGTAATGACTGTGATGCATAAATGTGTGCAATGACTATAATGCAGGGTGTACTGTAATGACTATAATTATAGGAGTGTGCTGTAATGATTGAAGCACAGAAAACATTATCATGACATAGACACAATGAAACACTGCAACGACTGAGATAAATGGGAATGATGTATGACCAAGATACAAGGTAATATCTAATGACTGAGATCACAAAAAGTGCGACAGTGCCTGATGCATAAGATCACTGCAATAACAGGAATGCTGTAAATACTGAGATAAAGTAGAGTACTATAATTATTAACAGACAGGGGACTGCTACTGTAGGTGATCTACATGGTAAATGCAGAGATGCAAGACAGATATAATAACAGCTGAGGTTAATGTGTTGAAATTTACTAGGTACATTAACCCCAGCTGTTATTAATACTGAATATGTGACAGCTCAGAGACTGTGCAATGGCAGTTGTTTACAGTAGTATAGGAGTGGTTAAGATTAAGGTACAGGAGAGCCCTCCAATGAAAGAGAAACAGTGTTTGCAATTTAATATGCAGTGCAGTAGATCATATCAGTGCCATGAAAATCCACAATGCAGAAGTGTGCTGTAATGACTGTGATGCAGTATACAATTGGACTTTATTAGATCCTACTATAAATTATCCAGTGGGATCTTCTGCTGTCGCACCACTGCTGCGAGTTTCCCAGTGTCATGCAACAACCAATGGTGCCGCAGGGAGGACAGAAAATCCCTTCCCTTGGAGTCACTTTCCTTTCTGTGCACCAACACCTAACAAAACCTTACTGAAAACCACTGGTCACTTATTTGTACATTATGTGGCTGATATTTCAGAATATATACTGATGAAGGAGAAACTTGTGCATTGATTTTGCTCATCAGAAAAGCACAGTACACCTTTGACATTCTGAGATGAGGTGGAGATGCTGGTGTTGGACTGGGATGATGGCCAGCAAGGTTTCCCTTTTGCCTACATGCATTTAGAAAATTACTCCCTATTCCATATGTTACAGAGATATGACCTTTGTTTGTTTCAAGAATATGACACAACAAGGCCTTTATACATCACTGACCTTTAGATTTTGCAGTTTGCGACATCTTAAGGTCTTAATGTATTTCAATTACGTCACACATTTTATGTCTGGGCGGACTGTTTTTACATATGTTATGGGATGAAGGCGAGGTCTCTGTAGGACTGATGTTAAAATGATCAAATCTCTAGTTAAATGGCAGAGCAGGATCAAGAGGCTGAATCACCTCTTCCTCTTTATCCCAGTTTGGAGTGCAGAACTGCATTGGTTATTTTCATTATTTAACTGTTGATGAGATCAAAACCTGTATTATCTTTTATACAACCTAACCCATCCCGCCACCAGTGAATGAAAGTTGCCACAGTCCCACAGGACCATAAGCTGCCCTCCTCCTTTCTGAGAGAGGGAGCTGACAGGTGCTGATTTAACCTTAGGGGCACCACACCTCAAGTAAGGGCAAGATTGAAAAGGTGAGGCCTTCGTAGCCTCAGCCGCTGTTCGCATCACGCTCATCACAAACCAGCCATCCAGCCAACTGACTTAACTGGCCACAAATATCACATTTGTCAATCAATTTTTTTAATAGATTTTTATATAATGGTTTTTTTCCCGGTAATTTGACATAGGTAAATGCCATAGTTCAATGGCCAAATTGTACAAGTCTTACCATCACTATAGTTGTTGTTATTCTCCTCAAATGAATTGTCACTTAAACTCTAATCACTATGCTTCCTGGAATGGATTACATTAACTATTGAGTTGGTGGACTAGAGCTAATAGAAATAACCAGTTTACCTTAGCAAGGGTGTCAAAAACCAAGAGCATAGATTAAGTAATTGATAGAAGAATTAAAGGGGAACTGATTGATATTTCTTCACTCAGAATGTGATTAGGATCTGGAAGTTGGAGAGACAAAATCTCTCACATTTTAAAAAGCACTTGAATGTCTCCTTGAAAAGCCACAATCTGCAGAACTACAAGCCTAGTGCAGAAAAATTGGATTAGTCTGGGTAGGTCAGCATGGACACAGTGGACTGAATGGCCTCTTTCTGTGTGGGGGATTTTCTATGATGCACTTTGGCAGAGAAAAAAGGAGGTAATATATACTTAATACATAGTTCTAAATAAGGATATTGGGGTGATCTTAATGTTACGCCCCACAGGCCAATGGGCAGGGTGAGCCGGTAAGATCGCAAGAGAGCCAAGGAATCAGATTCATGCCCAATTTCTCATCTCTCACGATCTTACCAGCACTAGATATCTGGTAAGGTCAGCCTTGCACCCATTTCTGGCATGAGGCTGAATAATTTATTTAAATTAAATTTACACGTGTTTAGAATGAAATTAATGAGCCCAGAAGGCTATTGTCCTCGCCTCTGTGGCCCTGCCGGGAGAGGTTCTCTCTGGTGAGAATCACTGCTGGGCCCCGCGACAGTGGCCAGTCATGATGGCCTCCTGGGAGAGGCTGGGGAAAAAGGAGTTGCCCCTTAGGCAGCTCCAACCTAGCACTGGGCATTGCCAAGGGGTGGAGCCAGAGGGGGCAGGACTTATTGGTGGCACAGACCAGGGCAGCAGGTTGGTGGGATGGGGGAGCGCTATGTACTCTGCATTAAGGATCAGCGTTTTCACATTCCTGCTGGACTTTGAATTTCTTTGTAAGATCGTCTCCGTAGAGTCCAATGTGCATAAAGTTCTGAAGATGGCAGGATATGTTAAATGAGCCATTAGCATAGGATATGGAATCTTGGGTTTCATAAATACAGGTATTGGGCCCGATTTTACCATTGTGTTCCCATTTTCAGGCGCGTAAAGTTGATACAATTGGGCATCAGACGAGTAGTGCGATCTGTGCCTGCCTCCATGCAAATTCCCCATTTACCAAGGCCCAAAAATGGCTGTGGTTGAGAAGATGGGTCCGCTGCCACTTTGCTTGAGATCGATGGGGGCAGGGGGAGGTGGGTCCAACAGCTTTCTGCTTGAGATCAGTGGAGGGAGGTGGGGTTGGGGGGACCTGGCGGCTCTCTGCTTGGGATCGATGGGGGGGAGTAAAAGGGGGTCTGCTGCCACTCTGCCAGTGATCAGTCGAAGGAAAGGGGGGGTCTGCTGTCGCTGTGCCTGAGATCAGTGGGAGGCAAGGGGGGTCCGCTGCCACTCTACTTGAGATTGGTGGGGGAAAGGGCGGATGGAGCCACGGTCGGTCTGGGTGACAAGAGGGTCAGTAATGTTGGGGAGGGTGCGGGAAGACATTATCCAGCCCAGGAGGGAAGTGGCAGAGGAATAGTAAACTCTCATTTTTTCTGTGCTTGCACAGTTGGAGGCACCAATTGGAGCTGTGGTGTTTCGGGCAGATTAAGCCTGCCCACAGGCTTGTGCAGCACGATTCGGAATTGCAGGCAGAATGCGTATAAGGGTAACTCAGAATGGGTCTAGAAATTGGATTGAAACACTCCCAGTTTCAAGTCTACCCAGTACTTAGAATCAGAATGGTAAAATAGGTTCCATTGAGTTCAATAGCAGTGACACTTTGCCAAACCTTTATAAAGCTTACGTTAGGAATGGTATGAGGGTGGTTGAGAAGTTGCAAAGGAGGTTTACCAGAATAATTTCAGGGATGAAGGAATTTAGCAAAAAGGTTAGGTCTTGGAGAAGCTGAAATTGTTCTCCTTGGAGTAAAGGAGGTTGAAGGGAGATCTGATAAAGGTTTACAAAATTATCACAAGTTTAGATAAAGTAGACAAGCAAAAGTTGTCCCCATGAGCTGATGGTACAAGGTTTTGGGAATTTGGATAAGAGGTGTGTGAAGAAAAGTTTCTTTATGCAGAGAGTGATAATCATCTGGAATTTGCTACCGATGAGGTTGGTGGAATTAGAGATGAATCTGAGATTTCAAAAAGAAACTTGATGGATACTTGAGGGAAATAAACTTGCAGGGCTCCAAGGATAGAGTGGGGTAATGGGGTTGACTAGATTGTTTTCTTGAGACTTGCATGGACACATTGGGCCCCCTGTGCCATAACAACCCTGTTTATCTAACCTCTAACAAAAGAAAAGCCTGCATGGTGGAACCTGGAAAAAAAGACGGTGCACCTTCTTACAGGATTGTACATACTCAAAACAAAATCACTACGTTTGTATTTTGGTTAAATAGCTATGGAACCATAAGCACAAAACTTAAACTCATAACATAATTGATTGCCCTAAAGAAATGTTGGGATCCAAATTAAGTAAGTTTCCTTAGTTAATTCACAGAGTCCAGTGTCCCAGCACAAAAGTGTCTCTGAAAGTGACGTTGGCTTGGTGTTCAGCTCCAAGCTACTGAAAGGATAGTGATGATAAGGAACAAAACTGTGTAATGATTTAGGCTGGGGGCAGTTGTGTGAGGTTGAGACAGAACCAAGTTGTCATGTCAGTGTATGCAAGGATTGGTGTAACATTTGTCCAATTCTTCATCTGACCTTGAAACATTTTTGTCGCTGGTAGCTGAGTAGCAAAATAATGCTTGGTTTATTCTTTCACCTTCATGCCTGATTTCAGAATGGAAAAATAAAAGTAACAATGCAGTCAAAGGTCAGAGTGTTTGAAGAAAAAAATCAGTAGTGATGGAAGGACATGAAATATAAAAGTTAACAGTACAAAGAACTAAAAGTGCTATAGCAGTCCTCAGTGGCTTAATACAATCATAGAATCCTACAGTGCTGAAGGAGGCCATTCAGCCCATCGAGTCTGCACCAACTACAATCCCACCAGGCCCTATCCCCGTAATCCCAGGCATTTACCCTAGTCAGTCCACCTAACATGTTGCAGGCTTAAATTAAGATTCTTGGGACCATAGTGGAATAAATAATTGCATGCTCCTTAGACCTGGGTTGTTATTTTCTTTTGTGACCAGATTAGCAATAGAATATCAATCCCTGATATTTTGTATCTTGCCTGTCTTGAAGAGAAGTATGGAACACATTTTCCAGCACAACCCAACAATAACGTTTTCCTCCATTGCCAATGTAACCAATATTGCAAATTCAGCTTATTTCACTAAGAAGTTCTGATCATTCATTGTACTAACTGCATTGTTGAAAATAAATTTCTGAAATTGTTCTCGAACTCCACCTCCAAATCACTTTAGTTACATGTTGCAGGATTAAGTTGGAACAAACTATTTTTAGCTTCCTATTACAGGGACTGATGTACATTCCTGAAATATTTCTACCTCTTTCTTTAACTTAAATATCAATACAGGATAATTGTCTCAATGTGTTGCTGTCCCATGGAATGTTACTTATAGTGTCCTATAGGAATGGCAGGAATATAGGAAGAGAAGACACTCTTTCCAACTTTTAAACACCTCTTATAATTAGCTGAAGAACAGCATTAGCACAGACTTACACCAATGGATCTGTCCACTCTAGCTAAAAAATGGTGAATGACATCTAGGAGACCCTGCCAGAGACTGAAAAAAAGGTTAGACTAACTTAAATCCGAATGCTACTGCAGATTTCACCTTGTATGGTTCTCAGGCTCCATCTAATGGTGATTCTTATTTGACATATTTTCCTTTTGTAAATACTGTTTTAAATTTTTATATAATAGAAGTGTTGCAATGATTTGTGGCTACCATGCTGTGTATGAAACAAGGACGTCTGCATCTGTGTTGTAATACTCAGAATGCAACTGTGTAGTGGTAAATCTACAGTTCCAGAAATGTTAGTTGAAAAGTATTTATTTTTATCCATGTCCAGCCATCTCATTGTTTGATAGTAGCCATTACATCCTGCACTTGATTGGCCCATAGTAACGTGTCTGATTGATCATTAGTACTTGTGACACTGTTTTTGAATTGCATGGTTCACAGCATTCACAGAAAACATTTTACTGTTCTGCTCTATAGCCATAGAAATTGAATTTCCACAATAAAAATTCAAATATCATTTAATGCATTTGTACTGCAGACAAAATAAGCTACCTACTTCACATGCACAAAAGGAAATCCTACACCTTTTATATGGAATTGTACAATTTGTCTCATCATTAGAATTACTTAACTGCCTTATAAAGTGGACTGCATTCTTCATGGTCATATATTGTGTATTGCATCATATTCTACTTTAGGTAAAGTGGACATATGTGATTCTCAGCCTTTTTGCTTTAGATATTTGTTCCAGATTGACATCTTCTTCATTTCAAATCCTTAAAATCTAGAAGGCAAACAATTTTTTCTGAAAAGCTAATGTCAAATATTGCTTATCGTTTGTGGTCCAACCTGAATGTCATTAAGTCCTGAGCAATGAGTCAACTACCATCCCAAGACCTATATCACACTCTTCCCCAATCTAGTTCAATGCTAATCATTGAGTATGCATGTCTCCTGTTTTTTCAACGTGATACTACCTGTGCTGCCTAATTTCAATTCCATGATTAAATTGCTATCTTCTAATTTACTTAGAGATGTCTGTTACACTCTGCATGTAGACAATATGTTTTATTATTTTACATTACTGTATATATGTTGCAGATCTTCGATTCTGAAGCAAAAGACATTGAAAGAGATGTCTGTTTCATTGATATTGCATATGATGAAATTCCAGAACGCTATTACAAAGATTCTGAGGTAAGCGAGCATTTTATTTTGGATGCATAGAATGGAATTTTGGATGCATAGAATGGAATTTTCCTCCTCTCAGCAGAGAGTTTGGTGGCAGTGGGAGATAGCACGCTGGGACCACGGGATCTTATGGAACCATTGTTGTCAATGAGTTTCCTATTGCACACACTCCTCGCTGCTGGGAAACCCACAGTGGGACACAATGTAAATGGCAAGATTCCAGTGACTGTGTGACACTGCACTCACTGATAGAATAGGATGTGGGGTTTTGCACTTTTGCTCAGGAAAAACTGAGAATTGTATTAACTGAGGTCGATTATTTTTTATGACAGAGATTTTAATGAGTGTAAAACTGGAAAAAAATTTAATCTGTAAGAAAATAAAATAATAGAGCAGTGGTGCCGGAGATGTTAGGATTTAAAAATATTTGATTTGATTTATTATTATGTAAAATGTACACACATGTACCAAGATACAGTGAAAAGTACTGTTGATAGGTGAAGTTAGTGATGCTGTTGCAAACTAGGTTAAATTGGTTACACAAGCTATTTGAAATCATGCCAGTCATTTTTAGGTAGTAAACAATCCACTTTTATTCCACTGCTGAATAGAGCTAAGGCTATGGAAACCTGAGAGGAGAGAGTGTGGGTGAGGGTGTTGATAAGAGAAGAAGAATCATCGAATCCCTACAGTACAGAAGGAGGCCATTCAGTCCATCGAGCATGTACCGACTACATCCCACCCAGGCCCTATTCCCATATACCCTGCTAATCCCCCTGATACTAGGGTCAATGTGGCATGGCCAATCAACCTAACCTGCACATCTTTGGACGGTGGGGGGAAACCGGAGCACTGGAAGAAACCCACGCAGACACGGGGAGAAAGTGCAAACTCCACACAGACAGTGACCCAAGTTCAGAATTGAATCTGGGTCCCTGTCACTGTGTGGCAACAGTGCTAACCACTGTGCTGCCCATAGGTGAGGGTGAGAGTGGTAAGGGAGTGTTTGTGAGTGGACATCCCCCACATCAATGACAAAAAGAAGGTAAGATTTGGAAATGTTTGTTGAATAACAGAACTTTTTAATTATAATAATATATGCACCTAAGACATAGAAACATCAATTATGTTTGTTTTAGTATGTTTATACCTATTGTGCAATAATAGCCAATTTTTTGTGGTTTAATTCTTCAGTATAACCTGGAAGTACCTCCAGGGGTTCTTTCAGAACTCTTAGGATGTCAAAAGAGTGGAAAAGTTTGTGAACCTGTGGCCTAATCAATCTTCACTTTCTTTAAAAACACAGGAGCAGAAAAATGCTGGAAAATCTCACCGGGTCTCACAGCACCTGTGGAGAGAGAGTAGAGCCAATGTTTCAAGTCGAGATGACGAAGGGTCATCCAGCCTCGAAACTCTGGCTCTATTTTCTCTCCACAGATGCTGTCAGATCTGCTAAGGTTTTCCAGCATCTTTCTATTTTTATGTCAGATTGCAGTATCCATAGTATTTTGTGTTTATCTTCGCCTTCTTTAATCTGCTCTGGTACATGATGAATTTCCTTCACATTCTATACTCATGCTGAGCCCAACCTTTATATTTTCCAAATTTCTCAAACCTCAATACACTTGGATCATTTTTTGACATTCTCAAAAACACATCAAGTCAAGTTGGATGGTGGTTATGTGAGTATTGGGAGTGTTTTTCCTCTTGTGGACCAAAACGCCTTCCCACAGAAGCGGGTAGATAAAAATCAAGAACAGGAGGGCTGGCTGATTCCCTCCTTTTCACAGTCGCAGTGCCTGACTCAATACAGCCCCCTACACATCAGGTAGTACATTATTGAAATCAGTGGCTCTCAAACTAGAGGTATCCAATACCTTCCAATGGGGTCTGTGACGTAGGGTGGCCTTTAGTTGGCAACATGATAACTGTCAAAGGTGCTATGATCAAAAGTAAGCAGGTGTGTGGAGATGGTTCATGCTCTCCTCATGCACCTGCTCCCCCCGGGCTCCTTGCCCTCCTTGAGTTCTGCTGTATCGGAGCATTCTTTTCCCAGTCTGCTGCCTTGCTCGAGCTTTGCTCTATCAGGGCACCTGTTGTCCCCGGGCTCCTGCCCTCTTTGAGTTCTGCTCTATTGGGGCACCTCTTTTCCCAGACTCCTGCTCCATCCAAGCTCATTAAAAGTTCTTTCATTGAAAAAAAATGAAGTCATACTCTTTGTCATTTTTAATGGGAGGAGTGATGTTGAAAAGCTGATTCTCAGATTGAACACGTACATGCACACACGCTGGTTTCTCCAGAAACCAGCCACTGACTGGATAAGCAGCTCTGCCGCATTTTTCAAGACATGCCTGTCTTGCCATAGACTGCCTGGGAGGTTCCCACAGATTCCCTAGGTTCCATAGATCCCAGTTTAGGAACCCCTGTGTGACACCCAGTAAGAAGTTAATTTCATTACTAGAGACTGCTGATCATATTCCTGATGGACAATGAGCCCACGGAAATAAACTGCAAGATGTGGAGTATTGAATTATAACAACACCACAACAAAACAAATTACATTTTGAGCCAGAAATGAGCCCTGGGAGGTGGACACTTCGTGTCCAGTTGTGTAGAATAGGACAGGATATAAGATTCGCCATTCAGCAGGATGGGCCCAGGAGATAAATTGATTAACAATACACTGCATTTCAACTGCTGAGTCGAATTCCAGTGGCTGTGAAGAAAGGAGGATAAAAGAAATTTCAAAGCAGGAAAACCCACAGAGAGAAAGACTGGGAGTGACTATCAGATGATGGCCTGAAGTAAGACTTCACAAAGGAGTACCCCAACACCAGGCCTGACCAACCTGAAGACAGATGAGTAATAATGTCACATACACACACAAGGATAGTTTTAATTTATGTAATTACAGCATTTTGTTAATTTTGCTTTTAATGGAATAAAGCATTGTGATCGACTGAACTGAAATTTGAGTTGTTAATCAATACATTGGAAAGCATGTGGGATGTGCTTCCAGACACAGGTCAATAATGAACCTAGTAATGAACCTAGTCAAAAAGAAAAGTAAAGTGTACAAAAGATTCAGAGAGCTAGGAGATGTTAGGGATCTGGAGGAGTGTACAGCTTATAGGAAGGAATTTAAGAAGGAAATTAGGAGAGCCAGAAGGGGTCATGAGAAAGCCTTGGCAGGTAAGATTCAGGAGAACCCTAAAGCGTTCTACAAATATGTGAAGAGTAAAAGGATGAGATGTGAAGGAATAGGAACTATAATATGTGAAGGTGGGAAAGTTTGTACAGAACTGGTAGAAATAGCAGAGGTGCTTAATGAATACTTTACCTCGGTATTCACAGTTGAAAAAGATCCGGGTGATTGTACTGCAGGCTTGCAGTGGACTGAAAAGATTGAGTATGTGGACATTAAGAAAGAGGATGTGTTGGAAGTTTTGAATAGCATCAAGATAGATAAATCACCGGGACCAGATGGGATGTACCCCAGGTTACTGTGGGAGGCCAGGGAAGAGGTTGCAGAACCTCTGGTGATGATCTTTGCATCATCGATGGAGATGGGAGAGGTTCTGGAGGACTGGAGGATTGCAAATGTGGTTCCTATATTCAAGAAAGGGAATCGGGATAGCCCAGGAAATTACTGACCAGTGAGTCTAACCTCAGTGGTTGGTAAGTTGATGGAGAAGATTCTGAGGGACAGGATTTATGAACATTTAGAGAAGCTTAGTATGCTGAATAGAAGTCAACATGTCTTTGTCAAAGGCAGATCATGCCTTACGAGCCTGGTTGAGTTCTTTAAAAATGTGACTAAATACATTGATGAAGGAAGAGCGGTAGATGTGTTTTATATGGACTTCAGCAAGGCATTCGATAAGGTCCCCCATGCAAGACTTCTTGAGGAAGTGAGAGGGCATGGGATCCAAGGGGCTGTTGCCTTGTAGATCCAGAACCGGCTTGCCCGCAGAAGGCAGAGAGTGGTTGTAGATGGGTCTTTTTCTGCATGGAGGTCAGTCACTAGTGGAGTGCCCCAGGGATCTGTTCTGGGACCCTTGATGTTTGTAATTTTCGTAATTGACCTGGATGAGGAAGTGGAGGGATGGGTTGGTAAGTTTGCTGATGACACAAAGTTTGGAGGGATGTCAGAGGTTGAAGCGTGACATAGATAGGATGCAAGACTAGGCAGAGAAGTGGCAGATGGATTCAACCCGGATAAATGTGTAGTCATCCATTTTGGCAGGTCCAATGGGATAATGGAGTATGATATCAAGGGTAAGACTCCTGGCAGTGTAGAGGATCAGAAGGACCTTGGGATCCGGGTCCACAGGACTCTTAAATAGGCCTCGCAGGTAGAGGATGTGGCTAAGAAGGCGTATGGTGTACTGGCCTTCATCAATCGAGGGATTGAGTTTAGGAGTTGGGAGATAATGTTGCAGCTTTATAAGACCCTCTCTTGGAATACTGTGCTCAGTTCTGGTCGCCTCATTACAGGAAGGATGTGGCAGCTATTGAAAGGGTGCAGAAGAGATTTACAAGGATGTTGCCTGGACTGGGTGGCATGCCTTATGAGGATAGGTTGAGGGAGCTCAGTCTTTTCTCCTTAGAGAGACGAAGGATGAGAGGTGACCTGATAGAAGTGTATAAGATGTTGAGAGGTATAGATTGGGTGGATCCTCAGAGGCTTTTTCCAAGGGCTGGAATGGTTGCTACGAGAGGACACAGGTTAAGGTGCTGGGGAGTAGTTGCAGAGGAGATATCAGGGGTAGGTTTTTCACTCAGAGGGTGATAGGTGAGTGGAATCGGCTGCCGTCGGTGGTGGTGGAGGCAAATTCGATAGGGTCTTTCAAGAGACTTCTGGATGAGTACGTGGAACTTAATAGAATTGAGGGTTGTAGGTAAGCCTAGTAGGTTTGGATATCATCGGCGCAACTTGTGGGCCAAAGGACCTGTTTGTGCTATGTTCTAATACTCAGTATAAGAAATTCAATTAGAGGCAACAACTTGAAGAGTAGGTACTGTGATCCCTAAAGAAGGAATCACACAGCATCCTGCTTAATAACCTAATAGAACAATTATCGTGAATATTAAACATCATTTAGTTATTGCCATTGACTATCTTTGAATATTTTAGTTTAGTCCAACAGGTTTATTTGGTAGCACAAGCCACTAGCTTTCAGAGCACAGCCCCTTCATCAGGTGTGTGGGAGTTGTGTTCACAAACAGGACATATAGAGACACAAACTCGATTTACAAGTTAATGGTTGGAATGCGAGTCTTTACAGGTAATCAAGTCTTAAAAGTACAGATAACTTGAGTAGAGAGAGGGTTAAGCTCAGGTTAAAGAAATGGTATTGTCTCAAGCCAGAACAGTTAGTGAGATTTTGCAAACCCAGGCAAGTCGTGGGAGTTACAGATAGTGTGACATGATCCCAAGATCCCAGTTGAGGCCGTCTTCATGTATGCAGAACTTGGCTATCAGTTTCTGCTCAGCGATTCTGCGCTGTTGTGTGTCATGAAGGCCGCCTTGGAGAATGCTTACCCGAAGATCAGAGGCTAAATGCCTGTGACTGCTGAAGTGTTCTCCAATAGGAAGAGAACACTCCTGCCTGGTGATTGTCGAGTGGTGTTCGTTCATCCGTTGCCGTTTTAATTTAGACAGTGAATGTTGACAACACGATTAGGCCAGGTTGAGGAACTGGCTAAGAGGAGCCATTAATATTAAACCTAACAGTGTGAGTAAGATGCAAGCAAATTTACACTATTATATACCTTCAAGGTTCCTATTCTCTCTGAAAAGATGAGCTGGCTTGATACCCTCTACTGCAGGTAACTGCCTGTCTCAGTCTGGAGCAGTGCAGCCAGGAGGATTCCCTGCAACATCAGGGTCATGATGCTGGTAATCCATGCTCTCCCTGGATGACTTGTAAAGTGCACAATTTCTTAGCATGATATTTGGATGATTGTTTCCTTGCTGATATGAATTCAATTCTCTTATACAGTTGAGGCCATTAACTCCTTCAAGCCAGGTGCAACCCCACCGGATTGGGAAAAAATTGGCTGGATCATTAATCTTGATTCCTGTTCTGGACCTGTTTGCAGTCAGTTACACAGTATGAACAGTATAGGATAGCACAGGCCTGAGAACATTACATGGTGTGGGAAAAAAAGAATAGGAAGGAAATAATATGCAAAAACAAAGTGAAATAAATAACATACCCCATGTGTGACATCAGCAATGTTATATCATGGGTTTACAGACCCAGACAAGGTGTGTTTAATCACAAAACAAAGTGACAAATGCTCACAAATAAACGTCTATTCATCTATATTTGTCAAACAGCTCATTAATTTGGTAAATTAAGGTAAGGGATTGCTATGCAGTTAAATGAGGTACGCTCACACACTGCATGATATATCATTAACAAACTTCAAATGGATATTACATGGGTCACACATTATCAATGCTTGTGTTCCTTTTAATGAACAGTGCAATTGTATTCTAATTCACTGGGGAATCAAAGTTATGTGAACTTAACAAAATAGTTTCCAATTCCTAGTTTAAGAATTTAGTTAAGTGGTTATTTCTGTATTTGAGGAAAATGATTTGACATTACTTTATCGCTAATCAATGCTTTGATTTAGATTAATTGGAAAATGAAAAAGATAAATAGAAGTTTCATAAAGTGCATTTAAACCATGCAGTACATATTGGTGACTATTAAAGAAAAACTCTTCGATTTGATATATTTCCCAATTAAACTGAGAACTTAACTAATGTAGAAAATATCACGAGGATAAGAATTACATATCAAATATGGGTTTTAATGCTGTGCAGTGAAATTAGAGATTTACTTTGTCAAGTTTTGATGCAGTGCTGACTGAGAAAAAAAATAAAAGAATAAAGTTGAAATTGCTGGTGAAGAACAACGAAAAATACCTGCAGCAACAAACTGTGCCTTAAAATGCTGCACAGATAAATCAACTTGGCCAAAAGGTCATCTTGATCCAAATTCACGCATTGACTGCGTTACTTGATGAAAATTAAAGGAACTGAAATAGCAGTAGGTTGATTTCCTTCTTTTCGCTTGATTGGACCTTTCTACAAGTTACCCATTTATTCAATGTTCTGAGTGAACTAATGCAGGGAAGGTGGGCTGGTTAGCAGTGCTGTGCTTAATCTTCTACTCAGATTAGTTGACACACAGGCAGAAGAATCTTTGAGTGCACTAAGTATAGCAACATCACAAATCTGTTTGCAAAGAATCAGTTCATGATTTTGTTTCACGTAGTGCACAGAAGGGATCATCTCCCGCAGAAGGCAAAGGTGACATTAATGGATTGTTCCTTTACTACTTAGGATAGTGGAAGATACTAATTGCAAAGATTAATTGATGCATTGTTGCGTGTTTCCCTAACCAACACAGATAAGAGAGAGTCTATTTCTGGTAAAAAATCTATTGCAGGATCAGTAAAGTGTTTGACTGTCATATGGAGATGCTGGCTGGAGACTAGGTCCTCACAGGAAAGAAGCATGAAGAAGTCATTTGAATTGTACACTTCCAAGAGGGTGATTACAGACTGTTGCAGTTTCCCGGGAGTAGGGAAGACCTCATCTTAGGGTGATGTGAAATGCAGTAGAAATCATGAGCATGATTTTCCCGCCCTGCTAGGCTGGTCGAGTAGCATAGCAGGGCAGGAAATGTTAGCTGGAGGCCAAAAATGAGAATTGTGTCCACTGTCCAGCCAGCCATGATCCTCCAAGTCCACTTTTCTTGACATAATCAGCCTCATGCTGGGGGACGGCGCAAAGCTGATTTTAATATTCATCGCCTCATTTAAATTCTTTTCACGAGATCCAGATGCTTTGGCTGGACTCACTTGGCTTTCCGATCTTGCTGGTGAAGGTCCGCACCAGTGGGGATCACAACAAAGCCCAGCAACAGGGACCTGACCTAATGAACTTGCTGGCAGGACCAGACACTGTTGAAGCCCACCAGGAAGTTGGGGACTGGGGGGGGGGGGGGGGGGGGGCAGTCCCCTTGGGCAGTGCCAACCTGGCACTCTGACAGTACCCTGCGGCCCCCTAGCAGTGCCAGCTTGGCACACTGGCAGTACTCACCAGGCACAGGTCAATGCCAAGGGAGCAGGACCTGAGGGAGCACAGCTAGGCAAAGGTAGGGGGAAACAGCATCAGGGATGGGTACTAGCAGTGGGGCCAAACATCGGAGGTTGGGGTGGGCCATTGGAGGTCATGGTCGGCCATCGGAGGTGAGGACCGACCATCGGAGATCGGGGCTGGCCATCAGAGGTCAGAGCCAGACATCGGAGGTCAGGGCCGGCTATCGAGAATCAGGACAATTGGGAGGTCGGCAATAGGGAGGAGGGGGATGTGAGCCAATCTCCCAGTATACTAGGAGAACAGCCCATGTGTGGGTTTAGGCTCTGTGTCCCTCACCCCCATATGCGGGTTTAGGCTCCATGCCCCCCCCAACCCCTGCCGGCCACTGGCGTGAATTACCTGGCAGCCTCTGCCATAAATTCATGAAACTCAGCTCACCCAAAAAAACGTTCAGGAAAACATCCCATTTTCCCACCCATTGGGCACTTTGACTTTTTGGAGGAAATTCACTCCCCTATTATATAAATGTGCAACCTGCAAATTGCATCACATTTTCTCACACCCAAAAAGGCTAATTTAATCCAGTGATTCTCAAAATAATTCATTTGAAGGGCCCCTTTTTAAATGGATTAATAATCACAGATCCCCTTGTCCACTGAATAATGATGTTACATTCTACTCCAAATGTGTTACATGTGAGTATTGTATTTATCTCTTAAGAAGTAGATTGGTGGTCATTTTCCCAAATTCTTTGAACTCTGGAACAGTTCCTACAGATTGGAGGGTAGCTAATGTAAGCCTGCTATTCAAAAAGGAAGGTAGAGAGAAAACAGGGTAGTAGGGAAGTTGCTAGAGTCCATTATCAAGGATTTCATAGCACAGCATTTGGAAGGCAGTGGTATAATCAGACAAAGTCAGCATGGATTTACAAAGAGGAAATCATGCTTGACAAATCTACTGGAATTCTTTGGACCTGTAACTAGTGGAGTTGACCAGTGGATGTGGTTTAGTTAGACTTTCAGTCTTTTGACAGAGTCTCATGTAGCAAATTAATATGTAAAGTTAAAACGCATGGGATTGCGGGTAGGCATTGAGATGGGTAGAAAGCTGGTTAGCAGACAGGAAGCAAGTGTTGGACTAAATGGGTCTTTTTCCTATTGGCATGGGTTTAATCGGAGGGGGCCATGTAACTAGTGAATGTATTTGTGACTGTGTGCCTCTTCCTAATTCCTAATATATGCATAGATATAGCGAGAAAAGATTTGTTTACATTTTGTTTTTGTGTTAATAAGAACTAGGAGCAGGCGTAGGCCATCTGGCCTCTCAAGTCTGTTCCGACATTCAATAAGATCATGGCTGATCTTTTTGTTGGCTCAGCTCCACTTTACCCACCCGCTCACCATAACCCTTGATTTCTTTACTGTTCAGAAATCTATTTATCTTTGCCTTAAAAACATTCAACACGGTCACCTCATCTGCTTCACTGAGCAAGGAATTCCACAGATTCACAACTCTTTGGGTGAAGAAGTTCCTCCTCAACTCAGTCCTAAATCTGCTTCCACTTATTTTGAGGCTATGCCCCCTAGTTCTAGTTTACCCGCCAGTGGAAACAACTTTCCTGCTTTTATCTGATCTATTCCTTGCGTAATTTTATATGCTTCTATAAGATCCCTGTCATTCTTGTGAATTCCAATGAGTTCCAATGTTCACATCTGTTTTGTGGCAAAAAGGGGTGTCGACATTATGAGAACGCTTGGGGTTGCCTGTTTGCACTTGTGGGGTCACTAGGGATTCAAAGACTTGAAAAGTTTGGGAAACACTGTCTTATACAATTGTATCAAATAACAGTTGGCTTTAAGCGATGAACTTTGAATAATGCGCCTTTCTGGCAGATAAGCTGACATTTGAATATCTACCTCCCATTATCATGTATGGGAACATGATACAAAATTGTACCAGACCAGCTTAAATCTTTAAAAAAAATTTTGGTATAATTTGTTTCTTTTAATGGTGGAACTTAATTCATTGCAGCCATACTGCAGGAAGAAGTTACCTGTGAGTCATTTGGCCTGTTGCTGTATTGTAAAATTCAATTATTCTATCTTACTGGGTGGCACAGTGGTTAGTACTGCTGTCTCACTATGCCAGGGACCTGGGTTCGATTCCCAGCTTGGGTCACTGCCTGTGTGGAGTTTGTATGCTCTTCCCATGTCTGCGCAGGTTTCCTCTGGGTGCTCCGGTTTCCTCCCACATTCCAAAGATGGGTGAGTTAGGTGGATTAGCCATGCTAAATTGCCCCTTAGTGTCAGAGGGACTAGTTAGGGTAAATGCATGGGGTTATAGGACAGGGATGGGATCTGGGTGGGTTTATGGTTGGTGCAGACTTGATGGGCCGAATGCCGTCCTCCTGCACTGTAGGATTCTATTCTAAACGCATGTAAAACCTACTTCTTCAATCAAATTTTTCAGTTAAATCAGATTGAACAAACAGCTTTAGGGGCACTCTATTTTTAACACATCCTTTGAAGCAGCTGTTTTCTTACAACTGTCAATTGCCAAAATGGATTGTATTTTGTGTTATTTTCTCTTCCACCATTACTGTATTATGTATAATTCATGAAGGGGGCCCAAGTGATAATTACTCACCATAATTCTTTGTTGGTTTATAATTTTATTTTTCTTGTATATTATAAATTATATAATAACTTTAGCATGCAGCTTCATCAATTCTGTACAGTATAAAAAAAGGTTTAAATAATGTTTGAAATGAATTGAATTAACAGTAGTTCGCATGTCTTCTTTGTATCATGATTTGCCATGTAAGTTCAAATCTTCTCATTTTCTCAAAATCCAATTCACATGAAGGTGAGTGTGCATTTGTGAATAGGCTACAAGGGAAGGATTTAAATTCACAATGTCATTTTGTTTGTTTTCAACTCTTACATCCTGTTCCCTATCACCTCTGTTCTTGTCAACTTCCACTGCTCCCCACTCCATTCATATTGAACTCAAAACCCTTGTCTTCAGTCAAAAATTCCTCTACAGATGAGTCTATATTTACCTCCACAATCAGACATACCATTTCCCACCCTCCACTTATTCAACTCTTGCTTCCTCTCAACCATTCTCCCCATCCGTCCACCCATTTTCCCCCACATTCTGGGACTCTCAACTGCAGCTCCTCCTGTTTGCTATATCACACTCTAACTGGACGAGCGACATATATACTGCGGTTACAAGAGCAGGTCAGAAGCTCGGAATTCTGTGGCAAGTAATTCACCTCCTGACTTCCCAAAACCTGTCCATTATTTACAAGTTACAAGATGTGTGATGGAATACTCTCCATTTCCCTGGATATCTGCAGCTCTAACAACACTCAAGAAACTTGACATCAACCAAGACAATACAGCCCACTTGATTAGTACCCCACCCACCACCATCAACACTCACTCCCTTCACCATCTGACACAGAGATAGCAGTGTGTCAAAACAAAATGAGGACACTTGTCATTGTCGTCAGAAAGCATAGTGGAGAACATGCCCCTGTCTACTCAACGGGTCGATGTAGAAATGGTCGAGAGCTTCAAGGTTTTAGGTGTCCAGATCACCAGTGACCTGTCCTGGTAGCCCCCCCATACTGACACTACAGTTAAGAAAGCTCACCAACACCTCTACTTTCTCAGAAGACTAAGGAAATCTGACATGTCAGCAATGACTCTCACCAACTTTTACAGATGCACCATAGAAAGTACTCTTTCAGGCTATATCACAGCTTGGTATGGCTCCTGCTCTGCCCAAGGCCACAAGAAACTACAAAAGGTCATGAATGTAGCCCAAACTATCACGCAAACCAGCCTCCCATCCATTAACTTTGTCTACACTTCCTGCTGCCTTGAAGCCAGCATAATTAAGAACTTCATGCACCCTGGACATTCTCTCTTCCACCTTCTGTCAGAGAAAATGATACAAAAGTCTGAGGTCACATACAAACCGGCTCAAGAACAGCTTCTTCCCTGCTGCCATCAGACTTTTGAATGGACCTACCTGGCATTAAGTTGATCTTTCTCAACACCCTAGCTATGACTGCAACACTACATTCTGCACTCTTTCCTTTCCTTCTCTATGTTTTGTCTGGAAAGCGCGCAAGAAACAATACTTTTCACTGTATACTAATACATGTGAAAATAACAAATCAAAACCATATGGAAGATTTTTTTTTACTGCAACAACATGTGAAGGCTCCTTTGATAGTACTCTGCCACCTAAAAGAACAATAGCAGATGGTGCATGGGAACTACACACCATTCATTCATTATCACTGGGTCAAAATCCTGGAACTCTCTACCTGACAACACTGTGGGTGTATATGAACCACAGCAGTTCAAGCAGGTGGCTGACCACCACATTCTCAAGGACAGTTAGTGTTAGGCAACATATGCTAGCCTTACCAGCGATGTTCACATCCCAAGAGCTTTTTAAAAAAATACTTCAGAAGTCTCATCAGAGCTGATCCTTTCAACCATGATTTCTTAATTCTTCTCTCATGTCTGCTTGATTTCTGTTTTTCACTTTTGGCAAAGTTTTTTGGGATACTTTATTAAAGTATCAAAGATGATAGGTAAATTAAAATTTTTGTTCTCTAAGTTGGGACAATTATTGAATGTTGTGCTTTTATAAGGGTACAAATCAATTTTAGGTAGTCTAAGATCGGACTCTGACAGATGATGTTCTGTCTGAGCAAGCTGTGCCTTCAGTAATTAAAGCTGACAACACAGTCAGCATTCACAGATTAATGCTGCCCTTTCCCTTTCCACTCACTTCCATTAATATACTGCAAATTAAGCTGGCATCTTTCAGCTTTAATACATTGGTAGATTTGTTCAGGTAACTATTGTCTAACGGGATTTATCATTAACTTAGATGTCTGAAACAAATTTTAAATCCACACTGGCATGATTTTGTTCCTCTATTTCAATCATTTTAGTCTTCTTCACTTACCAGAAATTTAATATTTCACTTAACCAAGACCTAAGTACATTTTGGGTCTGTAATTCAACAGCATGAAGCCTTTTGTAGGTACCTGAACATTTCTGCTGATTGGTTAATTGGCCAGCTCACTGAATTAGTGTTTCCTGTTTAGTTTCATGTTCAGGGAAAATTGTTTCACAATTCTGCAAAACAGTTGATAAACCAATAATCCAATCAGGAGATGATGGCATAGCAACAATGTCACTGGAGTAGACATCCAGAAACCACAGGTTAATGCATGGGTTCAAATCCCACCACAGCAGTTGATGGAATGTAAATTCAATTGATTAATATATCTGGAATTAAAAGCAAGTTGCTGTAACTATTGTCATCTAAAAACTCATCTGATTCCCTTTAGAGGAATTAAATCTATCATTCTTACCTAGGCTGGACTGGCTTCAATACATCTCCAGACCCATTATAATGACTATTAAATGGGCCAACAAGCCACTCAGTTGGACCAACCTGCTACAGAAGAATAAAAAGGAATGAAACAGGGCAGACCAGCTGGCATTCACCCAGGTCCCAGAAACAGTACACCCTGTCCTGTTGACCCTGCAAAGGCTCCTCACTAATATCTGGGAGAGGCAGTCCTTGCACAGACTAGTCAAGCAACAGCCTGACATAGTCATACTCAATGAACCACACTTTACCTATCCCACTGGCAAGACAGATCCACCAGATGTGAATATACAATCATGATGGAATTGATCTGGAAGTCCTAAACATCAGACCCCATGAAATCACATGAGATCAGGTCAAGCATGAGCAAGGAAACCTCCTGCTGATTACCACCAACTGTGCCAAATCCCCACCCCCTCAGCTCATGAATCTGTACTCCTCCATGTTGAACGTTGAGGTTGGCAAGAAAAGGACTTCCCTCTAGTTGGGGAATTGATTCACCAAGAATATCTCAGTAGCGCCACAACTGACCAAACTAAGTCCCAGAGGACATCGATGCTGGACTGGGTCTGCAGCAAGTGGTGAGAGAACCAACAGTTTGGAAAAACCTACATGATCCATCTACTTATAATATCTGCAGCTGTCTAAGCCAGTTTTGATAAGAGTGATCACTGCATAGTTCTTGTGAAGGTGAAGTCCACCTTCCACTGTGTTGTGTGACACTAACCACCTTGCTAAGTGGATAGATTTCTAACTGATCTGACACCTCAGAAGTTGGCATCCATGAAGTGTTGTGGGCCATCAACAGCAACCACAATCTGTAACCTCATGGCATAGCCCTCACTCTACCATTACCTGGGGATCTTATCTCTTTATTCATTTCTAGGATGTGGGCATCATTGGCTAGGCCAGCATTTCTTGCCCCTCCCTAGGTGCCCTTCAGAAGGCAGTAGTGAGCTGCCTTCTTGAACCACAGCAGTGCTTGAGATGCAAGTACACCAACAGTGCTATAAGGGAAGGAATACTAGGATTTTGACCCAATGACAATGAATTAATGACAATATATTTGAATTCAGAATGTACTGATGACATGAAATCATTATCGGTTGTTAGAAAATCTCATCTAGTTCATTAATGTCCTTTAGGGAAGGAAATCTGCCATCCTTTCCTGGTCTGACCTATATGTGAATCCAGAGCCACAGGATTCACTCTCAACTGCCCTCTGAAATGGCCTAGCAAGCCATTCAGTTCAAGGTGACCTCGGGATGGGCAATAAGTGCTGGCCAGCCAGTGATACCTATGTCCCATGAATGAATTAAAAAAGATTCAGTGCCTTCAGCCATTTGTTGATATTGTGTGGAATGAATCGAATTGGCTGAAGATTGGCATCTGTGATACAGGGGATCTCCGGAGGAGGCTGTGATTGACCATCCCCTCTGCACTTCTGGCCGAAGATTGTTGTGAATGATCCAGCCTTATATTTTGTACTGATGCACTGGGCTCCTCCAATATTCATGGAGCCTCTGCCTCTGGTGAATTTTTTAATTGTCCACCATCATTTACAGCTTTATGCTGCAGGACTGCACAGCTTAGATCTGTTTCATTGGTTGTGTCTTTTTATTTTTGTTGAAAAATCTATACCCCTAACATAGTCGGGACATTACAGAAAGAAAATTTGTGACAAGCAGGATTTTGTTTCATCAAGAACAAAAATCCGAAGAGAAAAACTGTGGCTCCTTACACTTCATATATTAGAAGGCTGATGAGATGCAGCAACAGGCTGCCAGTGCGGAAGGCCAAGTCAGAAAAGTCTCTCTGGTTTCAAAAGAGGGTTTTTTTTCCCAATCAGAGAAGGGTGAGATTCCAGGCAGTATCTGGCTTATTTGATAAGGGGTATGCTTTGCTATACGGCTGGGGCCAGTTAAAAAAAACACATGAAGTCAACGATCTCCAGGGTAAAAACAGTACTGGAAGATGGTAAAATAATACTGAGCAGTCTCAAGTCACTCGTGCCTGCAAAAGAAATGACAGGCCAATTAGATGCCAAGGGTCCTTTCAATGAAGAAAATGAATCATGGGATGCCTATGCTGAGCATTTTCAGTATATTCTACAAGCGAACAAAATTGCAAATGAGTTGCTCTTACCAGTTTTTCCCAGTACACTCAGAACCAAACCTTCAATACGCTCCAGAACTTGATTCAACCAGCAAAGCCAGGAGCTAAAACTTATGATGACTTGACAAAGATGCTTGAAGAACTTTACTCTCCAAAGCCACTGGTCATCATGGAACAATTCAGGTTCCACTCAAGGAATTGTGTGAAAGATGAAAGCATTGTTCAGTTTGTGGCAACCTTAAAAAGGCTGGCAACATTGCAAGTTTGGTGAGTTGTTAGAAGATTATCTTCAAGATCATACAGTTTATAGTCTCAAAAATAAGGCTACCCAAAGAAGATTGCTTATTGAACATACTTTGACTTTAAAGACAGCAGTAGAAATCAGTGTCGATGGAACTGGCTGCTAAAGAGGCTTCAAAATTTGGTGCAGGAATAAAGATCCTCAAGTTGGGAACTGCCCATTAGAAGTTTAAACAGCAACAAGCATGTCACGATGTGCCAAAAACTGGAACGGATTATCGTGATAATGGTTCACATTTTCTGTTCACATCAGTTTGAGTACTCTCTCAAAGTAAATAGTATTCAGCATATAAGATTCATGTCTCATAACCCATCAATCTATTGATTATCTGAAAAACGCATACATTCCTTGGAACATTCTTTAAGAGCTTCAAAAGAGCAAAGTATGTTATCATGTCATGTGAATAACTTTTTGGCATAAACACAATTCGTGCAACTATCCAAAGTTCTTCTGCATTCCTGCTCTTAAACAGAAAGTTGAGAACACCCTTTGATTTTTATTACCTCCAGAAACTTCAGAGATAGCAGAGCCTCGACAATCTCAAGTTGCTAAACAAAAAATGAGTTCAAAACAATGC